>NW_027271485.1:770000-1322926 GCF_040938485.1 Diadema antillarum
GATGAGTGGACTTCAATTATTCAGTGCATGCCGAGTTGGCTATGTCAGCAAATGTCTGGTTGTCAGGAACAATTAACTCAGGCTGACATTAGGCAAAATTTCATCATGTACGGTATTTTGAAATTGACAGTTGACAGAGTAAAGCAGGAATAACACCGGAAGGCGGGTTTGGCAACAGGTCAAGCAGAGACTCCAACTCTCCCGTTTTCGACGGGAGATCTCCCGCCGAGAACCCATTTTTGCAAAGATCTCCCGTTCTCCCGCTTATGATTTAATTTCTCCCGCCCTGGCTCTGTGTCTCCCGTTGGAAAGGATTTCTTACTTATTGCTATCGTATGTTGAAAAAATGAGCCTATAGCACTAGAGAGCGTCTAGAACCCTGGGAATTTCGCGCTTCGCACAAATCAACTTGGAATCTCCCGTTTGCTAGGGGTTTCAGGCGGGAGAATCATAATATATCTTCATGTGATGAGAAGTATATTTTCTGTGTAATCAAATTCTCATCTGTGATATCATTTTCTGTCCATCACTGGGAGTGGTACCCATATGTATATTGTAGTCCCACCTATTGAATATGGTGATGGGTTTAATGCAAGGGAATGTATCAAGAGGGTGCTGAAAACAAACAGACATATAATGCAATGTAGCTCTGCAATATCTATTCAGGACAATGGCTGACAATGAATGTAGTTGAATCGCAAGGGAGGGGGAATGTTGTTACAAATACACATGTGAAACACACAGAAGTGAAATATTGAAGTTTCCTTGAATCCTTCTCCACACCCCCATTTGATATTTTGCAGTGTAGATATTTTAGTGTCTTTTTGTGATATAGGACACTGGCATCAGAATAGAGATGAATGGATGTGCAAACACTTTGTTCACATTCAAGACTGCAAACCAACACCATTAATAGAAACAGTCAGTGAAATAAAGATTCATGTAAAGTTTTCCTCTCTTGAGTGAGGGCATCAAGAAAAAAAAAATGTTTTCAATGTACCCACAGCACATGCTGATGTTCCTGAACAGTCCTATGAAGGCCTACATGTTGTCTCCGTCTCCTCATACTGCTGCAACAGCTTTTTCATGGTGCTTGCATCGGCCCACTTCTTTGGAAAAAAATTGAGAGAAAAAAAGTAGATTCACCTTGAATTTTTTTTTTTTTTGTATTTCTATATATTCTACAGATGTTCAGACACATGCCTGATTCATTTTGTATCTTGTGGGATTTTTGAACCTTGGAAGTCTGGGTTTGTGAAGACATTTCAGTGGTCCAATGCCTTGAGCTCCGCACATGAAATATACATAGGAACATTTCTTTAAAGCTGCCTTTGCTTCATGTGTCGGCGAGTTTTTCTGTGTGTAGATTATGTGTTGTAGCTAGATTATGTGTGATATACAATTTTTACCCACGCCGATGAAAATCGGCAGGGGGTTATGTAAAGGGTTCCGTATGTTTGTTTGTTTGTTTATTTGTTTGTTTGTTTGTTTGTTTGTTTGTTTGTTTGTTTGTTTGTTTGTGTACAAGATAACAAGAGAACGGGTAAACGGATTTGCACGAAATGTTCAGGGGATGTTTGGATAATGGCAGGAAAGAATCGATTAGATTTTGGTGATAATCGGTTGACCCTTGCAAATTCTGTGTGACCTTGAAGTTTTGACCCTATGGTATAGTGACCACTCCGAAAATTTCCCGTTTCTCACTTTGCGATTTTCCGCTACCATACGAAAACATAAACTCCCAAACGATCCGACTTTGCTGCTCAAATGTTCGTAAGAATTCCGAAATTTACGTTTAGGCCTGTTTGAGGGACTATGTCCTTTTAGATTTATGAAAGTTCGTTCTCCGTCGTCACAAACTGGCCCGTATTTTGATGATTTTTCAAATTAACATTGATTTTTTTTTTTTCGTTGGAGGAGCATTTGCTCGGTCGCAGTCACACTGCACGATATGCGCGCTCAATGTCAATGCGTGTGCAAGGCCGCTGAAAATGCATCGCGCTCTACACTGTTGGTGCAAAATTGCATCGGGGATGTTGCGGCGCTCGTTGGTGACCGAATACTGGTGCAGTAGACATTTGCATTCAACCCTTGCATTGAATAATTTCCGTAGACACTAATCATAGGGGTAATTGCCTAGGGGGTACGTAAATTTTGTTTTTCTTTTGCGCTTTTGTGGATACCATCAAAGATCGTACACTCATACGACCTTTGATATCATCACACTCTCGGCTTGCTATAATCAAAATATCCCGCAAGAAAACGGCGTATTTCTCGATTTTTAGCGTTTTTCGGCGACCCGTCGCGTAGACAATACTCTTAAAACTGGACTTAATTCGCGCCCGCTTGGAAAAGTTCCGATTCTGCACTTGACGGTGGAATTTGGGATTTTCGATGGATTTTGGGAGGAGACTAAAGGACTTTCCTGTTGTGAATGAGTGTTACCGTATGTGAAATGATGTGATTTGCGTGTGATGTGACTGTAGAACCAAAGATCGTAGAACCAAAGATCGTATACTGAAGTGTACGATCTTTGGTAGAACTCACTGGCTGGTGATAAAGCACACTAGCAATTAAGTGACCGAATTCTGGTAGATGACCGAATGCACATTATGTTTACCCCGACTTTGTACTTAAGGCGTGGGTCTGCCGCCTTTGACGGCCCCTCTCTAGTTGTTTATTTGTTTGGTTACTTTTCCCCGCTTTTTATTTTGTGTAGTTAAAGCATTGTTTCTCATATGTTCAAGTCCTTTCACTTTACCCCCCCCCAAAAAAAAAAAAAAAAAAAAAGAAAAAGAAAAAAGAAATGTGTCTTTAGTTTGCTTTTGCCACCAGATCTTTTTTGAGGTTTTCAGTCAGTGTTGCTGCATGCACATGCACAGTTGAAACACTCTTTAAGCTAAATGTTGATGATATTAAGTAAATATGTATTTTTGTGTATCAAATATCCATAAGGTGAGATGCTGGCATTTGCTTCCACTGGCTGTTTCAACAATTATTTAGAAATGAGATTTGGGAAATATTAATCCAGCAGGATTTTTTTTTTTTTAGTTATTTTCCCCTTCGCTTTGTTTTGCACTTCTAACCATGGGTGTGTGCAGCTTGTGCAAATATATAACCACATTGCAACATCTGTGTCAGATGATTGCTTTGGTATTCGCAGACAAATGTGGGATTCTATGTGTGTGCTGAAATGGGTGGGGGGGGTGGTTGGGTTGGATGGCGGGGCTTAATGTTGGGGGGGGGGGGGGAGGAGTAGCTGAGAAAGAAATTGAGAGAGCGATCGAATGAATGCTCAGATTCTCAGAGTTGGAGTGAACTTTTTTTGACACCATGATGTCATCGATTGCATCTCGAGCATTTTGAGAGGGTGCTGATTAGGAGCAGCTGCAGCGAGCACTCTTCCGACTTTCGCATTTCAAAAGTAATTTCCCTTATCGGCATTTCGGCAAAGGACAGTAATCTCCTGATCATCCATGGACTTTTAGTCTGGAGGACCAACAGCTGGTGTCGTTCAAAGCCCTATGTCAAGCTTAGACTAACCCTTAAAGGTCGTACATGTATATCCCGCTTGTAAATGTCACAAAATCTTGCATGGTTAAAGAATTTTTATAATGTCTTCCAACATCATGTATGAAATTTTTACGGTATAATATGCCTCAGAGTTTTTCAGACAGAAATGAAAACCTAACCCCATGTCACTTGAGAATATGCTCCCCTTTTGTGCCAAGAGTCATGTTTGAAATTTTTGTTTGGTCCAAATGAATTTATTAGAAATCTTTAGTAGAGTTTCCTCCTCTTTCATAAAGAATTTTCCAGTTTTATGATTCTGAGGAAAAGTCTAAATGTACGTACCTCTACAATATGCCAGCTTATAAAAGGAATCTAATTTTCATCGTTGCAAAAGGGACACATGAAGTTAGAAGTGCCCATTAAGTTTTTCTACCCAGTGTCAGACATATTAAAAACTGTTATACTGTCACAGTATTCGTAGGTGACTCTTTTGTTTTGTTTTGTTTTTTGCCCAAAATACTGCAGGCTTGATTTTTCTTTGTTTATGTTTTTTTTTGCCCCAAATACTGTAGGCTTCATGGAAAATATTGCTTTCCAGAGTTGCATTGCTACACATCTCTATTGCAGGACACAGGAAATACTGGTTCTCCCCACCCCCTCCCCCTCCCCCTCCCCCCCTCCCCCCTCCCCCCTCCCCCCTCCCCCCTCCCCCCTCCCCCCTCCCCCTCCCCCCTCCCCCTCCCCCCAAAATGCCTTTTCAACCCTGAGAACACACGTCAGTGCTGTTTACAAGGTTGATATACCTTTGTAGTTTGCTATTTTTTGCTCCTGTGCCAGATTTATTTATAGAAGGTTGGTTAAGATGCAAATATCAAAGGGTGATTCTCTTTGAAAGAACATTTCAAATACAGCCATGCTGAGAGATTAAAAACAATTAATCAGTCATGCATATAATACAAGCACACCCTTCAGTCACCATGTACCCTACACCCTACAGTCGCCAAGGTTATAGTGGGCATGTAAACAATGACTGAAGGCTCGATGCAAGTAAACATGTAATCTGTGGGACTGTCATAGGGTGTGCTTGTAACCACGACTGGGTGTACATGAATGTGACACGTGGAAGGTATTACCATATGTTTTAACATACGGGAGGGTGTTTAGAGGGAATTGATGCTGGCATATTAAAGAACAAACGGGTTATGTTGGCAATGCTTTGCAGAATTCAGCTGGTATATAAGTGCATTAGCTGAAAAGTTGCCAACCTGTGGGCGATTTGTTTTAACATGCATGTTTATGCAAGGTGTAAGTGATGTAAACATGTGCTTCCTCAATAAAAGAACATTTTTGCTGAGTGCCCTCCCCACTTTCCGATCATGTCTGGTAATTATGCATTACTTTCTATAGAACAAATTTTTGTAATTTTAGTATGTGGCAATGTGGACCATATGCACGTTCTTATGCGGAGAATGACCCACGACAAAAAGCTTTATTGTCACACTTTCACAAGTGGCAAATAATATCACTCGTGCTTTGATGCTCCAGCATTACCGATGGAACATTTTTTCTGAGTACAGTAATACAGGCTTTACTACAGGGTAGAATCTGTGCATACATGTCCCGGTGAATACCAAGTACAATTTGTGTGCTGCCCTATTGTGATTTCAAAAAAGAAACAAAAAGTTTTATTGAATAAGAGCATATTGAACCTACCCATTTGACAGTATTTGCTTAGAAGTGAAATGGAATTCCTTGAACTAGCAGGCTTTGTAAACTGAAATATTAGCTGAATGCATATCAGGAACTTAAGTTTTCTCAATTCTTTTCATTTCATTTCAGTATTTGTTGCATATACTCACTGGAGCTCACTCTTGAAATTTGCACAAGTTTTGATGCTCCAGTTTAAAGGGAATAATCCTCCATAAGAATATCTCTGCATGTATCCTTGAAAATTCTCACCACTTCATCCCTGACCCATTATGTTTCAAGGGGGCCCGTGTCTGCCAACATCAATATCAACATTTATACTCACTCATAATTAACAGTTTCTTTCTTATGAAAATCAATATTTATTTCACAAGATGTTTCACAATGTCTTTGCATTCACATTTGAAATACTGCAGTATTTCACTGTAGGTGGGAATTGGCCTATCGTAGGTGTCCAGCGGAAAGGCTATTGGGATGCAGTGATAGATAATAGGATTATGTAATCCTTTTTTTTCCCCCTTGACAGGTGTTTCGAGACTTACAGCATTGATAACTGCAGAATGCACTGCAGGGGCTAACCCTTACCATGCCACATTATTGGAATGCAGTCATATTGTCTGTGCCTTTTGTTCGTAATAGTTAAGTTCACTGGGAGGCTATATTATTAATGATAAGAGCTTACCCCTGATATGGCGCTGACGTCCACATGACACTTAAAGGGAACGCAAACCCAAAGAGCAATGTGGATTAAGAGAAAGCAGTAACAGCAGTAGAACACATCAGTGAAATTTTGAGGAAAATCGGGCAATCGATGTGAAAGTTATGAATTTTTTAAGTTTTTGTGTTGGAACTGCTGGGTAAGGAGACTACTAGAGGTTATGACGTATGAGTGGACTACAATACAAAGAAAATATAAATATATAATATTTTGATGTTTGGAACTTGTAAAGATGATTTTGGAGTGGTCTAAATTGTGATCACTATATAACTGTAGAGACCTAATGAGAGACAAGCTTTATTCAGCCCTCTCAATTTTTTAGCAAACTTGGTAATATGCCACAATGGGGACAATGTGACACACTTGCATTTGTAGTAAGGGAGCAAATGTCAGCAAACCTAACAAATGTGTGAGCAAACCTAACAAATGTGTTAATAGTGTGTTGCAAATTTTGCAATGAGCAATGAACTTGCAAAAGTTGCAAATATTCATGGATATAAAGCATTTCTCACTCCCTGCTTTGTAGAGCACATCTCTATAACTTCTGAATTGCTTGCTCTTGCTTGCTTTTTTTTTCCTGTGTCAGTTGTCTCACATGTCTTCACATTCATCTGTGTTTTTCAAAACATCCTCAAAGTTTAGCAAATGTTTGTCTCAATGAAGGAAATTATGCTGTCTGTACTCTGCGGTTCAAAGCACTTTGTAGGTAGGCCTCTAGAGTATGAATTTAAGATTTTTTTTTTTTTAGGAGGATGAAATAGAGATCTTCTGTGTTCCTTTGTTCCATCTTAAATCTGGGGCAAATGTGTGGGCACATGATATTGAAATATAATGGTAGATTGTGCTTTAATCATCAGATCATTGAATTGTCCAACCAGGCAGGTGCATTGTATTTACAGTAAGTGTTAAATATATTGTGTTTTATTATTTATCTGATTTCATAGTTCAAAATGTCGGGCTGTTGTTTGTAATCTTTTCAGGTATTTCCACTGTACTCTAAGAGTGAGGGATTTTCCGCAATCGGCATGAAAATGGTAGAAATGGGTGTAATGTGTGGGCTTCTAGCTCAATACACAAGGTTTTTGACTAAAATAAATGTATATGGCTAGTGCAGAAACTTTTGCAGCGATACAATTTGATAGTGATGTAAGTAATTAACATTCTTCTACAAGGCCTGCTGTGAAGCAGAAGTTTTCATGTGCATAAAACTTTTGCAAATTTTGCAAGGTGCCATGATTTGCGAAAGTAAAATACACCCAAAAATTTGTGTGTACATAATGCACTGAGTGCTAGTACAATGCTGTACGGCATCATGGTCGGCAGCTTGCAAAAGTTTACTTCCCCCCAAAAAAGCCGTTGGCTCCAATTCATGAAAGTTTCATGGCGTGAATGTCTCTGGTTTTACACTACAGTCACCTGATGTAAACTGGCAGCGTATCATACGGACCGCCCATTATTGAGCTTGAAATATAGGACATACTGTAGGCTGTTTATGTATATCTTTCCTTGAAAGTAGATTTGTGTGGTTGATTATTTATTATTCTTGTGTACGTAGACTACCCTGATTTAAGCTCTTGCTTTTCACCTGTTCATTTTATTGTGTTCAATTGTAAACAAGCAAATACACACTTTACCGGCACTGTGGAAGTAATCAGCATTCTGTACCAGGAACGTCCAAGTCAGATTGTCTTAAAAGTTCATACTGTTCACCGTGCTATTTAACATTTGTATGGTCATATGTGCTATCTCCTGCCCTGCAAGAATTCACCCACCTGTGTTGATGTATCATGTCTGATGTACTTCTTGTACCTTAATTGTTACGAGTGTAAATTAAGATGAGAAAGAACATATTATAATTATATATATTAAAACAACAACAAATAAAGTGCATTGAACATTTGTGTCTTATTTGAAGTGAGTGGAAGTCTTACTAGATATGGTATACATATCAGTCTTGTTACTACCAGAGGGACATTATCTTTACAGTGGTTGTTCAGTATTAATGACTTTCTACTTTCAAGGTGGTGATGTGAACAGAATGTAAAATCCCCAGATTCTCAAAGGGAGGGAAAAAGCAGTAACAAATAAATGACCAAATATGAAGTATTAGATACAGTCAACCTTTCCAAAGTCAAATCTATTTGGACTGGAGACATAGCTTCGACTTTGACGTAAAATTTGACTAATAAGGAATTAAAATCAATAGATTATAGAGAGAAGAGAGAGAGAATAAGTGGGCCTACTAAAGCATCTACTTGCCATGCTGAAGTTTGTAAAAGCACCATGGTTGTGCATACAACTGTGTGTTGTGTGTATGTGTGCGTGCGTGTGTGTATGGGTTGTGTGTGTCTGTGTGTGTTTGACAAACATGAAAGGTTATAAATGACTTGTTTTGTAATGGAGTCTCATATTTAACCACAATCAATCATGTTTGTAGGCATGCTGCGTTACAAAGTACAGCACAAGATTTGCAAGAGCAGGTGTCAATGGCTCATTTTGTGAAAAAAAAGTACATTGATATCGTTGTCGGTCGATTATCAAGAAAGTGGAGAAAGCTAGAGTGTTTGGCTCTCTAATTTTGTTTGCTCAGTTGACACCAAAGTTTAATGTCCCCACAAAACAAATACACCAAAACAAGAGGGTATATGTCATCAGCTGAGAACTAGAAGGGCACTATATCACTTTCTACGATTTGAGCTTAAATATAAATAAAACGATCAATTTTTCATGAAATATACCCTATTTAATCGAAAGTAGGTAGATTTTATATTAGCGATGTTGCAAACGTCTGGTAAAATAGCACCATTGTGATTTTGATTTTTAACACTTTACTGAAAATAATTTAAACTTGACATCATAATGTAGAGGAGATTGAGCTCTACAACGTGAGACAAAAAAATTCAATACCCCCCACCCCCCAAAAAAATTGCGATAATGCCCTTCTAGTTCTCAGCCGACAATGTATTTAATGACCTAGTAATAATAAAGAAAGGTGTTAAAAGAATTGTATAGTTTTGTTTGAAATGGAGCTTCAGGTTTCCAACTTTTGGTGAGATAATGGAGAAACTTCTTGCAAAATATGAAAGAGCATACAATTCTAAGAAGAATTTAAAGTTTATTTGATGAAAATTGGTTTTGAAATAGCTGAGATTTCCAAGACAAAGTGATCCTAACAAAAGGTGAGACCTACCTTTTATTGGGATCACTTTGTTTTACTTTTTCTTGATATCTCAGCCATAAAGTCTCTATAGCATTTGGCTACATCCCTTAATCCCTAAATCTTTTTGTCTCAAATTTGCAAGTTATATGTTCTTATTTTCTCATTATTTTGTTCCATCTGCCACTGGCAGGAGGCTTGGTAAACTTTTAGATGGTCAACATTTTATAATCTTCTTCAATCATTCGCTCAAAAATTTGTAGAAAGTTTTGGATTGTGCTTTACACAATTTACTTCTTGCTCTGTAGTTTTGCATGTGTTACTTGTGCAGTACACGCCGAAGCCGGCTTCATGCGGTTTGAATGGAGCTTCTATAAGGCAGTATGTTGCTTGGAACGTATTGTTCTTTTCCAGATCGAGATTCAGTTAGTGCAGATCAGGAATTCGATGGATCAAAAACAATGGTCCGACAAATTTACACAATTGGGAGGAGTCACTTTGCTTTAAAGCTGTAAGCCTGTTTGTCTAGGCAGTTGTCGGGTACCTTGCAAGTTGATTAATCAAGAGTGTGATGATGAATGAACGATTGTTTTGAGAGAGACAGTGAGCCATGCATGCCCAGGTTTTTCTGGTCTGTCTGCAAATGCATGCCTACAGTATTATAGTTTTAACCCACAGTGGGCACACATTAAGTATTTGTTTTTCTAGTTTACAGTTGAATGTCAATCCATGTCTAAGTCCAGTTGAAGAAAATGCAAGAGACCTATTGTCCTACTTAGGTGGAGCAGCCTGATAAAAAAAAATTGATCAAAATTAAGATATCACAAGAGTTATGAAATTGTAAAAGTTTCACATGCATTCACACAAATTGATTTTCATTGCAATCACACATGAAAATTACTAGTGATGTGGGGATGTCATCACCTTACATTGCTTTGTATCTAAAGATTGTAGAAATCATAGTTTTGATCAATAATGTATCAACCATAACATCCTTCCCCACGCTAAATTAAAGTCATCCCCGTTTTGGTTAGCATAACTTTACAATATTCTGCTATGAAGACTATGATTGATAAGGCCTATTCTCCCCCCTTTTTTTTTCCTTCAGGAAATTCTGTGGTTAGTAGCCAGATCACTTGGTAACCTGGAAGGTGCCGGAATTGTCTTCTCATCCAATTTGCATACACTGTGATGACCAGTTCCATGAAGTCTCATGAAATATCAAACTCTGTAACTTTCAGATCTTACTGCAAGTAGGCAACATGCCAACATTACCAGTGAGTTCATCAATTCCTGGGGAAATGTGGTTACCGGTAAAAAAAAAAATGGTCATCTGATGGAGGTACAAGTTTTTCTTCAATTTGTCTTCCCTCTATACAAATGTACAGTACATTGTAGATGACAGGTTTGATTCCTGCTGGTTCCTTTTTATTACATGTTTAATGTTTGTTGAAAATGTAGATCAGCAGTTGCAATCTTACAAATTTGCACAGGGGGCAGACAATTGAATTGAAGAAAATTTCATATCTCATATCTTCACCTCTCTGCTTAATAATCTCTTGCTTTCAAAATTGTCATCTGTTTATTGTGTCACTAAATGTGACACCTCAAAATTTCACAGTAGGCCTATGTGTCTTTTAATCTCTCTTTGACCACTGAAGCAAATCAGATGGGGTTTTCTGTAAGATGTGGGTAATAAGTAATAGTTTCATACCCTGAAATTGTATCTTAATTGATTCACTATTTCTGAAGTTATCGTTGCAGAGGGTCCCGTTGTATTCATTTTTTTTTTTTTTTTTTTTTTTTGGGGGGGGGGGGGGGGGGGGTGAGGGCATGCGGTATGATAGGGAATCTGATGCAGCAACAAGCATGTGCTGTTATAAGCCTATGCCAAAGTCCTCAATCATGTACATGTACTATTGTTTGGCACCTGATGGTTCGGTACTCCGGAGGATCAACTCCAACCCAATGTTTTTAAGATCTGGCATGTGATGCGGAAGACTACCTATGAAATATATCAAAACAAAACTCACTCTGTACTCTGTTATGTTCAAGCATTACACTGGAAGGGTACAGTAGCTGAAATTTGACTCAGATCATGGATGGGAGCGAAGGAGCTTTTGACCAAATCCATTCCAGCGGTCTGTTGTGCATACAGTCTGTGCATAACAAAGGAAAGTTAAGAAGTCTTAGCTAGTGTAAAGCAGAGTACCATACTATAATTGGAATCTACACTTGGGTAATCAAATGAGGGGTTTTGAGTCCTTTTGTCCTACTTAATCTAGTTTTCAGACACCACCACCCCCCCCCCCCCCCCTTCTTGAGACATGTACCAGTTGAAATTATAAGCTCACACACTCTCTGCTGGGTGTTATCCACTTTCAAGAACCATAATAGTGATAATGATAATGATAATAAATAACACTTATATAGTGCTTTATACTGACATTTCTAGGCGCATTAATATGGAAAAATATTAAATCAAAATACGTACAGCATATACATTTAGTTGCCAATGATATACATATTTATAAAACAAAAGAAAAATAGAATTGAGTAAATAGATAAGTTTTAAGCAATGATTTAAACTTATCTACACTTCCAGCATTTTGAATATAAAGAGGGAGTTTTGTTCCAAAGAGATGGAGAAATGATAGAAAAAGCCCTACAAAAAGGGTCAGGTGTGGGGACCATGTGATAATTGCAGCTGTTGGTGGGCCAATAAGCCTTTTCACTTGTAGGCCTATGTAATTTCATGCAGAGATGCAAGAAAAGACACTTAATGTAATAATGTATTATTTGAGAGAGTGTGTGTGTGTGTGTGTGTGTGTGTGTGTGCGTGTGTGTATGTGTGTGTGGGGGCTGTCATTGGTTAAAAATCCTTCCGCAGATAGTTGTATACATGTATTTTCAATGAAATCTATATCCATAGCATGTTTTGTATTTTTGGTTTGTAGAGTACCATACAGTCAACAAGATTGATTTTCCGGTTGGATTTTTTTTTTCCAATGAGCAGTCCCTTTTTAACCAATTCTTAAGTGTAAATTATGAGTATATGGTGGAGCTATAACTAGTGCTCTGACATCTATTCTTTCTTCTTTTGTGACATTATCCTCACACCCCCATCCCCCTTTATTATAATGGACATTGTTGAAGTGTGTACAGTATGTTCAGCAGAAACTAATTCTTTCAACAGCTAGTGACACTGTAAAATAATCATGAGTAGAGTAATAATCCCAATTAATTCTATTTAGATCTGATAATCCCCTCATAGTAGTCACTTTGGAGTTTGATATCCCCCATATTTCACTTACAATGAATGGAATGCCTGTTGTACAATTAGACCCTTAATTTCAAAAGATTTTTTTTTCCTCAATAGTAGTATTTCAAGAGGCATTTTCATTACTTCAGTTGTTAATGAATTTCAAGTTTCACTGAGTTAAAATATCATTTTCTAGCTGAAAATGTCTCCTCCAACAAAGGAATCTAACCGCTATTAATCTGAGTTGGCAACGTCTTCAGCAACTTTAAAGAAGCTGCTGCATGCTATGCTTGCAATCTGGCGCAGGAAATGATAAATGAAGGGTGGGTCTTGAGAGAAGACTAGATGGTATCGAGGGTTTCTACGCAGGTAAGCCAGTCGAAGCATTGTTCCCCTGTGGTAGTGGGGATTTGGATTTTCTCTCCAGTTCGCACTTAGGCGTCTATTGGAGGAAATCCATGGGTCTCTCGGGGCTTCTCTATGACACATTCAAATACATGCATCCACATCAGACACACAGATTCACAAACACACTCAAATACCTGTAACATAAGCATACTAGTCGGCACAGCTGTAATATACCAGGTGGGTAGGATGATGCGACATAAAACTTACAAGAAAAAAATGCCTAAGTATGAAATGTATCAGAAATTGGTGTTAATAAATGACAGGCATGAATACCCAAAACAGAAACACAAAACCAAACACACAACCCCACTACATCAATCAATTAAAGTATCCCACATACATATGACATATTTGTGGCATAAAACTGATATCTAACACATTACACTCTAAATTGTTCTAAGTGTGCAAACATGTTTCGTCTTTTCCTCTCGTCAAAGAAGAGATCGACCTGGAATAAATACACACAGGTGTGGGCAAGGCAAACTAGCTCCAGCGAGAAGGAAGTGAATGACACCATACACATTTCGGCCCAAAGCAAACAGCTGGTATTGATGATGAGCACTGTCTGAACCCAGAGACTCCAACCCAAAGCACCTTCTGATCTGGAGATTCTCCCGTCTGAAACCCCTAGCAAACGGGAGACTCCAAGTTGATGTGTGCGAAGCGCGAAGTTCCCAAGGTTCTAGATGCTCTCTGGTGCTATATAAGGCTTATTTTTGGCAACATACAATAGCAATAAGTAAGAAATCCTTTCGAACGGGAGACACAGAGCCAGGGCGGGAGAAATCAAATCTCAAACGGGAGAACGGGAGATTTTGCAAAAATGGGTTTTCGGCGGGAGATCTCCCGTCGAAAACGGGAGAGTTGGAGTCTCTGTGAACCTGTGTGAAAGGCCACCTGTGCTTAGTGGCCACCTAATATTCCACCACTTAAAGGACAAGTTCACCTTCATGTACATGTGGATTGAGTGAATGCAACAATATTAGTAGAACACATCAGTGAAAGTTTGAGGAAATCCGACAATCCGTTCAAAAGTTATGAATTTTTTAAGTATCTGCGCAATTACTGCTGGATGAGAAGACTACTACAGTGTGTGATGTCACATGCGTACAACGATATAATGAAAATAAAAAGAGAATTTCACAAAATTTTACTTTTTGAATAAAGTGCACATTTCTTGGACTTGTTACAGATGTATGTTAAAGATAATATCATTCCCTATTCCCTGTTAAAGAGAGAAGTCGAGTGTTCTTTTGTTATGCGAGAAAAGTGAAAATAAGGTGAATTTTCTTTATACTTTCTTTATACTGTTGTACTCATGTGACATCACAAGATATAGTAGTCTTCTCATCCAGCCATGACTGAGCAGAAACTTTAAAAATTCATAATAAACGGATTGTCAGATTTTCCTCAAACTCTCACTAACAGAGACTCCAAGTTTTCGACGGGAGATCTCCCGCTGACCCTGAGCGTTTGAGATTTAATTTCTCCCGCCCTGGCTCAATGTCTCCCGTTGGAAAGGATTTCTTACTTATTGCTATCGTATGTTGCAAAAATAAGCCTTAGATAGCACCAGAGAGCATCTATAACCCTAGGAACTTCACGTTTCGCACACATAAACTTGGAGTCTCGTTTGCTAGGGGTTTCAGGCGGGAGAATCTCCAGATCAGAAGGTGCTTCGGGTTGGAGTCTCTGCACTAATGTGTTCTACTGATATTGCTGCATTCACTCAACCCACATGTCTATGAAGGTGAACTTGTCCTTTAACTTCCTTCTCTTCCACCCTCCCCCCCCCCCCCAAAAAAAAAAGAATACAGGTAGTTACTTGCATGCAGGAGCCACCAATTGAATGTAATAACCGTGCCAATGATAATCAAAGTTGCCTTTTATGGTTACTATGGTAACACTGTCTAAAGTGGCCACAGACTCCATCAACCTGGGACCTATTAACCTGTTGAGGACGAGTCCCGAGTATGCTCGTGCAGGTGTCTATGGGAAATGCATGTTATAGCAAAATCAGCCTGTCCTCGACGGGTTAAATTGTCAGAATTCTCATTATCTATGATTTTTTTTTTCTCCAAGAGTTTATTCACATCACATTTTTTTTTTTCACATTTTCTTTTTCTTTTCATAGATCGACTTAAATAGTAACCTCATAGTGAGAGAAACTTAAGACAGTACATTGACAATAGGTAACATGGCCTTTTGCATTAAAAAAAAGTAGTGTACAGAAGTGCATTTCAAATAGTTCACCATAAAACTGTAACTGGCTGCCAACCTGTCTATATGGCCACCTGTCCAAAAGTGCAGTCTTTAATGGTCCCTTGATTTTACAGTGTGTATGTGGGTATGTTTATTGCATTCGCATAAGTCAAATAATTGCCTAGGGTCTTTTCAAATCCACTTCTTTTTATATTCTGTTGATTTTAATCCCTCATAAGTCAAATTTTCTCTTTGAATTAAGTCAAAGCTATTTCTTCAGTCCAAATAGATTCAACTTAAGCAAGGTTGACTGTATTTCCTTGGCTATCTGTCTGTCTGTCTGCCTATTTATTTATCTATTGTAAAATAAAGGCCTACTAGTATATGTACATTTCTATATATATTTTTGTATCTATGTTTCAACAATGTCAGCTCCATATGCGATATATTCAAAACATAGTTGCTTTGTCATAGCACTGATCTATGCATTACATTCCAACTTCGGTACACGCAACCAAACATTTTGTATTTTTAAACCTAATATGTAAAACAAACTGTACAAGTAAAAAGAAATATGTAAAGATGTGTGCAAAGTTAGCTGACCCATGTGAGACATATTAGGTGCATGTACTTCACTTTTTTCTTTCTATAAGCAGAATAGGAGCAAAAAATGACAAAAATTCCATGTTTTGTAAGCTGAAATACAGAAATTTTCGGCTCGCTCGCTGCGCTCGCTCGCCAAAATGTATAATAAAAAAGAGAGATAAGAACAAAACGCAATGATGACGCGGAAATATACAAATTTCGGCTCACTCGCTCGTACTAATTTAGAGTATTTTTTTAAAGTCCTCAGTTAGTTGGTATAAATTGTTATCTATATGGCCGTCACTATATCTTGATTAGAATTGTAAGATTTAATAAGCAAAAAATGACAAGAATTCCATGTTTTGTAAGCTGAAATACAAAAATGTTCGGCTCGCTCGCTGCGCTCGCTCGCCAAAATTTATATATATATATATAAAAGAGAGATAAGAACAAAACGTGATGATGACGCAGAAATATACAAATTTCGGCTCACTCGCGCGCACTAATTTAGAGTATTCTTTTAAAGTCCTCAGTTTGTTGGTATAAATCGTTATCTATAAGGCCGTCACTATATCTTGGTGTTTTATGGGTATCCATAAAGTTTCCTCCCCCCCCCCCCCCCCCCCTCTTTGAACCAATATTTACACAGCTCAGGTTTTGTATTCCAAAGCCTGGAAGGTAAGTTGCAACTCCTAAAACAAGCCACATATGGAAGATATTATGGAATTCTTCTACAGGTACTCATAAATCAGTGTCCCATCTTTTGTGATGTTTTTGCTATTTGCTATTTTATATTTTACATCAGACAGAATACATTTTCATGAGATATTGATCATCTAAAAATAAGATGTATCAAGAGTTCGATACAACTTACTGCGAGCAAAGGCTTGCAGTAGAAATAGCTGATGCTTTCTTTTGTGTATAATAATATACCTTGTACTGTATGTGTGGATCACTTTTCCATCATACAGTTGGAGATACTTTTGAGGTGTACATTCAATGCCATTCCATATGGTATTTGAATAAAAATACCTCCATTTATTTAGAAATTTGATATTACTGGACATCTTCAAATAGAAATTGCCACTAAATTTTGAGATATTGATAGTTTGTAAAATTAAGTCACATTTAGATACATGTTTAAATAGTAATATTATGTTCATATTCAAGTTCCATTCTTTTTTTTTTTAACGCATGACACCATGATGTCAATGACTGCTGAAGGACATTATCTAAATACCTTGTTGATCTTCCTTTGCCTTCAACACACATACACAGCATTGACCACACATATAAACTATCCTTTAAAAAAACAAAAAAACAACAACACTTGCCTGTCTTTCCCTCTCCCACACATAGAGATAATGTATATTATGTATATTGCGCTGAATGTCAAACTTGTCAATTAAATTTCTCCTTGACTGTTCTTGCCACTCACACACATGCATACTTTGTTAGCCATTCTTATATTTTTATCATGCACATCAACAGACATATATGTTGCATGTACACTGTTTGAATGCATTCTTTAGAATTTCACTATTCTCCCATGTAGGCCTACATACATGCTTACAGAATTAGGTTTGGCACGTCCAACTGGAGTGCTTCCTTTGGTGATTGACCTAGATGTACGGATTAATTAGCAATGAATGGAGATTAGCTAATCTCCTTAATCCCCATTCTGTTGACATGGCCTTCCTGTTGGACTGAGGCACATTCTAATGCCTATGTGGGCTGGCTAAGGTTAAGTTTGGAGGAATTATAATACACATTTGTATGTATCTGAATGCTGATGGAAAAAGCATGGCAAGTTATGCTCCGTGTCAACACCATTAGCCCATGGGCCAAAACCCGAAAAATGGGTTGTTGGTACCACCCGAGGTGGCAAAACCTTTTTGGTGTCATTTTGTTTGTCGGACATACAATGTAGATACGCTTATCAAGCTATGATAGCATTTCCGGTGTGTTTATTCTTTATCTAGAACAATGTACCGTTATCGTATCTAAAGTTCCTAATAAAAGGGATTATCTATACTGTTTTTATACCACCCTCTCAACAAATACATCAGTTTTAAACAAAATTCACTCTGTTCATTGACAACATTATTAATTATAATGTATTATAGTGTACCGCTACATTGTTTTTGCACTATCTTTCATTGTTGGATGGAAATAAAGCGACATTGGCGTGGTATTAGCGTTTTCACCGGAAAATTATAAATAATTGAAAAATACGCTAAAATTCAAGAGAAATTGCTTTGTTGTTGTTGTTGTTTTTAGATAGAGGGATATACACTGTATTATAAGCTTTGGATATTCCCTTCGCCATCTTGAATATTAGACTAAGCGCTGTGGACATCATAACCCTTGGATATTCCCTTCGCTGCCTTGAATAAAGACTAAGCGCACCACGTTCACAACAGAACACCTGTGAACATAGAGAAACAGCGCTCTTCTTTGTATAGCGGTTGGTCTCGATTCAGAAGTACAGGGATATAACTACGACACCAAATTGGTTTAAAATTCATTTATTATGACTAAGCTACTCATTTGGAAATGCTATCATAGCTTGATAAGCATATCTATGCCCGACAAACAGAATGACACCAAAAAGGTATTGCCACCTCAGATGGTACCAATATCTGGCCTGGCCCATGGACTACATGTTCCTGGCTGCCACGGCAATTACGTTTCAGGTCGCCGTGGACAAAACGGGATGGTCGTGAAACAACATGAGGACAGCAATGGTGCTGATGAGAAAACTACAAAGTAGATTGTAGTAAGGCATGCTGACGCAACAAAAAGTGCCAGCTCGTAGTACGTTGCAACAAAACTTGGAGGCGGTCTGAAGTGGGAAGTGACGGGAAATATGGTGTAGTCTAGCCAGACCAGACACTGTGACAACAGCGTCTGAGCTACATGTTTACTACAGTGGAGACTGGAATAGACAATTTTAAGACTAGGATACAAAGCGGGAAAAAAATAAGAATATCCCATCTACCCACGGCGTACTATACGTTTCTTATAGCCACGATGCTACTGTGGCAGCCGGGAACATTGTGTATTAAACGTACAGCTATGTGCATGGATACACAAAAGAACAAAGCATATTTATGCTCTCTCTCTCTCTCTCTCTCTCTCTCTCTCTCTCTCTCTGTGACATATACACAAACCCACATCTGCATTCAAAGGCAGACCTGCCCATTGTGAAGCTTTCCTTTCATCATCATGCAAACATCAAGAACTGACACAAGTCCGGCAAGAAAAAAACACAAACCAGAATCACAAGAATCTAGTTGTTTTTTTTCCTTTTTTGCTACCGTTTTAATCTAGACAATGTAGACAATGTACACACAATGAAAAAGAAAAGGAAAAGAATTTTAGGAATTAGACTGGAACAACATACAATCAGTATTAAGCTGGGTGGAGAAGGCATCCTTGAATTACTTCCCCCCATAAAAATATGATTTTATATCAGCACAGATTTTATTCATGGAAGGTGAACTAAGATGCCCCCTGACAGCCCAGTGAGCATCGAAACAGTTTGCGTGTCGTCGATTACAATGGAAATGACAATCGGGAAAGAGGGCATCTCCCATAATCTCTTTCGAAGCAACGGTTTGGATTAGACTAGGCTTTTTCTCTCGTTCTGTCAGTTGAAATGTAGTACGAAAGACATTTATATTTGCACGCCCAGGAAATAAAAATGCAAACATTTTTTGTTTTGTTTTTACAGGACTAGACTTTATCTACTGCCAATTGCATTCAATTATAGGATTTGCTCTTAAGAATCACCTCTGAAATAGAATTGGAATAGAATCTTTGTCAAACTACAAGCAAACAAACCAAACCGAACAAATAAACACACCCTGCTCCTATCAGTGACTAAAAAATTGAGTTTTCATTTGTGAACATAGGTATTTAGAAAAGCAACATGAAATGAACAGTGGCTTTTTATTACAAATGTGACATATGAAGAATGACAGCTACTGAGATATGTCATGTGTGTCTTTCTACAACCTTCATCTAATTTCTAACCCTAAAACTGCTCGTTACTTATCAATGCTCCTGAAGTCATATGTGTTGCTTCTTCACAGTGAGCACCGGAATTACTGTCTTATTGCATTCATGCATGTTTAAGGTACCGCAGCGAAGGAAGCTTTACATGTGTATTGACTGTACAAAAGGGACATTTTGGGTGAACATGCCCCATTTTTGAAGTCTTTCAGAGTGATCCTAGTTTGTGCAAGCATGCCCCCCCCCCCCCCCACCCCCGCCATCTGACATGTCACCTGAAACATGCAGGCTGTGTATGTGTATGTGTGTGTGTGTGTGTGTGTGTGTGTACAAGTACATCATCATGTCATCACAAAATCCATACCTAATAGCGGTGTGAAAGAAATTACAAACTGTATTTTACAAATACATGGGAGAAAAACAAAAACAAAAAACTTAAAAAGCAAAATGAAGTTATCACTCAAATTTGTTATTATACGCACTGCACAGGAAAACAATGTAACAGACATGGGCAAAAATGGTTTTAAACCCAAGGTTGCTATGGGCATGTTTACACTGATACTTTCTTTGATTGAAATTGAAGACATAAAACAGGAAATTGGGTTTGGAATACAAAAAAAGGGTGACTTTTGTGTTGTTTAATCTCAAAACTGTTTTTAACCCTATGTGTGTTTTGAGTGCCAATTGACATAGAAAATCTCAAAGCATTGTACACAGTGTCCAAAGTCCCTGGCACAATAAAGGTTGAAGACATGGTTGATTCAGACCTTTCAGTGTGGGAGTACAATCAATGTGCACACTAGTTTTAAAAAAACAACAACAAAACAACAGTATTTACATCATTTTGACCTCTGATATTATCTAATGAACACTTGTCTTAATATTTCTTTTTTTCAACATACATTTGGCTAAAACTGCATCAAGATGGTTAAAATACATTTACATTTTTCCTCTCGTAATGAAATCTGAAAACTCCCTCAACATGTACAGATGACAAATTCTCAAAAAAACACGCTGGATTAAGTGCAGACTTAAAACTACTTCAATACACGGCTTGGAAAATAAAATATATATAATTAAACACATGCAAGCAAAACTTGGACAGTATGTGAGTGCTGGATCAAACACATCACAGCAATACTGGTTACATGAGTTTACTTTAACGACGCTGAAATAAGAATCTCATATCTTCTTGCGTGGTATACCAAAGATACCTCATTTCATACAGTGTGACTGTCATACTGTTGTTGTAATCGCTGATGCACAGAAGTAAAATTGACAATGCACAAGTGTACTACCATCTCCACTGCCACCCTCCCCCCTCCAAGTTAGCTTTCATCATCAAACCTTACACACAAAATGCAATGTCCCCCCCCCCCCCCCCCCCCCACCCCCGTACACTATACAATATGAAAAACACACGAGAAGTTACCGTAATTAAAAATAAACACTTCTTGACACTGTAATATTCAGAAATGCAAAGAATCTTAAACATTTTACTTTTTCCTTTCTTGGTCGATGAGGCAATACTGAGCAAAGCGAATCACTGATTGTCTAGCTTCATACACAACGTCATCACTCATAAGTGAGGAATTTACAGTAAATCAGTGTATTTTAAGACGATCCTGAACAATTCTTTAATATATACAACACCTGCAACAGGTCTGAACGATGCATGAAGTTTAATCCCATCACGGAGGTATCAACAAAGCTGAAACAATATTCCTCAAAAAACTCGCTACATCCTGCAAGTCAAAGACTTGTGTTGACTAATTGATACACACTGCAGTTTTGCCAAATCAATGGCCTCCAAAGTAAAGCAAGACTTAAGAGCACAGAATTTCATTCTCAATGCATTCATTAATAATGATAAAAAGATTTTTAAAAACTTCTACAGTATAATCCTGGTAAAGTGAAAACGCACATATCCTACGCTACAACAAATTTGACATAAAACTGCTTCTTGATATAAAATGTGGACACAGAACAACTGGTTTCTGTTCAATACTGACAAAACAGACAATATGTTTCCGGGCAACTTACTGTCATTTAATACCCAGATATCATCGTTAACTTTATCATTTCTATTTCTTAACCATCTTTTTCCTCAACAAGGTCATGTTGTCGTACAGTGCACACGCCAAGCAAGTTGATGGAAATGCGTTCGTACACATTTGTCTCACCCCAGACTACAAATGAAGCATTCTTTCCTTTCCCCTTTCTGCATTCTTGCTTACGTAATGCTTTAAAAAAAAAAATCCATTTCGATAAAAGGTCCCTACGAATGTGGGGCACATGTACATGTAGCTACAGGCTGGCGATTTATGTATTGTACACACACATACATGTAGGAGCTTTGGCTCTATGTAATATAGAACATGAGATTAATACTGCAACTTTTCAAAAGGTAAAACCGTACTCTGCATAATATATGCCTGTCGAGCTGTGTACGAGAAGAACGTACATTCCTCTTCGAGATGAACTCATCCATTAACAATGCACTGAAATACAAGTAGTAGATGACCACAAAAAGGGGGTGGGGGAGAAAATCATGAGTATGTACAGCTTCGAAAAGTTGAATAATGCCGCGTCCATGGACTGACGCAACGCAAAGACAGCACAAACATTTTCATACTTCATTCTGGTGCACAGAGCGATCAACTTGTTTAAATAATCGGCTTTGCACTGCCTGAAATTGTTGGCATTTCGCACTGCCTTACGACCTTGCCCAAAGCCAGAGACATGGAAAGAGACAGAGAAAAAAATAAAACAACAGGATGAAATATCAATGTTGTGTACTTTACAAGTCACTGTCTCTATGGTGCCAATATCACTACACTGCTTCTGATGGGGCAGAGTGTGGTCTGTATTGATTTGCATACAACTCCGCTCAGTAATCTACTTGTAGCATCAGACTATGTTTGTGACCACCTTTTCCTGAAGTTTGCAGACATCTTTGAAAGCGAATCTTGTGAAGAGGGAATCTAAACAGAGTAAGATGCTCTGTCAATGCTCATCATCGCAAAATGCTGCATTTGCTAGCTTTCCCCTTTAACCTATTCAATCTCTGTTGTTCCTGTGCAACAGTACCAAGTAGAATCCAGAGGTTTGAACTTTGCGCATTTAAAGCACCTCCAGAAAGTGGGCGGGGACAAAAATCCAGTGCTTGCTCAAAGATGAAAGTTCGGTCACCACCCCCTCCCCTTCCCCCTCCCAGTCCCATCCAGGTTTGGCAGTAATGTGATGATGGAAGTACAGTCGAAAGTGAGAACATCACATAGTTTCCCGGGCTTGTTGCGGATTACCGTTCTTTAAACGCCGACCTACAGCCCTGCCGGGCATCAGAGCTCAACAAACTACCTCGAGAGACCTTGCATCTCTCTTAAGCTTGACTAACATCCACTGTAGGAGGGCTTTCTTACTTCTTCTGGTTTCGGTTTTTTGAAATACTAAAGAAAGAAAGAAAAAATCACACTGAGTGGACATAGATAATAAGTCCGGTAGTACGAGAAAATCATATTTTACTCATCGTTCATTCCTTACATTAAATTCACACGGTGAAGTTGTGTCACTGCACAAAAATTGCAACATTATGAAAGCATACAACAAATTATCTCATGAACAATACGATACAACAACATCGAAATGCGCTTCTATAGATGGGTCTTATGTGGTGGAAACAGCGAGGCGCAGTTTTCGAGAACGTCACCTGCATAAATTTCAATTCTAAAATCACAAATATATTCAGGTTGAAAATTTCAATTCTAAAATCACAAATATATTCAGATTATCGATGAAAACAACCAAAGTTACAACATGAGAATAACATCGTATCCTACGCAGAATTGGAATGCTTTAATTTCTTTTAAAACCTACATGAAAAACCCGAAAATCATTCAAAGCAGACCGAAAGTGGATGAAGAGGTGGTTAAATATGATTTTTGAGCCGATAGGTCTTATCAATCTTTCCTTTTAACGCACGTCTACTTGTGGTCCAGGCCAAGCACAGGACTACAGAAAGCATTGGCCATCATTTCTCAGCAAAGACCAGGACTATCTTATCATTTGGGCCATTGTTCCCATGTGGTATGCGAAATTAATAGAAGATCTCCAAAACAAAGGTGGCTGCACTATTGGAATAACAACTGATAAAAAAACAACACAGAATTTTAAATAGACAAGCCCTTATTTCACTGTCTTGTAGTGTAATACATTGCCTCTTCGGTTATTTTCTTGTTTTCTTTTTCAATAACGGCTCATAATAACACCTCATCCTTAAAAAAGCAGGGTGCATGTGTGTGTATGTGCATTCATGCTAACACCTAAAAAGTTTTAATCTGTCTATGTACATGAGCATACATTATGAAATCTACAATACTCACCAACAACTTTTTGAAGGTGACTAGATTATTAAAAGCAAACTCTCCACTGACATGTATTTTTTTTTTTTGTATCTTACCTTGCATAACTCATTCTTGAACAATTCTGTATTTTCTTACACAAGAGTATCTTTACAGCATGCTATTTTCAAGTCTCAAAATTTTTGTACAAATTCTTTCTCATGTCTTTATCTTTTTGTTGTTGTTGACGCTGAAGTGAGTGAGAGCTAAAAAGAGTAGAAGGATACACAATCCACTCCTGAAAATTGTAAACACAGACCTGTACAAAATATTCATACTTCCATTTCCAATCATCGCAGGCGGTTAAAAACATTTACATGGAAAACAACATAAGCTATCGGGATTCCCAATGAAAATCTCTCAGACGTGGAGTAATACCGCGTCTACGCTGATCACAATTCTACAACAGGAACCCATGGAATTCTAAAAATAGCCTCACAGATGATACACCAGTCTACGTATGTTTTATCATAATTATATTCATGGTAATTTTTTCTTTTTTTTGGATGTCCTTTGAATGCTTTCTTTTCTTAATCAGTCTGTAAATCTAAAAATAGACGTTACTTTTGTTGATGTGCTTTCTTTTTTGAATGGTATCCCTGGAGTGGAGAATTTAGGTCAACGACCTCTATACAGATGGGACGATCTCAGTTTGACCCCACGCTGATTGAAGGGGGTGGGGTCTGTGAGACTGACGATGAATCCTGGACGCCATCGACCTGTAGAGGGCGGTACAGAGCAAAGCGAGAAGACGACATGAGAGACGCGCCGTAATTAGGAATTTTAACATGACTGTGAATCTGTCAGAAATTGTAGATAGAAAATAAGAATATCAGATACACTAGTGGAAAAAACAGAAACATCGCATCATCAGCATTTGAGAACAGCAGAGGTCTTCATACTAGAATAGACTGCTGCACTGTGGCTAACCTGGAAATGATTAGAGACAAGAAAAGCAAAAAACAAAACAAAACAGAAGCCCTTGACATGCTTTGATCAGTACAGGAAAGATCAGACAACTTGCACTACTGTAAAACATGATATTTTCACGGCATGAAACTTTTGCGAGTTGCCTCTGACATTCAATGCATAGAGTGTAGACAAGAACTTTTGCATGCATTTTAATTTCGCGAATCTTGGCTCTTGCAAAATTCGCGAAATTAAACTGCACGCCAACATTTCTTGTTTTACAGTATCTTTCGGAAAAGAAAAGACAGAAATCACATCACACAAAGTGTGTTAGAAACTGCTGTAATTCTCTGTTAATGCTAATAATGCTGATGGCAAATCACTCAAGAAAGACATGCAACCACCATGCAGTGGAAGCAGGAAATGTTTAGTGAGTTTTAAGACTGACTAGCACAATTTGACTTGTGCATACTTAACCCATTGAGGACGATTTGATTTTGCTACAACACGCATTTCCCATAGACGCTTGCCTGAGTATACTTGGGACTCCTCCTCAACGGTTTAATTGGGATGCTTGCACTTTGAACACAATCAAAATATCTGCCAGAAACAAATCACCCTTCATGAACATTTTGATGAGGTTCACTGACATCGACGTCCAACCTCAAGAAGCGATTTCTAACCCTCTTTGCATATGGGGAATATTTTCTAGTTTGTTTTGTCGATTACAGAGTGTATCAAAAACAGGTCATCCAACTTTGGAGGGCTACCATTTCATAACTGTCAGCTATGGAGAGCACAATGTTGGTTGTGAGGAAAGAAAAGGAGTTTCCCTTTCCTCACAACCAACATTGCACTCTCCACAGCTGGGCAATTCCACGGTAACTGACGTTACACGTAAGGATTTTCAGGAAATTGTTTACCTTGTAGTTTTGTGAATGAAAGCACCTTGGGCTTGCAATTAGCATTGACAAATAAGTTCATGAGAATGAAGAAATAGGTGGGAAGTTTTTCTCTCAAACTGCATTTCTTATCACATAGCAAGTGAAAATGTGTCGGTAACTGACGTTACGGAAAAAGGACATGGGAAATTATGGTGTAGATGTAAATGGAAATATCTCATGTCCCTGACTTTTAGCCTTTATGTGTTTAATATGGCAATACACCTAGGTTCTTAGGAACAGGTGTGCAAAATAATGTGCACTTTAGTTGTCTCCTTTTACCACCATGCCAATTTCAGTGAAGGCATGACGGTAACTGACGTTACGTAACTGACGTTACGCTTACATTTGCCATAGGGTTTACACATGTAAAATCATGATTGGGAATAGCTTTGTGATATCATAATTCTGACCATTCAGAATGATTTGGTTGATATGGAGTCAAACCTTGGTTCATCAGTCATAAATACACAATATAATGAAACAGTGGTCCATTTTCTTTGTGCTCTATGAAAACTTAAAGGTAAACATATCAGTAACTGACGTTACGTAACTGACGTTACACATACTTTGCCGTGGGGTTTACAGAGAACTAATTTATTTAACAGGTTATTATACTGCTGCAATGTACCAGTGACAATCCCAGGCAACTACAGCAACAAATTAAAACAAAATCTGAAGACACAAATAATATTGGGTGGGCCCTTAGGGGGCACCCCCCCCCCCCATGCCATAGCACAGTTGGGCAAAAATAATGTAAATGCACAAGAGGATATTTCTTGACATTTGTCTGAAGATTTAATTTTTATTCAACATTTATGATTACACTGAACCATTAATAGATTAAGCAGTTCCAAGTATAAATATATTGACATGACTAAGGGCTTTTTTGTTTGTTTGTTTGTTTGTTTGTTTGTTTTTTAATGAACAGGAAAGTTTTTATCTACACAGAGTGCTCCACCCATAATACCTTGTAGTACTACACAAAACATGGATATTTTTGTGCTTGAAAAAAATATCAAAATATCTTCCAGGTCATGGGGAAAAAACATGTATCAACTCATAAATATGCATAAATATGTATGAAATCTATTGTGATATATTTCTCCTTCTTTTCTTTATTTTACTCCTGATGATCTCCATCATCAATTGATTTAAATGAAAAGTGTCGCACTTTTAATATTTCTCTGTGAAGAAGAAAAATAAATGCTTTTTTGGTCAAAAGAGCATTATTGTTTTATTCCTAGCTTGAAGCAATTTAACTGTTTTTCTTTTCCTTTTCACTGATATATCACGGCTTGCAAATACATTCGAGATACCACGAAATCGGACTTTGCAACGAAAGAATACTAAAATCAATATAAAAAACTCTTCCTGTTCATAATTATCATGTGTTGTATTACAAAATGTCCCTGCATGAATAGAATAAAGTAATCAACAAATACACACTGTGTATGAACAATTTTTAAAAACCCTATAGAATCCTCTCTCACTTTGAGCAACATCAGTGTTAAGTTTCAAACAATAGATGAGTACATGCCTTAAGTACCATAATACAAGATGAGCCATGTTAACTACACCACACATTTAAGTGCAAGAGAAGAAATATCTGTTTGTGCATTTGCCTTGAGGTAGAAACTTGACTAAGCTTCCTGAAAAAAAAAAAAAAAAAAATGCCAGCAAAAGCAAACATTGGTGAAGATTGTTAAACTGTTGGTATACAGCTGTGCAGAAGTTTGTTTGTTTGTTTTTTTTTATAGAAAATGTGGTTAACATGCAATCATGTCACTGATTAGGCCTACAAACTTTGGTAGCTTTATCATCCCGTAGGACTGGGAATGTACTAATTTGAGTGCATACACTGCATGTGGCAAACTAAACTTCCTGATGATTTAACCTTAAACTTGTGCTGAATCAAAAATCGAAAGCTGAAGCCCCCCCCCCCCCCCAAAAAAAAAAAAAAAAAAAAATGATAATCATGGTAAATGAATGAATAAATGAATTTAGAAATAAAATAAAATTTAAAAAAATATCCATGGACATACCATGGTAATGACATCATTCCCTATGAAAGGGATTGCTGCTCTTTGTTGTAAGTTGACTTCCCAGATGTATCGAAATGGCCAAAAGTAAAAAAATTTGCCTCAGTTATAAGTACTGTCATGGTAACTGACGTTACATAGTCGTGTATGTCGTTTTGGTAACTGACGTTACACATTTTGTAGTGTTCATTTTGACTCTCCGGTATGCCAAGTATCCTTATTTCTGGTATTAAAATAAAGGCATATGGGCATACATTAGAAATCCCAAGTTACATCATACAGCTCACTTCCTTTGATGAATAAACTTAAAAATTCCTTGTTTTTGGTAACTGACGTTACATCCATCATTATCAAAGTAATTAACAGTTTTTATCAAATTCTTTAAAGCTACCAGCTTTTTTTTCTATCGTGTGGTAAAAGACTTCTCTGGTAACTGCATACATATGAAAGATTGTTGTTTAGAGTACTAATAAAGTGGATATACAGAGAGTAAGTTATGCGACAATACCCTCTTTTCACCATTGAGTTATAGGCATATTTTGGCAGCCATTTTGAAAATCAAAATGGTCGCTTTTATTGAAAAACATAATGATTCTTAAAACTTCAACTCAAGTACTGTCTGAAAATGTATGGTGTTTGAAACAAATATCATTTTGAATTTTTGGCACCTGTGTCCTAGTTACCGTGGAATTGCCCAGCTGATAATATTATGAAATAGTAGCCCTTCAAAGTTGGATTATCTTTTTTTTTTTTGATACGCACCGTACAGTTTATAAATGACATTAAAACAGGACTTGCCTAGTGGAATTTACTGCAAGAAAACAACACTTAAACCAGGTTTTGGTGGCCTCAGACTTTGACATTTGACCCCATCACTTCAGAAACTACTTGTTCATTCGTTTCTAACATTACCACCCAATATTGTTGCTGGAACTCTCCTCGACAAAGTATAGTTACCTTTGACCCCTGACCTTTGCTCAACTGCCACATTGATGATGATGTAAATATTCATCGATTTATTTCTAATATGTCCATTGAATTACATCACTACTGGACATATCATGGGTGAAGTAATGCCTAGAATTTACAATTTAAGCAAAAGTTTGGATTCACTTAAAACCTTTTCTCTCTTATCAAGATAAAAGAGGTCTGGGTGAGACACACATACAGACGAAAGGACAACCTCAAAACACAAAGTCTCTGTCATCCTTTGGTACAGAGGAATGAAAATAAAACCATTAGTAGATTATGATCACAGGTAACAACTAGAAATGTCGCTATGGCGACTGGTATGCCTCCGCCATAATGCATGATTCTCCTAATAGGTCTAAATAGTACATGTGGACAATGTGAGATTACATTTTCACAAAATTGGCAAAATGTTAAAATGACAGGTTTGTCACAAATGTGTTGAATGCTCACCTTCCATGACCTAGGTGTAATTGGATGAATAGGAGAGCATGTATTTGGGATTTACGGACTTTAACTTGAATTTGACCCATTATGTTTATGCATTGAGTAATTTTCAAGGTATGGAGAAAAAGTGCACTTTCTGTATTGAATAGTAAATTGTTACCATTTTCATCTGGCCTTTGACCCTAAAATTCATAAGATAATCACTGTCAGGCAGAAGATGCATAAATATGTAGTACGTTTCAAGATAACTTGAGCCACTTCAGAGATATGGAGGAAAAACTTAGTTCAGCACTTTCACTTGATCTTTGACCTTTTGACCTTTGAGGCAAAAACAAAAGAAAAAAAAAAACTTTCCAGAGCATCTCTATTAGGTTAAACATGCATACACCTAGTGTAAAAAAAAAAAAAATCCTGCTGGCATTGCACAAACATGAGGAAATATTTAGTAAAATTTTGAAGTGTTGCCCTTGACCTTTGACCCCTGACCTTTGACCCCATGAACCCTTAATTCTCTAGATAACGACTGCCAGTCAGTACATGTATATATATTATGTTCCATGAAGAGACCTTGAACAATTTCCAAGGTACAGAGAAAAAAGGTGAAGTTTTAATATTTTTACTTGACCTTTTGACCTTTGACCTTTGACCTCATGACCCAAACTTTCACAAGAGAACCTTAATTGGGTAATACATGTATACGCTAAGTTTCAAGAAAATATCTTCAGGCATTGCATAGTTATGATGGAAATAGTGAGATTTTATGTATTTGACCTTGACCTTTTGACCTTTGACCTTGAGCATGTGCACTCAAAAGTTGATAGGCACAACTTCACCCCCTAATACACATACATGCCAAGTTTCATTAGGATACCTCAAAACGTTTTGATAGTTACCTTGTCCACAAAATTTCATTACGGACGGAAGGACGGACGGACGGACGGACGGACAACCCGAAAACATAATGCCTCCGGCACCACTTCGTGGCGGAGGCATAAAAATTCTAGTCAAAGACATTAACAGAAATCTCCAGGAAACTTGAAGGGGGGGGGGGGGGAGGAAAGTTAGGACTTCCAATGGTATGGTATGGTATATCCCCAATCAAACAAAGAAAGCCCTAACAGTAATGACAGATGATGAAATTTAGCATCTTTTTTTTTTGGGGGGGGGGGGGGGGGGAGGGGGCTCAAAGGCAATCATAATCAAGGGGGGTAAAGACAGAGTACAACTCTATTACCAAAAGTCTGAAAGACCAGAAAAAAGAAATACTCTTGGAAATATCATTAACTCACTCATTCCCACATGCAACTGTAATACATAGGAAATCAAAGGTATTAAAAAAGACTTGGTACTGAGCAGCTTGAATAGACTGCACATCTCTTATCCCATCTGGGTACCCAACATGGGAGCTTTCGATTCGGGACAGTGAGGCATACAGGACGGAAAGTTAACTCAAAGTTAACCCAACCAAACTGTCTTGCTCCACCCTGATTTGTTCAATAGCTGTTTCACTTTCTGAGGACGGGGACGTCATAAGCTGTCACACGTGTGTGTGAGGTACCTAAACACACAGCAGCTTGCCGGTCTGTCTAATCGAAGACTGAACGCTACTTCTACCGAGAACCGTTCTGAAAAGCAACCAGGCGGAGAGCAAGACATTCGGTTTCGAGCACATGCAGTTTGATTTCACGCTCCACCTACCGACCTCTTTGCCTACCATCCTGAAATCCAAAGCTCGCTAGTGTTAGTGTGACAGGGAGATCTCAACACTCAATTCACGAGATATAATCTATTCCAAATCTTGCCAGTGGAAAGTAATCTTTTAAATATGATATCATGGTTTAAGTACAGTGGACTCCCATTATAACAAAGTCCTCAGGACCAGCAGTTTTTCTTCGTAATATCGAAATTTCGAACCGAAAAAATAAACAATAAAAAAAAATGTTGCGGCATGAATTCTTACTTTGTTGTAATCGTAATTTCGTTATAACCGTGATCATTATAACAGGAGTGCACTGTATAGGAATATTAAAGGTGGAATGGTTGAGTCTTCACAAAACAGACTTGAAATACAGTTTCATTAAAATGGGATACTGTATCCTTCAAATTACATTACAAAAAAGTGAGTATGAGGATACCTCGGAAGCACAAATTTTCACTTAATGTCATCATGTTTCATGTCAGCTATAACATTCTGTATCCTGTTGTTTTAATCATGGACAGAATGTGTTAATAAAGCATGGTAAAGCTTAGGCGCTTGAACAGACTGTGTGCTTCAGAGGCTCTTTTCTCAGTTCACACTTTTTCAGAATGTGTGCTTTCTTTCCAAAATTTTGATATGTTAGGAGTGTCCATTTGAATTGAGTATACATCATTTTAAAGCTTACCCAAGTGTCTGCTCTTTCAGAATCTGCCCTTAACTAAAAATCCACATCTGGCGACTTCTTGTTCGTTTTGTGATGCAGGGTCACATATTGTACATTTATATATGCTGAGATAACTATAACAGTGAAAATTTCAGCGTGATTAAACACTTTCTTTTTGTGCTCAATCAATTAAGGAAACTAAACACATCTTAATCATTTTTAATTGTTAGAAAATAAATAAAGTTACCATAAATGTGTTTTATATAGATGTCTGTCATTTTATTACTTGTGCTGGTATATTGGCAAACTACACAGAAATACAAAAATAAGATTTTTAGTTGCTATTCCAGCAGCTCAAACGCTACCTTCTGAGATGTCCCTGCTGAGTACATGTAACACTACATTCATTTAAACGGTGTCACTGCTCCACCAGAAACTGCAGAAATCACTGACAACTCCGAACAACCAACTTTTGTCACATCTGCGACTTACAGAGTACAAGTGGAAAATTTAAAATTGTCATGAGGCTAAGACTTTGAAATGTGAAACAGGTTTAAGAGGATGTGGGCTCATCAGGGAACATTAGGTGGTAGTATAAGGGAAACTGAGAATTGTTGCCTGAGTATTAGTTTTAAAATAAGTGTGAAATGCTGAGAACATGGAGTCGCTGTAAGGGAAAAGTTGAGCGTGTTGATAGCGCAACAGTAGTAACAGCATCATAGCACCCTGAGAGTATACACAGAGACGTCACTGAAAAATTCTTGTTTTTCTCTCTCTCTCTCATATTTGCTGTTTGGTTATGCTTTAGATGCTACCACTTACCATGTTACTTGCGAAGGTTGTACTAATTTGGAAAATGGTAGACAGAAAAACCAATAGCACATACATGACAATTTTCTGATTGAACTTAAAATTGAAATTCGAGTGTCTTGTTTTGCTTTATTGTATTTTTTGCATGTATAGTGGTCATCATTATCATTATCTTGATATTATCATTTTTTTTTTTCAACTCAGCTCCAGAATCCTTCTAGGCAAGTTCTTACCACTAAGCAAATATGATGAGTGAGTTTTTAGTGTATAAATATGATTTTTTTTTTTTTTTTTTTTTTTTTGGGGGGGGGGGGGGGGGGGTGTTTCCTCTCATAGCTGCAGTAATATTTATTCTAGATATTGGTCACCTGCAATGATTGGACACATTTTTGCTCACGTGACAGGGCAATGAGCTATTCAACTACTGTATACGGCAAATATTTCGTGAGGTTTTTATTTTCAAGAATTTGTGTAGTCAGGTGCTATTTGCGAAATTAAAGGGAAGGTAAACCCAAAGAGCAATATGGATTGAGTGAAAGCAGCAGCATTAGTAGAACACATCAGTGAAAGTTTGAGGAAAATCGGACAATCGATGCAAAAGTTATGAATTTTTAAAGTTTTGGTGTTGGAACCGCTGGATGAAGAGACTACTAGAGGTTATGACGTATGAGTGGACAACAACACCAAGAAAATATAAAGAAAATTCTGCAAGAATCCATTTTTCATAAAAATTACAAATTCCATCAACTTGATATTGACATATGTTAAGGGCAGCAATTATTCCCCCTGCTTTCTGAAAGCGGTTGGTCCATTCCTCTCTCATAATTCTAGAAAAGTGAATTTTTGTTGAATTTCCTTTATATTTTCTTTGTATTGTTGTCCACTCATACGTCATATCCTCTAGTAGTCTCCTCATCCAGCGGTTCCAACACCAAAACTTTAAAAATTCATAACTTTTGCATCGATTGTCCGATTTTCCTCAAACTTTCACTGATGTGTTCTACTAATGTTGCTGCTTTCACTCAATCCACATTGTTCTTTGGGTTTACCTTCCCTTTAAAGATACACAAAATAATGACGCTGCTCCCGATGAACGTGATGCACACGTATACACTTATCAGTTCAGTGCAGTACTCCACGATCGCAAATTTAACCAATCGCCAAATCGTCGAGAAATCCCGATTCACGAAAATTTAGATTCGCTAAATATATGGTGTATACAGTAGATGGTAGCACTGTATGAGAATGATTGGGTAGAACTCTACACACAGGGCAGCACCATTTACATGAAGTAGTCACCTCTACGCCCTTCAGGAGTGCGCTGTGTATAAACATGCTCTCTCTAATATCCAGAGAATCTTGCAAAAAGAGATGATTTGTTTGCAGTTTTGTTTTACAATAAAATTAGAAAACTGTTTTAACCCTAACCAGGCCGGGCTTTTTTGGGTGTTCTGTGGCCGGGGAGGGGTTGATTCAACCCCCCCCCCCCTGAGATCTCGGCCGTCGATCGCGCAATCGCCATGAAATTTGGCACGCACATTACCTGCGGCGTAATCTACCAAGCTATACAAAAAGAAATGGACATTTTCGTCTAAATAATTAATTATGCTAATATATGCATAAAATCATACATTTTGCTCTAAATCAGAAATTAAAGCTCCTAGAATCCTAATTTTTTATGAAAACATTCTTTGTAGCATTCCTAACAATGTGCTTGAAAAAAAAATTTGGTATCAAAATCAATTTCTTATGTATTTTATTGTTTTATGAATTTATGTATTTCATTGTTTTTTCGACCTTTTGTTTTATCATTTTTTTTCCGCAAAATTTATGACAAAACCTATATCAAGCATAATTATGCTAAAATTAATTAGTTTCAGCCTATAAAAGTGAAAATAATCAGATCTTTATGAATATGAAGAGAAAACTCCATTTGCATAGACTTTATACACAAAATCACGTTTTTGAGCCATTTTCGATCTGACAGGCATGTATAAAACGTTATGCAGCGTCATAACGGTATGCACGATTTTCGCGAAAACCATCGTAAGTTCAGCATTTTTCCATCGAGAAGAGAAGCATGGTACTGACACTACGTGTGGGTTCTCACCTTTGACGCTGGTGCTTCCTCTTCGGCTGTACCATTGGTGGTGCCGTTGTTCTGGGGGACCTCTGGTGCTGGGGCCTTGACAGGCTGCGCCGTGGGCTCAACGGCGGCTGGTGCATCTGGCGGCGTCACGCAAACCACGGGCGGAGGCGGGGTGTTCTGGAAGGAGGTTCAGACAAACATTAGGTTAAAAAAAAAACTGTCATTCCATCAGATTCCAGTACACTTGGCTCTGTAACATTCTATTCTTTACAGCAAAAGTGGACATTTTTGCAAGGGTAATTTTTCCCTCTTGGTCAGGCATGATGAATTTCATGTTTTCAGTTCTTTGTAGTCAAAATATAAAATAGTATTACACGTTACAAGGAAAAAATTGTTTTTGTTTTCACAGTAGTGTCACGTTATGCAAAGTGAAGGAAATTTTCCAGTTTTACTGTACTATCATAGTGATATTTCCTTTCTTTTTTACTGTCTACTGTTAAGATGGGATAGTGAAAATTAACGTCTTTCGATTTCACAACAGTCATTTGCTGCTCACACGTGTTTCATGTGCAGAATCTTTTAGAGGTATTGTTTACCACTGGGAGCAGTGATTTAAATAATGTCATCACAACACTAGTATCAAAGTGTACATATAGTATATGAACCATAAATGCAGTCAACCTTGCCTACATCAAATCTATTTGGACTGAAGAAATAGCTTCGACTTAGAGAAAATTTGACTTATGAGGGATTACAATCGATAAAATATAAAGAGAAGAGGCCTTGAAAAGTCATTTTACTTTGGCAATTATTTGAGTTATCACATTTGACACATATGTGTACGTCTGTTGTATCACATAACATCCTACCATATAAAAATTTTGCAATAAAGCCAAAAATATACGGAGATATCAGTATCTTTCTCAATAACCATAGCTGTAGAGGTTTCAGGCTAGAAACAATTCTATTATAACTATTGTTCACGTTTTTTATATTTAACAATACTTATCAATGACTGTACTAATTAAAATTTTTTTACATTGGTTGTTTCTATCCCTAACTCACATCTTAAAACTATTTTAAAACACTAAAGCTGTTCTTTGTTTTTTTTTCATCTGCAAATGGTAAATAATGTCTTTAAAGGCTAAGGACTATGGGACTAAATTTACTCACCTTTGGAGCCTCTGCGGTGGGTACTTCATCTGGTGGGAAAGAGAAACGAAGGTTTGAATGGTGAATTTGAGATGAATACACATTATATCAAACAAATAATAGAAGCAAACTGAAACACCTTCTTTGCTACTGGCAAAACACAAATGCTAACATTTGCAGGTATGTCACATTTCTGATCCCCTATTCCTTTCTATCTGAAAAAACAGGGCTGATTTGGCTCAAAAGTAGATAGGAACAAGCAGTTCCCACTGGAGTGTGTAATAAAATCATCATGAAAAAATAGAACCTCCTACTGAAACGTGAGCTGGGAAAGGTCAAAATTCAGATTCTTTCCTCCAAGTTCAGAATTGTTGGGAGCTTCGCATATTGGATGAAAGAAAGACAGTCACTTGTTTTGATGAATTCAATATGAACATCAACACGATCATATCCAGTTAAAACTCCAGTGGGAGTATTCAGGAGGATCCCAACCAAGCACCAAGTACCATGAATGTTGGCTCATAAAAACATATGTGACACAGCACTTTCCCTTATTTAAAAAAACACAAATGTTAACATAAAGATCCAAGATTCATACATGGCTTTGCTGACTCTTGTGATTCAAGAATGGGAGGTCAGGGTAAAAATTTCAGGTTTTCTCTCAAACCTGTGGTTACTGATCAAATACAATTCACTGCATGTTATATACATGTAGATAAAGCACAGAACGATGCTCTAGGCTACCCCCCATTCATAGCCAGCCTTCGCTCACCCTGCGCAGCTGGTGCTGCCTCCTCGGTGGAGTTGGTGGAATCCTTGGCACCATCCGTTGCCTCGGTTACGGCTGCATCTCCAGCAGCTATCAGAGTGTGGCAGAGATGGAGAGTGGGGGGAAGACAATGAAACAAAACAAAAACAACAACAAAAATGAGATGTGAGTAATAGTCTCTGTTACCAGCATTTTATATGCAAGAGCAAATCTGTTGTTGGAGTGTTATGGCTGATCCTCCAGTAATGTTCTAACCCACTGTAAGCGTACACCATTCAATTAAAAAAAGATAAACAAGAAAAAAAAAATACGAAACAAAATCACAACAGCCCCTCCCCCCCCCAAAAAAAAAAAAACCAAAAAAAAAAAAAAAAGCAAAAGGTTACCACAAAGCAACAATTAATCCCTGGAAAATATAAACTGTGAATTAATGTTCTTTGCTGTTTAATCATTTTCGCTATCGCACAAAGAGTAGTCATTTCAAATTCCACATTTGCTTAAAGTTTGTCGAACAGTTTTGAATATGCACATAATTTCTGGGGGACTACAGAAGGCTAACCTTACAGTTGGTACAAGCACTAATAAGTAAATAATAAACAAATAAATAAATAAATAAATAAATAAATAAATAAATAAATAAATAAACAAACAAATAAATTAATAAATTAATAAACCTTCTTCTGCTTGACAATTTACAAAATCAAATATTGCGATTTGTGATTGCATGTATCTGACCAGCTAGAGATGAGGGTAGAGGGCCACTCAACAGTTATATCAATTATTAGAAAAACAATATCAGAAATGACTTCAGCTCTCTGCAAGCGCAAGTGCAATTGCAGGCAAAAAACAGCTGTGCACAGGTTTCGTCAGACCAAGTTTGCAGAATTAACAGTATTTCCTACATCAACACTAGCTGGTTGACAGTCTACGGCAATGTTTGAGACAGTAGGAAATTTGCCAGTAGAAGAAAAAATATCATCCAGGAAAAAATGTAAGAAAAAAAAATACTGAAAGACGAAAAGTAGAATTAGGTGTGCTCTGAAGAAGGCATACAAGTTCTCAGTTCTTTGCTCAAACAATTTACAATAGCATTCTCCGTGATGCTGGGTTACCACTGTTGCGCAATTCACTACGCATGCCACAATTGGTCATCAGTACATGTACAAATAGTGAATGGTCACGAGTGCGATGGTACAAGATTTCGCACAAGGTGAAAGATAGAGGGACACTCTATTTAACGAGGTGAAGCTGAGTTGATTACTGTGCTTCATCTTTCACCAAGTGCGAAATCTTGTTCCATTGCATGAGTAACGATCTTAGCCTTATACTTTTTGCTTTGTAAAACACCTCGGATATCAACAGATGGGGTCCATGCAGATCCTTGCAGGCAACTGAGTAGCACGGTCACAGTCAGCCATGTAAACGTACACGAAACCGATCCGTTGAAGTTGCTTACAAAACTTGCACGCGCACTTGTAATTGTTGAGTGCATGCGGCAAGTGCTTGTTCATTGTGACATCAGAGCTGTGCAATGGCACAAAAAAACCTCAAGTCGATCATGAGCATAACAAGGGAAGTAACGGAAATTGGAAACGTCAGCCATGCGATATCCATTTTTGTACAGCTGACAGAGACAGCACGCGATGGTACTTTTAACTGCATGTCACGTGATTGGCAATCAACCAATTGGGTTAGCTGCATTCTTTTTAGATGTGACATAATAGCTAATCGTGGAACTTCTATTTATGTCTATCACAATTTGTACCACGATTGGAATTGTGGTCTGTAACATGGAGTAATCATGGTGATCATATCACATCTTATCAAATCTTGAGGTCAGTCGTGGCAATTGCGTTGATCATAGACAATTTATGAACCATCTAAAACTTTCCTATGGTCATCGCAATTACCACAACTGACGTCAGAATCTGATACTTTCATCATGATTACTCCACAATTCAAATATGATTTCAACAGTGGCGCATATTATGATAGTACAGTGAAAACAAAAATTCCACAATCAACTCCCGATGACCAGTAATGGCCTGCGCAGCAGATTGCACGACAGTGGGTACCCAACATAAGTTTCACTACAAAGACAAGAAATGTATATATGTTTATTCACATCCCATCCCCTCCTATTGTTCCATTACCTTCATTTTTCTTCCCCTGGATCCCCCCTACCCCCTCCAAAATATGAAATACAAATGAAAAAACAAAAGCCTGATCTATTAAAACAAAAACAAAAAAAAAATCAGCAAACAAATATTAAGGAGCTATTCATAACTGTCACTAGCAACACAATGTATCAAGGCTGGTATCTCTAACACGTCAGCATGGGCAAAAAAAAACAAAAACAAAAAGGCAAAAAAAAATGACTTGAAGGAAGCAGAGACAGTACATGAAGTCAGGGTCGTTGTTTGTTTTCTGACTACCCTTGACTAACCAGCGCCTTGAGCATTTAATCAGAGTGGAGAATGGCGCTGTAGGAATTGTATATAATTATTATTATTATCATTACCCACGTTAAACGTGTAATGTTGTTTTACAGGGCTGCACGCTAACTCATTTTTTGAACTGATTCTGACCTGACCATGTTGGACCAGTTGATACCCGGTTTTTCTTGTTTTCTTTTTTTATTGGTCCAAACCTAAAATTTACTGGTCCTGTTCTTTTTTTTTTTTTAACTGACCATGACAATGTTATCTTTTTTTTTAGTCATCTAAGACCTGTAAAGTTGGCACTTCCTGAAAAGTTACTGGCCCGACAGTGATTTTTACCAGACTGGTGCCAGTGTTAAGCATTGGCTTATAAATGTCACAGGCACACTTGTTGACATTGCTATAAAATTTTGAAGTCGCTTACCTCTCAAATACTCAAACTCAGCTTCTCAAACAAACATTGTTTGACTGCTCTGTTAAATCTATTCATAACTTAACTTGGTACAGCATTATGAGATATAAATCTCACTAAAAAAAAACAAAAAACAAGAACAAGTTGACACAGAAAAAAAAAAAAACAAAACTTAACTGGAATTAAATAAATTGTTAAAACTTGTTATGTTACAAATATGATGACTGACCACACCAGGTTTTGAACACTGAAATGAGTGCATGTGATGGTTTATACAGTTTGATGATGTTACATAATGACTTGCCACTTAAGAACACACACATGTATGGTGCTCTCACCCTTAGTAATAGTAATGGACACACACACACACACTGATGAAAAAGAAATAAACCAATAAAAAGACAAAACATTAAAAAAATGACTCTACAGGATGGCTTATTGTTGAGATAGATGTAATTGATGTGACAACTTATCTAATTACTGTAATAATTTAAATTTCCTAGCAATATTCTGGGCACACAGCCTTCATTGTGCATCCACAAACACCAGCATGCCCACTGCACTTATGATTGATAAAATTTCAAAATAAAAGCTCTTACAACAGGTTAACTTGACATTTCTATGAAAAGTCAGCATCATATATATGATCCCCTCCCCTGTTCTGTATTAGCTTTAGCGTATGCCATCTCGGGTTCCATAAAAGAAGTTGCACCGCCAAACCTGTATATTTAGCACGGCTGTCCTCAGTTCATTAATGCTATCAAGGCCTGTGTCCTTCTTCAGTACATGGATGAAAGTGACCCTAATTCTTCTTTTTACAATCCCTGTTTGGGCCCCCAGAGTATGAGGGAATTCGCAGATAACTCAGGGTGTTTTGGGAAGAGAGAAACCCTGCATTAGCAGGCTAATCAATTGTAGCTCATATGTTCCCCCCTCCCCCCCCCCCCCCCAAATCATATCAGCCTTACTTTCCACCTTTGTATCCTGGCTCATCATATTTGTAGACTGCAGGAATGAATATAAAAGTATTTTGCTGTCTATAACTTACATTCTCAGACTTTCAAATTGCAGCAGACAAAGTTCTTCAATTCTTAAACCTTCTTTAGTGTCATACAAGAATAATGATAAAGTGAATTGTAAATCACAAGCTCCTTGTTTTACTTTGATTCCTTATCTATCAGACACAGGGATGCCACTTCAGAAAATTAATCTTATCCACAAACCAAAATCCATAACAATTATCTTGACAATGGTTCATCTCTAAATGTGTTACGATGTATTCTTGGTGACCTGCAGAACACTACGTGCCAACGGTCACATTAAGAAGCATAAAACACAAATAAATTAATAAAGATATAATTTACTGACGATTTGTAGTCTTCGATAGAAGAAAAACAGAGAACTCATAATGTGCGGGCAAAATATAAAATGAATATTACTTTTCTGTCATATGTCCTATGCACATCACCTGAAAAAATAAATTAAGATTGATAATATGCTGGGAGAAAAATAAAGCAATAAACTCAAATAAATCTGCAGCTGTCTCAAAAGAATTTAAACAAAAAAAGATTTAAGAGAAATATTTTACTTTGTCCATGCCACATGAAATTTCACCTGAATAAAACTGGAATAAATTAAAACAAAAAACATATTAAATTGGCATAATTGCAGTCTCCTAAATAACCCAGCGTAGAAAAAGAGGAAACAAATAATCTCCATACACACGGTCAGCAAAAATTCAAATAAAAAAAGGATAACAAATGTGAAAATAAAAATCACAGGTGCTTCAGAATCCATACTCTTCTGAATAAAAGTATTTGAAGAATAAAATGTCTTCTCATTGCTATTCAAAATTATTTGCGTGAAACAAGGATGAAATGTGAAAAAGATAAGTTTAAAGTTAATCTGCAGTCTACTGAATAAAAAAATAAAGGACTTTTTAATCCCACGTTGTAAGCAAACCATCTTGTTTAAGTGAGGACTAAATGGGGGCAAAATAATAAAGTGCTGAGTGTGCCAGTCTTGAGAAAAAAATGCTGATAATAGAATAAAATCAATAATAAAATAAGGAACAAAATAAAATCTTTAAAAGTTACTACAACTGTACTTCAAGAGGACAGTCCAGTGCATATCTGCAAGAGAAGCCAATTTCTGTCATAAATTTCATGTTCGGAGTTCTTCTGCTTCTCAACAAACCCAAGAAAAGGTTGTTGAAAGCTCTCTCACTGTGTTCTCTTTGAGATCGAAATCTTAAGATGGATGGAGAAGGTTCAACGTCTCATTCATTTACCTAAAAAATCAGAGAATAAGCAGGCACTCGCATTCACCATTCACTGATGATTTAATTCATGCACACATTCTGCTGAACAATCTTCCAGCAAAGACATTGCACTTTCTCAAATGCAATCTGTACTCAAACTCCAAAGACAGTTATTGTAAAAATATATATATTTTAGACAACAAAAAGAGATCTTCTGCCATGGGGAAACATTGATTCACAGAGCAAATCATGTTGTTTCGAGGACATTCAACTGAAATTTTTAAACAATGCAAGCAATTTCACCTGTATGAGCATAAACGGGAATCATATTTCGTTAATGAACATGTTTGGTATTTCAAAAGTTGACAACCTGTATATGGAAAATGACATAGTTACTTATGAAAGTTGATATCTAGATCATTGCAGGAAAAATGCATGATGTACCATAAAAGGCAAGTGATCTTAAAGGCAATGAAAGATGATACAGTATGATGACATTGATATCATACACAGATATTTTCAATATGATCTGTGGAGAGAGAGAGAGAGAGAGAGGAAAAAAAAAAGCAAAACATGGAATCATTAGAATCAGAAGTCTGGAGGAAAATCACCTGCAAAGAAATAAGAGAGTGGAGAAACAAAAAAACACAAAAACTGGATTAGTGCATGCATGATGCTGGACATGGTTCTCATACTTTCCTTGGACAAATCTCGGCTTTGAAGAAATACCTTTAAGATGAAATATACATACAGATAAAGTTGGCAACTGCACCTGAATGATACAAAAGAAAATATATTTCTGCTTATGTTCAATTCTCCTAATTTCTTTTGACCTCAATGTCAGAATGTGATTTTCTGCTTGTGTGTATGTGTGTGTCATTACAATGTATATCTTCTGTATGACCACTGACTTAACGAAAATACATTTGCAAACTGATCTATGACATAGTTCAGATTGCAGGAAAGAATTTAGTGTAATTACTCAAGGGATTCAACAGTGGTATGTGGTCCCAAACAAATGTACACATGTACCATAAAGTATAGTCTATTATTTGCTATTCAGAACCATCCATAAGATACATGTATATGCCTGTCATATATTCCTCATCAACAACACACCACACCTTGTAAAGCTGTCTGGGCTATGAGTGAAGAGGGCAGTAAACACCATGTGACTCTTATTCTTTGCAAAATGCCATACACAGAATGACATGATAGAATCTCTCAAGCTGAGAGGAAATGCACTGTAGGCTCATTCAAATGAGAGAGTGAGAGTAAAGAACATTGTGGTTACTTGAATGTTACAGTGGAAGTGTCTACACAGAAGCAAGTGTGCTGTCAAAACAGTATTGCTATATCCATGAATAACAGTGAGTTCCCACCACAGGATAATATCAAAACTGCTGAAGAAAAGATATACGTATAAAGATATAGTGGTTATCACACAATCCTGTAAAAGAAGAAGAGTGACAAGAAACGCACTGCATTGAGAATCTGTGGTAATGATGGATGTCTTCTATAGGACTTCCATGAAATCAAGTCACTATAAAGAACTGTAGAGTGTTGAAAGATAAGAGTACTAGAAATGATACCATCATTGTCACTTACTCCATATCCATCAGTGTAAGTGTTATATTCAGCATGACAAACCTTTTACACTTTCAGTAGAAAAAGAAGGAAATACACATCTCAGAAATGTCAAGTAAGAAAAACTAGTCTTAGTTCCAGGAGAAAGAGTATGAAAAGATAATATTTCTCAAATTATAGTATTAATACTGTTTGGTGACAAAAAAAAAAAAAAAAAAGAGAGGAAAAAAATCATCATGTATTACAAAAGTCTACAGAAATGACCACAGCCTACATCACGCATGGTATAACCTAAACAACAGTAACCTACATATTCACATTGTACACATATGATTTCTGAGTAAAGTTTATAGCACTTTGAAGCACAGTATGGCAATATCAGAACTTAACTTTAGGCTTGTAAGCTTAGGTATGATCAGCAATTCCAGCCTTATAACATCATACCTGCAGGGATGCCAACCTTATTAACAGCAATTGCAGTATTTTGAGGGCTCAAAAGATACATCTTTGGTAGGTGAAAAAAAAAAGAAGAAAGACACAGTATCTTTATCTTTCCTGCAATAGACATGACATCTGTGCAGTAATATATATATATATATATATATATATTTTTTTTTTTTTTTTTAAAGTATTTTCAATGAAACCTACAGTATCTTTGGCAAAAATCATTACAAAATACTGAAAGAAAAGTGCAAAATGGTTGGCATCTCTGTGCCTGGGTATAACATGTCTGTGTCTTATCCTAATGTAATGACAATACCTCATTAGGTGATAGGCTATCACTACGCTGTCTGAGGTTCTATTTCAAGAATCATCATGTTATAATTTGTAACTTTCAAAATTCCCAATTTTCAAAACTTATCATGTATTCTCATGAAACTCTTCTTTAAACAGTCAATCTTTTTCATTAAAAAAAAACAGCAACAAAAAGGGGGTAGAGCTGATATGAATTCAAAGTTGCAGAGTTAGTGTGTGACACTGGGAAAAGTATAATGTCAAGAGTTACAGCACAAACAGCTTTCCTCTGAAATTAGTGTTCCTTGCTCCATACACAAAGGTCGGAAATCGACCCTTTCTAGCCAAATTAGCCCAACCATGGTAAATTTTGGGAAGGCCTCAGTGAAAGAATCAAGCCAGAATACGAAATTGCAAAACATAGACACTTGCAAAATCAAAACAAAAACAGAAAAAAAGGAAGAAATTACAGTCAACCTCGCCTACATCAAATCTATTAGAACTGAAGAAATAGCATCGACTTAGAGAAAAAAAGACTTATGAGGGATTAAAATCAATAAAATATAAAGAGAAGAGGGATTGAAAAGACCTTCAACTTAGGCGATTATAAGACTTAGTGAGGTCGACTTAAGCAAGGTTGACTGTAACTAGACAGAAAAGTTAACATGGAGACTAGCAGCTGAGAACCCATAGAAAACAAAGGACTAAAAGCACACAATGTACAAAATGGCATTACAGAATTTTGAGAACAGAAAAGAAAAAAGGGAGCAACATGTATGTATTGCACGCCCATACTCTTCCGAGGTTATACAGTATAAGGCTGACAAACATTACAACTTAAATGGTACTTCAAACCCTTTAGATTTAAAAATAGTCAAATAACAAATCAATTCCTTTAGTAACTACTAGTAATAATAATAATGATAATAATAGTAATAAAAACTCTAACATTTAGAGGGTATCAGTAGATGCAATTACATCCTTTTCTGGATTTCCTAGACCAGCTTAGGATTCATTTGTATAGTGGAATTCACATTTACAATAAGAAGAAGCAGGGATCAAGGACAGCACACAAAGACAGAAAAATATAAATATAGTAACTGATGAACTGCAATCTCTTCTAATGTGTAAAATACAGCCCCTACCTGCATCTTGAACCCATTTATAGGAATCCACCTTTTAATATGCCAAAGGAAAGGATTTCAAATGCATCCTCCAAAATTGCCCACAAGTTTTGATAAATTTTTCCCTTTTCTAGCAATAGCTCAAGTACATCTTTTATGAAATCACTGGGAGAAATATTTTTTGTAGATGTTTAATATGTCACATACGCTGCAATTCCTCAAACATTGTAAATTATGGCCCCCTTGTGGGCGTAGATCTCTGTTCTATCGTAAAGTTTCTACACATGCACAGCATGCGCTGACAGAATACTAATGAGAACAAACCTAGAGGAGAACCTGTACATCTTAAAGGGAAGAAACACTGCAGACCAATGATGAATAATGCCAGGCGACTGGGTGCAATTGAAACTAAATGCTTGTTGGGATATTTGCAGTCAAGTTGGGGTAGGGCAAGGCAAGAAAGAAGTTTTGGTGGAAGCAGGGCAACAAAGGACATTAAACGATTTCAGCCGCAAAAGGACGGGTAGGTTTAACAACACACAATTATGCAAAAGTAATAAATCTGTTACTGCATATAATATGCCATCTATTTCATGAATCCCAATCCGAAAGACAGTTTTGGAAGCATCGAATAGTGATGTGTATAATCCCTTTTCAAGAAAAAGAGTGAGCTATTTCTCACACAGGACACAATGGGGTGATTCTGTTACGGATGGTGATATTTCCTGAAGTTGTTCTAATTTTGCAAATTTTGGTCAACAGACAAAACCTATGTATCTAAATTACTCTCACACACCTGTGTGGAGCCTCCATTTTATAGCTCTAAAAACCTTCAATAAATCCATAATGTTTCTGCATTCTTCCAAAGATATCAAAATTTATACCCCCCCCCCCCCCCTTAAAAAAGGAGAATTTTGAAGGAAATTAAATAACCTAATGTTCCCTCACTGGGAATCAGCATAATGAGAGCTACATATCTGGAGCAATTGATTGTTTAGAGATTTTGAATATCAGCAAATCATCAACAAGTGACAAGATCTAAACCTCTACATGGCTGACCTGGTATCAAAGAAAGGCAGTTGTTAAAATCAAGTACAGAGTTACACTGAGATAAAATAGTTTTTGTTGACTTTACAAGTGTATATATCCAGGGCTGCACACTAATTTTTTCTACTGGTTTGGCCTGTCTGTTTGACCAGTAGGTACCAAGTTTTTGTTTCCATTTTTTTTTTACTGATCTATTTAATTTCTGAAAAAGGTAAATGGTCCAACAGTGATTTTTACTGGTCCTGGACCGTCGGACCAGTGCCAGTGTGCAGCGTTACCATAGGCATACATTGCACCATGGGATGCAGAATTTGTGATATTTCCAAAACCGGTGCTTTTCTGCAAGCAGCAATAGTTACAAAACACAGATAGCATGCTCCAGGAGCCCTGTAAAGGCCAGTAATAATGTTCCATAACTTTTAGACAGCACATAGAGTCTGGAACCTTCCATGTCAATTACAAGACCCCGTGTTTAAATACTAAAACTGTCACTGACCGGCAGCTCCTGTTAATGAGATGTACAACTGTATATAGATCTAACCCCAGGATATCAGTGATGGGAAGAAATGTACAAGAGGGCCTGACAAATCTCTTACAAAGAGCCATTTTCTCACCAAAATGGGCCTCAAATATGAATTGCTCTGGTGTGTATCCTGACTTCGCCTTTAAAAAATGGGCAACCCTCAATTTCTCAACAGCCAATCTCCCATGTATGGTTGAAAAGAAGAGATAAAAAGAAAGAAAAAAAAAAAAACAATGCCAAAAATCAGCATAATCAACATAAACTTGTCATACAATGTATCAGCAGCATCTTATGTGCTGTATATGGGCTAAACATGTTTCCTTTTTTTTTATTTTGCTATATTATACCTACCCTCCTGTACAATCAAGATATACTGGACTGATTTGCTCACTCTTGGAAAAAAAAAATCCACTAAAAATACCTATCTCCATTTGCAAACTTCAGCCAACTAAATAAATTCAATGACAAATTTTTGCATTATTGCATTACTCGCACAAACACTTTGGGGTTATATCAACTCGGTAGCTAGGACATATTTTGTAACATCTCATAACTGCTTAACTTTTTTCTGAAACGACCCTGCATGGGAAAAAGGAAAATAAGGGAAAATGGGGGGGAAAAAAAGAAGGGAAAAAAGGGGATGAGAATTGAGATGAATTTTTTTTTTTCCACATCAAGGTTACTAAAAGAATAACAAACGTTGTGAATATGAATATATTAATAGAGTTAGTGAGAACAACAACCCAAACTCAGTATGATCAGCACATGCATTTTTTTTTCTAAAGTTAGCTTCCAAACATGCATTAGTCATAAAACGCAAGACCACCACAAAAAAGAGAAAATCTCTTGTTTGGAAGAACAAATTGGTAATGCATGATGAAAGAGGTTATAAAGAGCAAAACGTTAGCTGCTTTTACGACATCAAAGCATGAATGACAAGAAAGGGCAGAGAGGGAAGTACCAGAACTTGTGTACAAAACCAGAATCAAAAGACACAGTGACGAAAGTTTGCGACAAAGAAGCAACAAGTGTCCATTCAGAAATAATGCAGCAGTTATTTTGAACATGCCAACATGGGAGGATCACACCTTGTTTTTGAGAGCACCTCGTGCATAGCACTGCAATGAATACTAAATTTGTTTTAAGTAGCTCTGATTTCAAGTACTTTGTTAATTTGGCGAGGATAAGAGTTACAATACTCCTTAAATTCTAAAACGTCCCTGAGTTTTGTTTGAATCAGACATCAAACCATTTGTGGTAGCAATAAGGAACCAACACTGGATGGAACTTCAAAGGAGAAAGATTTTTTTTTTTGTTTACATTCTCACTCTCTACAGCAAAGGGCTTGTTTCTACATCATTTGCTGACGAGTGTATAGGTGGCTGAAATCATTTTGCAGCATTCCCACCTCTCAAAACAGACTTCCAGACAGCAAAACTTTACCAAGCTCTTCCCAATCATCAGTCCTTCTTTCAAGACAAACTGGGAAAAACAAAACTCTACAGAGAATCTTTATCAAGGCAAAAAAAAAAAAGAAAAAAAAAAGCCTTCCAAAAACATTTCAAACTGTGATATTTGTATTTCAAATACACCACCTATTCCTTGGCCCAACATCTAAATTCTACAGGGTCCCACTATCACCATTTCACTGGAGATTTCTTGGTATGTTGTTGAAAGCAAACAAAATGACATCCTTTGCACATTTTTGTAATAAGTGTCCAAATGAGAGGAATCTAAATTCATTTGTTAATTTGTTTCTATCATCACAGCTACAAGAAAGAAATCCCCACATTAAGACATATTTTTTACAAACATATTTGTATAATTCTACCCTAATAGCATGTACTGCATGATTTATGACTTTTGGGGATCTGGATATTAATGCTATCACCGTATCAAATCAATAAGTCTGTCAAGGTTGTACACTTCGTTAGCTTGATTTTATCAAAACTTTTTAATTTCACCAAAAGGAAACATTAAAAGAAAGCTAACAGTGGGGTCATTGTGTACATTTTTTCTATCTCCCCATTTTTCTTGGGGGGGGGGGTAGGAGTGGGCTGAAGTTTAATGCTATTTTAAAATAATTCGATTAATTTGTAAGCACAAGTTCTTATGTACTAACTCTGAGAGCTAGAGAAGGCTAGTACAAGGTAGTAAGAGATAGGAGGAGAAGACTCCAGATGGAGAGAGAAAAGTTTTGTCATTTCTTTTTTCCTGGATCACATGGAACAGACCAGCATGGCATTCACTGCTACCAAGTTCCCCAGGCCTTTGTTGAAATGTTGAGAAGAATGAACGAGAGAGGAAGCAAAGTCGGAAAAAAAAAGAGGACTGCAGCAACGGCGAAAACTTTTGTCAGAGTAAAATGGCCAAACACATAAAAAAAAAACAACAACGGAAAACAAACAACTTAAATAGTGCGCCAATCCACAGGGCGATCAAAGCAACCTCACCAGACACAGACTCCGCAGGAACACCGGGTACCGTTGGCAATTCTGCTGGCGCAGCAACAGCAGCTGGTGTGGTCTCCACAGGCACTTGTTGGTGTGAGCTGGGCTCTGCCGGCGCCTCTGCTGGCACCTCTGATGGCTCTGAAGGGTGCTCTGTGACACGGATCTCTGGAATTTGGGGTTGCACTTCAGGGACAGTTGTTTCTGCTTGCTGCTGCAGTTCTGTTGGGGGCGATGGGGTTGTTGCCTGATCATGCGTCGATTCTTCACTGATGGGGGCAAGGGTTTGTATTTCAGGGACGGGTTGTGCAGCACTAGGAATCTCCAGTTCAGGTGCATGAGATACCTGCTCCTCCACCTCTGCTTTTTCAACATTGTCCGTGACAGCAGCAGGTGCAATTTCAATTGAGGGTTCTGAGGTGACCGGCTCTGATGCCAGGGGTTCTGAGACCTCTGGCTCCGAAGCAGGTGCTTCTGTAACCATGGGCTCTGGAACTGCTGGCTCTGGAACCGTAGGAGCTGAAACAGCTGGCTCCGAAACCGCAGGCTCTGAAACCTCTGGTTCTGAAACCTCTGGTTCTGAAACCGCAGGCTCTAAAACCTCTGGTTCTGAAACCACAGGCTCTGAAACCTCTGGTTCTGAAACCACGGGCTCTGAAGCTGCTGGTTCTGAAACCACAGGCTCTGAAGCCGATGTTTCGGAAGCCATCGGTTCCACCTCCATAGATTCACAGACCGACGGTTCCTGTGCCGATGGTTCTAAAACTGTGGGCTCTGCATCGGAAGCTGGGGCCACTGGTTTTGAGTCTGTTTCGGGAGCATCTTCAGGAGTTTTAGAGTCGGTTTCTTGGCTAACAGGAGCAGGTACCTCTTGCTCCTGCTGGGAAGGGGCCGGTGGTTCCTCTACTTGGGGGCTAGGTAAGACTGGCTGAGAATCAACTCCCTCCACAACTCTGGCCTCTTCTTGGGATGGCTCAGTTTCCATCGGTGTCGGTTCGGCTGGCACTTCTGGCTCAACCTTGACTGGTTCAACTGCGGGGGCCTCTTCGGCTTCTGCCGCTACCTGTGGTTCAACCTCGGTTTCATCAGGCTGCACTGAAGGCGCTGCTTCTGCTGCTGCCTGCTCTGCGGGCGGTTCCGACGTCTCGGCCGGTGGTGTCGGCATCGACTCTATAAGAGTGTCATCTGCCACCGCGACTGCTTCTGAGAGGAGAATTACAGGATACATGTGTTTGTGCATGATCATGGAAGGAACATTCAACTGCAATGGATCGTGCGACAGACTCGGTCCTTACACAAGGTGTATATAGAGGGGCGAAAAGAGCAAATGATAAACAAGACTTGCTGAGGGAGGAAGACCATAGACAATGGGCGACAAAACACACAGCAAAACCTCAAGGACAGTTTTATTTGGATGAGTTTTTTTTTTTTTTTTTTAAATGACGACTGATTTTAAAGGCATAATTTACCATTTGCAGATGAAACAAAAACCCAGCATTAGTGCTTTAACCCTATTCTAACTGGGCTATTTGAGACCAAACTGGGGGGGGGGGGGGGTCAATTTGACCCCCCCTTCAGATCTCGGCCGCCGATCATGCGATCGCTGCAAAATTTTGCCTGAAGATAGAGTCAGATGTCAACTACAAGATTACATGGTCAAACAAAAGAAAAATATTGGCTTTTCAATGCAAATTTACGCATGAAATCATATTTTCATCTATAATTCCATTAAAATGACTGAAGGATCCCTAAATTTTTGTGTCAGAGTTCCTCAAGACACATCAAACAATTTTCTTGTAAAAAAATAGCGAAATCAAAATCAATTTCTTTTGACTTTTATTGTTTGGTTAATTTCTTATGTATCTTACTGTTTTTTCGACCTTTTGTTTTCTATTGTTTTTTTGCCAAAATTTGTTGCAGGAACTTTTTCAAGCTTATCTACATTAGAATTGATTAATTTCAATGGTTTAAAGTTGAAATAATCTAAGTTATATCAATTTAACAAAAAAACACAATTTGCACACGATATCATGAATTTGCGCCTTTTTTGGGTTGACATGCATGTGATATGCAAAACAATACGTAACTTCAGAACAGTAGGGTGTACCCGGACGTGGCAAATTTGGTCTCAAAATATGCGGGAGACTTCAATGAAAAAAGTCCTGAAACGACGCGGCAAAATCTTTGCGCGTTGCGGAATCGTGGCCCCCCCCCAGTTGGAATAGGGTTAAAATAGTTCTAAAATGTGAGTTAGGGATAGAAACAACCACTGTAAAAAATTGAATCCGTATAAGCGATGTTAAGTGTTTTTAAATACACAAAATGTGAACAATAGTTATGATAAAAATGTTTCCAGACTAAACCATCTACAGTTACGGTTTATTGAGAAAAACATGATATCTCCTTATATTTTAGGCTTTACTGCAAACATTTTATATGGTAGGATGTTTTGTGATACAACAGACCTACACATATGCATCAAATGTGTTATCTCGAACATTTTTGAAATCACTGCTCCCAAAGGTAAACGGGACCTTTAAAAATGCAAAAAAAAAAAAAAAACTTTGAGAAAACTTTGATGACAATTTTTCCCTTTTATCAAACTCATCAAAAGATTTCACAATTACTCTAAGTTGCAAGGGCCTCTGACTATGAAACAGACAAAGTCTTGTTGACATATTAGTTATCTAATAATCAAATGACTTCCACTTAAAGCTGAATATTTGATTCATCTAAAATTTTCACTTTCTTTCTTTTTTTTTTTTGCTTTGCCTGATGGCAGTAATTTGTTTTATCTTCTTTTCCTGGATGCAAGTTGATAAACAAAGACTACCACTTTCAAACTAATTACAGTCCTCCCAAGACAAATGGTACTTTGAATAAAAGAATGATTACACGTCACTAAATGCTCGCAATTATGAGGGATAGCATCAATGTCAAACCACAGAAATCTCAAGAAAATAAGTCACGAGGTGTAGCAAGGATACAGTAAATACAACAGAAGACAAGATGGGGTAGGGGGTGGCAAGACTTTGAGATGAAACAAAAAAAAAAGGAGCTAAGATGACAAAGTACAAATATAAAACAAATTAGAGCAGCAAGAAAAAGGGTGATGAATGCTACACCAACATTCTGCAGACACTGCGGAGACAGTCTACAATTCCTTAAAATTTGGCAAGGGGGTAATACAGGGATATAAACAGACACAAAAACAAAGAATACTAACATCAGAGATAAGAATCATTTAGACACGGAACTCATCAGCATCTCAAAAAATAAAAACTGATAAAATAATAAAAATCATTTCAGCAGATGGTAAATGTGGGAAAGAGTTTGCAGAAAATGTAACTGTGTGAGCAATGAAAGAAGAAAGCATTTGTTATTGAGAGAAGTTACATAAGTAACGTTGAGAATCCGTCACCTGTAACGGAGAAGGAAATCAGAGATCATTCAACACCCGTTTGTGATAAGAATATTTACAATGGGGAGAAACCAGGACAAAGGGTTGGAATGCACGCAAGACAAAAACTGATGAAAGATACATTGATATCGAGGCAACACTGCACGTCAGCTGCTCTCACGCTATGCAGAATTTATCGCGCCAAAATCAGAGGCATAATCTTACAGCTCAACCAAACTCCACTGCAGGAACGTCAAGACAGGGGCGTCATCTCACAACTGTGCACAAGCCACCAGACGCGCTATCTGGGGTAAAAAAAAATTCATGCAGTTTTCAACACAAACACTGGATTAAAGTGTTGTGGGAAAACACCACGTGAGTATGTATGTCAATGCAGCGTAATTTCTATGTTTGGTAAAAAGAGTACTCACTCGGCGCATGGAAAGTCATCCTGGCATAAAATTCCCTTGGAATTTGTGGAAATGATTTGAAGGATGGTGGAACAGAACATACTACCCCATAATCAAAACACACTGAAACATTCTACACCTTCAACAAGTCTTACTTTTCCCTCCTACGTTAGATCTGGGCAACATGCTGGAAGGTGATTGGCACAACACACAGTTTCCAAGCCACGAAAACAGATCTGAGAAATAATAAATGTAGCGGTGATGGGCAAAGCTACCAAGCCAGAGGGGTGGGAAGAATGCGAGGAAAGGGGCCTATTCCATTCCCATGGCCATGATGTTCAAAGAACGCTGTGTACCAAACCCGGTACAATCCTGAATCTCTGAGTGAAACTTTGCCTTAGTTTCTGATACTCCCTGGAAGACTGGATATGTACCATGTGTATATAATCACAGCTGTGCAACATTTCAAGCTGTTTGGAGTGTCCTGAAACTTCAAGTAAGGTTTCAATACTAAACTTAAAGCAATGTTCAATACTAATACGAAATTCAGCATGAATTTGAGGATCAATAAATACCTTCTATAGATGTATACTTGATACAAAATACTATCAGGTATGTGATTTGATTGAATGACACTATCAAGACACCCAGAAGCCATCACTGATAATTCAACAGTTGCCTTTTAATAGTAACCCCTACAAATGAATTCACATGAATTGGCACCATCTTCCGAACGTTCAAGCCATTGCCAAACTGATTCCCCTCAAAATGGCGCAAATCAGAGATTATGGTATCATTGAAAATGATTCAAAACATATAATTTGATAGAAATTATTTTATCTTTTTAGTTTTAAGTTTCATTGAAAGGAAAGGCAAGAACTATCAAGAACAAATAATGCCTTTGACATCCTCCAGGGCAGAGGCATGGAAGTGAAATATCAACTTAGCTTGAAGTATTTTCATTCGATTTTATCCGACTTCCTGAAATCTTGCTGTACCATTAGGATACTGGTTCAAAATCAAACTACAATGCTACTTTGCTCAGTGGTAACCTAGCCACGAATACTGGTTATGATGCACCACGTAGGTATATCCTTGTGTAAACTATGAAAAAACTAGATATATCGCTACGGCGACTGATATGCCTCCGCCATAATGCATGGTTCTCCTAATAGGTGTATAGTATGATGTCTTGACAATGTGTGATGACAGTTTCACACAATTGGCAAAATATTAAAACGACAGGTTTGACACAAATGTGCTGAATGCTCACTTTCCTAGAACTAGGTTCAATTGGATGAATGATTAAAATGTCAGAGTGCAGGTATTTGGGGAACTGATGTGACTTTTGACCCTTTTACAAGTTTATGCATTGAGTAATTTTCAAGGTATTGAGAAAAAGTATAATTTCAGTATCAAATGGGAAAATAGCATTATCTAAACCTTTTGTTTGACCTTTGACCTCACAGTTCCACAGAGAATCACTGTTAGGTAGAACATGCATAAATATGTAAGTTTCATGATGATACCTTGAGTTACTTTCGAGATATGGAGGAAAAAGTGCAATTTAGCACTTTCACTTGACCTTTGACCTTTTGACCTTTGACCTTTTGGCAAGAAACTTCCCCAAAAATATATATTGGGTAATACATGCCATACATCAAGTTAAAAAAAAAAAAACCTTCAGGCATATTGCATTTTAAGGAAAGTAGTGACATTTTGAGGAGTTGACCTTGACCTTTGACCCCCTGACCTTTGACCCATGACCCCCAACTTCCCTAGATAATCATTGCCCATCGGTACAAGCATATATACTAAGTTCCATGAAGATACCTTGAACCATTTGCGAGATATAGAGAAAAACATGAAATTTCAATTTTTTTTCACAAAATAACCTGTGACCTTTGACCTTTGACCCTGTGACCCTAAAATCCACACAAAGTATTATCCCCAAGGATATACCCTCATACCAAGTTTGATGTAAAACCACCACACGGTTCTTGAGATATTGACAAACACAAAACGGGACGGACGGACGGACGGACGGACGGACGACCCGAAAACTTAATGCCTCCGGCCACTTCGTTGCGGAGGCATAAAAATCTCAAATACATTGTTTCAAATCCAACAAAGAACTCACAAGCATACTAAAAGCACTTTAGGCCTATGATCAGCTTGATTTTGCCTGCAATATATTTCACTGTTGACTGCTGATTACAAGCAACACTTTCAAGTTTCTCAGCTGTAGTATTTACGCTAAATAATGAGCACAGTCAGTTCCCCTGTGATAAATTTCTCGCAATCTTTGCCAAGCTTTTAGAGTTCAATGATTGGAATAAATTTTGCCCTAAAACAATCTTGGCACCAAGAATCAGGTAGAGTTGGCTTGGTTCTGACGAGGATTATTTGAGAGCCAGTCTTGCAGAGTCTTCCAAAGACGGAAGAGTGTCTGAAACCACTATCACCTTGGATTGTCTATTTATGACAAGGCACCTACTGGCAATAGTCTCAGTGCAAGGAGATCATCATTTTCTCTACCCAACACAGGTCAATTATTGTCAACAATGGGTCTGTAAATGCACCCTATTACGGCTAAAGAGCTGTAAAGAACACACTTCAACCCTGCAACATTAAACCTAGTTCTACTAACAGGAATGAATGTTTCCTTTTATTTGACAACTCTTATGTGTGGTTTGTGGACACAAAGTGCACAAAGCACATTGGTCTGGGAGTAAAGACTGGTACAGCATACAGGGCAAATCACACCTTGGGCCCTTTCATCTCATCCAAACAATGGTATTACATAATCAGGCCAAACCCCTCTTTAAACTAGGTCCTGTATTCCCCACGCCCACTGGGGCGCATTAAAAAAAATCAATGGCCTTGGGGATGACAATAGACCCAGGGCTGTTCTTTGAAAATCCCCACCAATTCCACTTTGGGAAGATCCCCTCATGTGGGCTTTCCCGTCCAACACAGTGATTCCGAGCTTGGAATCTGCATCGTCCGCAAACAAAAGAACATGTGGACATCCACAGGGGTCTGAATGGCCAGTCTTCCTCGGGATGGAGGTCAGAAGGCAGAGAATGGGAAAAGAAGGCGTTTGTTGGCCGAGAAGGGGAGGGGAGAAAGCAACAAGAAACAATGACTTGCAAAACCCAGGACCCTTAACCCACCCCACCCACAACAGCCTGTGACCTTCACCAGCATATAAACAGAGTGATGAAACCACACAGCCATTGTGAAACGGCAGACAGTTTTCTCCGTACTGCATCGACCTTGCCTCAGATGTTGTGATGCAGGGAAGGAAGCACACAAACCAACAACTTTCTGAACCTGGACAGACAAAATAAATCCAGGGGCCTGGTAAAATGGCTCTCCTTACCGATGGGTGCTTCATACTCGAGCGCGTAGACACTGGAACACTGCTGCACTTTCATCCACTTAAAGCCTAGATGAGAACATCAATAACTTGAAACAAATACAAATTAAAAGATGCTTCATGCCAGCCACTAGTAATATTTCAATGTATTTATAACACAAATACAATTGCTGTAATACTTACTGGTCAATCAAATATGTGAACTACTACAAAATGTTCTGAAAACAAACAAACAATAAACCAGTGCAATTGCACTTTGTAACTCGCACATCAAAACTTTGTACTTGCATTTGAGTGGTGAAACTTGACTTGCAGCTGGCTTCCTTGGAAAGGTCTAACATGTTCTGAGTAATTGACTCAAAAGAAATTTTGATTCTTTTTTTTTTTACATCCATCCGTTTCTTAACTTAATGGTGATCTTGAGTTGATCTGGGGTCTCACAAATCTCACGCAGCCAATTCAGCACAGCAACTCCATGTGACTGGGTGCTCGCTTCCGCATGAAGTGTCTGGATGAACGCAGCCCTGCAGCAAGATCATCAAACCTGCAGAGGAGGGTGTGTGGATGTGGTAGACCTCCCTCCTGTCACAAAGTTTGCAAAATTAGCTTGGGGGGGGGGGGAAAGAACATACCACAAAAAGGCGAAGGGACAATCAGAGAGAAATAAAAGTCTGACAGAATGTCACTGTATTGTCGTCTTTGAATTATTACCTTCCTGGTTGTTCGCAGGCATCGCCGTCGGGGCCAACCCCATCTTCCTCCTTGCCGTCTTCTTCCATGGCCTCATCGCCGGCGGCAGCCGCCTCCTCCTGCTTGTCCTCGGAGGTCGCTGCTGCTGCCTCTGGCTCCTCCTCTGGTGCCTCCTCCGGTGCCGCCGTCTCCTCGGCGTCTCCATCGGCTTGGTCCTCTTCCTCCTCCTCCTTTGACAGCTGAGATGAGGTCCAGTGTGGCAGACGTTAAGTCAAGTGAAGTTACAATGACATAATTAAAAATCACACTTTATATCAACCATCCACTATAGAAAGGCTTACATTCTGTTAGTCTGCAATCCCTCAGCACTTTATTATGCTTTCGATGGCTCATACAATCAAATATTTCTCTCCTCTGCATTATCAACTTGTTTTGGTGATTTTAGGTGATATAAAAAACAAAAACAAAAATGGCAAAAAAGCATTTTTATATGGTATGATTGCTTATCACCAAAGGTCTTAAAAACCCAATTATGACATGTTGCTTTCATCAAATTATTGCTGGGTGGCTTGTTCCATCAACATTTCAGAGAGTATCAAGGACAACCTCCTAAAAAAGAAAGAAAGAAAAGAAAGGTGAAATACTTTGCAAATGTATTGTTTCCCTCACATTCAGCATTAGGGAGCTTTAGATTTTGACGCACGGACGTTTGAGCTGACGCTTGCGCTGGACGTTCTCCTCGCCCTGCGTCATGTGGAAAAGTAGCTTTAGATTACGCTGGGACGCAACGTATAAAAAATAAAATCACGCCCCCATATGATCAGTGCATGAAGAAGCTCTCTACGTCGCAAACTGTGCGGACGTGAAAATAGCCCAGTACGCGTAGTGAAAAACTCAGGCGATGCAAGCTAAAAATAGATTGACTTTACGCGCGCTACTGCGCACGCTCAGAACATGTTTTTTTCCTTTGAATGTCCGCGCGTCTAAAATCTAAAGCTCCCTATTGCTAACAGAAGTGTCTGTAAACACGCTTACTGTTTCAGAAGCTGAAAAGTGTTTATAATCCATGGACTTTGTGGACACTGTCATCACCATTAAACTAGACGTATGGCAATGCAGCACCTGACTGGTAGGAAGAGAATACCTGACAGCATATTATTTCTGGGATTCTGTCTTCATCACTGTTACAGGTCATACATTCCTTTTGCCAACATCACAAAATTTTGCACAGTTGAAGAATAATGTCTCTCAATATTGTGTATGAAATCTCACCTCAAGACTTTTTTTTTTTTTGTTAGAGAAATGAACAACAAACAAAATGTCACTCGAAAACATACTTCCCTTTGGTACCCAGAGCAACTGTTGGAATTTGTTTGGAGTCTGAATTATTTCACAGAAAATCTGTAGCATCTATTCCCTCTCCATCATGGAGAAGTCTCTAGTTTTATCATCCTGAGGAAAGGTCTACATTAACTACCTCTACAATATACCAGCGTATGAAAGGCATCTAAATTTCAGGGCTGCAAACAAGGCACACAAACTTTATGAAAAAAAGAATAAATTAGGAATTAACCGTTGACACACCTTTGTCTCGGGCTCTTCTTCGGCTTCATCTTCGGCCTTTCGCTTGCGTCCCCTTCCTGTGCTCTTCTTGGCGGGACTTGGCTCCTTGGGCGCCGTTGTCCTGGGACGGCCCCTTGATCGTCCTGAGGGGCTCGCAGTCGTCTTCTTCGGAGGCGGGGGCGATGACCTCCTACCCCTGGCAGGCACCTCTGACATGTCGACCTTTGGCTGCTTGGCCAGACGGGCACTGCTGCGGCGGCCCACTGGGGCATCAGTCGATCGTGATCTACGCGGCATTGTGGCTTTTCAAATTTTGATGTGGGAAACAGAATTAAAAAAACCAACTTTTTGATATTCACTTGTATTAAATGCACATATGATAGCAATGAGAAACACTCTTGGAGTGGCATACCACTACATTAAAATTAAATCAATTACACTTCTAACAATTCACAGCACTTCACAGTATGGCACTAACAATCTACACGCTATCTGGTGAGCTGTGAAGCACCTATCTAATTACCGATACTGCAAGGACCAGCACTAACAGTTAGCCAGGGCTTCCATGGTATAAGAAATATCATAAATCAGGCTGCTACATTCATATTTAATTTGCTTTCAGCTAGGTTCCCCTATTGATAGTGACAGTTTTTGAAGCTTTTACTTCCTTTTTTAAAATCCACAAAATGGACATGGATTTCTCTGAGTTATCATATCAATCATGGATATAAACAGTTTCTACCCAAGCAAAGCATCTGTCAATAGAATCTACAGTGTAACGTTAACGTTAGATTTCTTTCATCCAAAATAATAAAAAAAAAAATAGTTTGTCATTATCTGCTGTCTAGGAAAAAGGAGGAAACATTGTCAATATTAACAAAAAGCAAATGATTCTTGTGTGTGGGTATTGAAAAAGCCACAGCGCAGTTACAAGTCTCGCTTAGCCTTTGCCCAACTTTTAAGTTTTAGTGCACACAGCCATCACTGGCCATAGCATAGGAATTGAACTGAATGGTGACACAGTCATGTTACAGACATCACACTCGACCACAGGCACAGGCCACAGCTCGCCTCAGGATCAGACAGCAGTGTTTTGATTTTTAACACATTAAACTGCAGGTTTTCAGTTAAAATTCAACTTAAAACGGCGACTCGAAACAGACATAACTTCAAATAAATGCAATATTACAATATCATAAGATTACACCATTACCAGTGACTTTGCGTAAACATTTAACACGGAAAATACAAAAGTGACTTCTTGATCGAGTCTACGAGTTTACACACTAGACTTCCTTCAAGTCGTCAGTCAACGCACAATCCTCTCCGCATACGTACTTGCAGACTCATAGCGGCGAACATAGCATGATTACACACACACACGGGCTGGACGAACACGTACACACGCATCAACACACGGGGTACACGCTATCCTTACGAAAATGGTTGGTGCAGCGAGCTTTCGTGTAGCAAACAATACATCTGCGACATCACCATTAGTATGTCGTCCTTGCACGCGATGAGCACTACAACCAAACGTGGAAGCTGATTCGAATAATTCTACGAAGCTATCTTATACTTACCAAAGTGATGAGAGATTACAGACACCAATCTAACGGGTGGAAATCGAGAAAAATAACAGATAATCGCAGCACCAAGCTCGCTCACCCCGCACGCTTGCCTCGATTTGGGAATGACCTTTGTAATTTTGCCTGACCTCAAAGCCCGCGAAACAAGCGCCCTCTACAATGGTCTTTCAAACTGCAAAACCGATTTCTCAAAACAATGCACGGTCCGACTGCATGCAACCTAAAAAATCAATAGGATAATTCCTCTACGGATCTGTCCCTGTCTGTCCACCCGTGCATATATAGGTGCCTATAGGCCTATGTGTAGCTATCCGTCCACAACATTACCTTGAATCTTTCCCTCTCGCTGGTCAGATAGCAATTTACTTATCTATCTATATACCTGTTTATATCTGTCTTCGTAAAAGTGTCTCATTTTGGTTTCCTATGTCGTCAAGGTGTCTGCGTACATTATCAAATTTCTACGCTTTGCGCAGTATTTCTTTTATTATATCCCTAACTATGAATTAAACCTAAAGAACGTGCGTAATACTTTTTTTAAAAATTTATGTTTCTGTCCATAATCTACTGGACGTCCCAGTCAAGCTTTTGGGAATTAAATAAATTATGTCGATCCACACAAAATGTATAATTATGACATAGTATGTCCATGTACAAACTGTCCATATCTTTGTGTACAGTTAAATGCATAAACAATGCATTTTGTGAATAAATAAAAAATAAACCAAGTCAAGTCAAATCAAAGAATGTAGCAGTTGAATTAGCTGTGTACATTACATGGGTAACTCTTTGTGCGGTACTCGAAAAGAACGTCGTCAGTATTACAGTCATTTCCAAAATATTTATTTTTCCTAGACGGAAAGATATGAGTGACAGACATCGAAAAGGTGTGTTCATCCGTTATTGTGATAACCAGTAAAAATTTACTCGTGCACTTTTTTTTTCTTATTGACCCCACATTTTTTAAAGGACATCAGTAATGTTGGAAATCAAGGCTGATAATTCACTATTTTTTAAATCAAACAGTTATCCTAGAATGATATGACCAATGACAATGAGTGCAAGTAAATCAACTCTCACAGTATTTCTTAAAACAGGAGTACACCAATAAAGCTTAGAGTAGAATGATAATGTACATTTTCGTTTCCATATCATTACATCTTGCTTAAACGTAGTGTGTGTGTGTGTGTGTGTGTGTGTGTGTGTCACAGTGTTTGTAATACTAGAGCTCTATATAGAGAGAGAGGCAGGGAGGCAGGGGCGGATCCAGGAATTCCATAAAGGGGAGGCGCCTTTACAAAATCAAAAGGGGGCGCACGACCCGTGCACCCATTTTTTCTTTTTATTTCTTTTGTTTTATCAAAAAATAAGAGGGGCAATCATCGCTCTTTCTCAGTGGATCGGCCGCTGGGGAGGTGGGGGGGGGGGGGGGGGCACAAAGGAGGGAGAGGAGGCCCAGGGAGAGAAAACCATCGAGAGAATCACAAAGATTGAAATTGGTTTCATTTTTTTTTGTTTCGTTTCATTTCATTTCTAACACATTATGATGAGAACGTTTGAATACACAATATGCTAATGATACAACAATATGAAAAATAAACTATGAAGAATACTATCTTGTGATTTCAAGACAAGTAGCATGGCCGGCGCCACGCAAAAAAAAAAAAAAAAAAAAAAAAAAAAAAGTCTTCAGCGCAACTCCTGTACGGTGCCCCTTCCGGGTTTCTTCACCTGACGAGCAAAAAATTAAAAAAAAATAAAAAAAATGAAAAAATAAAAAGGTTTTCAGTACAAAAACTAAAAACAAAGTTTAGCCTTACCGCGCTCACACTTCAAAGAATTTTCTTTCTAGTGCCACTTACGCACTTCTGGGTTTAAAAAAAAAAAAGTATTCCTTTCTATGGTGCCAAAAAAAAAAAAAAAAAAAAAAAGGTGAGGGTGGGGGGCATCGCCCCCCTCACTTTTCCGCCGGTCCTGAGTAGAGAAAAAACTGGTTTGAAATGGAGGGGACTGCTAAAAGCAGAGCTTGTAGTCTGCAGTCCCCTCATAAAACTGTAGTTACAAAACTGATAATTTCACATCAGTTTATCATGTTTATTCACATTTTCACACGATATAATATTTTATCGCTAATATCACTCTCACCACGTTTCCTCCTCTCCTGGGGTTTTTGTTATGTTTATCCAGGGAGATGGTTTCACCTCCCTGGTTTATCTAGTCCCCACCAGAGTCCTCACCAAGCACCCCCCCCCCCCCTCTCTCTCTCTCTCTCTCTTCCGTTGAGGTCAGTCGCGTATTGCACGTGCGGAATCCACGTGCCAGATCGAAACATACACAGTACTGAATGTCCAGTCGCGTCCAGGTCAGTGGTAAGTTGGCGGACAATCATCATAATAAAGGTCCAGGAATAAAGATGCACATATAGTTGCCCATCAGGCACTGCTACACAAGCATTACTGTTAACGTGCTCGGACTGCATGCTATAACCTATTCAGGGAGGTGGCTCCCTGGCCTATTCAACTGCTGTGTACAGGCCCCATCCAGGGACCCAGCTAAATAATGTAGATAATACTGCAGCCGAAATTGTGATCTACATGTCTTACTCTTGAAATCGCGCGTAGGTCACATGCGATCTTTAGTTGTTGTATTTTAACCCCCCCCCCCCTTCGTTTGGTTTTGTCCCAACCAGATATATCCGGTTCGCAATCTCTAAATAGCCCTATCTATCAATAGATCGACGGGAATTCTTTTAGCAATGTATCTGCGGGGAAAGTGATCGAACATTCAACGTCGCCGTCTGTCTACAATCCCCGTGCGAAACCACAGAGCAAAAGAGAAGTGAAAAACAGAAACTATAGTGTATAATGAAATAACATAGAACCCCGGATCAGAACACTTGTCTGTTTAGTTACATAAACCCAAAAGGCCTCACGAGCCACGCCCCTGGAACTTTCTGTATACGTAAATCGGACAGCGGCCGAGCATGGTGGCCCTCCCTAGATACCTGTTGATGGAAAAAAAAAAGCGGTCGTGATCTCATTCCATGAATGAATATCTGACACCACCTCTATGATAACACGAGGTCACTCTCATGCATTGAAGATAAGTATCAAGTTTTAACACGTACTCAATTAATTGCTCACTCAAGTATAACTCCTTGATCTTTATCTTATCTTTATTATCCTCAAAGTGTAACTTCGAAGTCGTATATTTCTCAACAACAATCTTTGCTGATCTAGAACAGGGTCCCTTAACCCAAACACATTTGCAGTGTATCATATTCAGCAACATGAGTGGATTACGTATGGGGATAAAATTTCCAAATAGTACAACAGTTCAATGATTTCCAAATTTGCACTCAGAATGTTGTTATACATAATATTCTACTGAAATTGGAACCTCGAAAAGATGAATTGGAAATTAAGGCCTATAAAAAGTTAGCTTATATAAAAGAAGGTCGAATAGACTGAACCAACTTTTCTTTGTAGTGAAAGAGCCGTTCTCTCGCACAGTCTTCTCAATTAACGCACCACATGAATGTAAATGATAATGATGATGATGATGATGATGATAATAATAATAATAATAGTAATACTGATAATAATAATAATAATAATAATAATAATAATGATAATAATAATGATAATGATAATAATGATAATAATAATAATAATGACAAAAATAATATATTGATGATGAAAACATTATCATTATCCTCATCGCCGTTATTATTATATCATGATATTATTATCATCGTTAAATAACAGATGGTCATTCACATCTGTCTAAAGCAGTTTGTTGTTGTTGTTGTCGTCGTCGTCGTCTTTAAAGTGATGTGACATGTGATAAAAAATGTCATTGGCAGTTGTAACTTTACACACCTTTCAATTATCAGGAAATATTTGGATATTCAATGTAGAAGAAGGTCCCAATGTCGACGTTCGACGCTAAAAATTGCACTTATTATACGATAACTTCACACATTAACACGCGCGAGCGTAAAATTAACTCAAAAGAAACGGCTTTCACCTGCTTCAATGGGGTTGTCTCTAAGGTTCTGTCCAAGCCATGGTAATTCACATGTTAGCAGCAAAAATCAAAAGAGATAATAAAAAAAAAATCAGGATCACATATTATTATAGGATTTTTCTTTTAATGTGTCCAGAAGCAGTACTATTATCATCAATAATCTATATTCTATATTATTACCAGTACTATCAGTATCAGAAGCACTGATTTTGTATTACTATTATAATTTATGTGGATGTATATGTAAATGTTTTGTGTTGATGGAAATGAAATGAAATGAAATGAAATGAAATGAAGTAACATAAAACATAACAGTGAATAAACATTTGTAAGCAAGTATTATATGGGACCGACGACTTTTAAGTCTCTTCCGAAGGATTATTGTTTAATGAGGATAAACTGCCTTGCTGTATAAAAGGACACAAACGCCCAGCCATGCAGGGTCTCGAAGCAGAGATTTAGTGATATGCATGGTCTAGTTCATAGAGTCGCAACAGCTATATGCCAGAGATAAAAGATACCAGAAATTAAAGGTCAAAGGTGAATATAATATGGGAAGTCATAACATTCATTTCATTTCATTTATTTCCATTTTCAACAAAGAGTGTCAGTGTACAAAACATAGCATGAAGAAAGAAAGACCGTATTTTACATGCATTGAAATATAATATTAATTCAAATATTGTTGAGGAAGAAGTAGATGTATGCTATTTACTGCATAATGTTGGAAATGTTGAAAATGGAGGGGAAGCCAAAAGAGGTAAAACTTGTAATATGCATCCCCCTCCAATCAATTATTAATAAAGTACGAAAAATGCATGTATACGAGAAGAGAAACTAAAACACATCGAACACTAACGACAGAACTAAACCCTAAAGCCCTTTACAAGAGCAAAATCTCCTCATCCGACTTGCATGCCGTTTAGAGCAAGGTTAATGAATTGTGATAGGCGAAAATGTAGAAGAAACACACCGAAACAAAAACAAAAACAAAGAAAGAAATGATTAGATTTTTTTTTCAACAATTTTGTCTGATTGGAAATTAATATTTCTAATCTGTGTTAGTTTCGTCTTAATCTATTCCATACACATACCTCATCCAGTTCCGTTTAAGCTGTAAAAGCCAAGACACCAAGTAATTCACTAACAGTCATTCACAAGATTTTGACCCTTTTTCACATTTTTGTCCAATATTAGCATTTAACATTTTCACTGCATTGTGACTCTATTTTTGTTTTATATTTTGCCCCAGTGATCAGGATCGAGGTCTTCAATTTAACTCAAGTAGACTAGTAAACTATCCCCATATATTTCCCGATTAGAGCTTATATACAGCATTTGTACCGTAATTTGAAGATTCCAATCATTTCTCGTAAAGGAAAGAGTGTAAAATGATTTTGGTGAAAAGGTTCACCACTCCACCCAAACTTTGGAAGGTGAAAAAGCTGAAGGGTGAAAATTCATTGAAGCGGTCCGACAGGCCATTCACACTGTGGAAGGGGGGGGGGGAGGATCCGATACCAATCCCTTTTGGTTCGCTCCGATATTACCTATATATATGATTAGCAAACTGATATCAAACAGGCACATCGTGTCTCACAACTGTAGAAGAAGGAAAAGAAGTATTAGAAGACGCCAAAATCTTCGAGTGATCCTTGAGGTCACTCCAAAATGAATGAAAACGAACATTTTCACTCAAAATTCACTCCAATTTCACTCTAAATTCACTCTTTTTTTTAATTCACTCCTTTAAGAGTGAATATTTTCACTCGATTTTTTTTTTTTTTTTTTTTTTTTTTTTTTTTTTTTTAGAGAGAAGCATATCTGGCTACAAGTAGGCATGCCCAGTGACCATGCTCTTCAGGAATGACTGCGTGGTTCGGAAATGGACATACGTCGCAAGGTCAACAGTGAACAAAAGAAGCCATAACAGGGGCAGCAGAAATGAATTGATTTTGTAGATGGTTGCCAATGGGTCTTGCGTTCCAACAGCCAAGCTGGAGCGTTTATTCCTCAGACACTTTGTGAAGTAGGCCTATATTCATAGGTTCACCACCTTTGGTGTGATATTATTTAGGCTTGCCAGATTGATTTGCACACCAGTGACAGTCTAAACTGCGGGCCAGTTTGAAAAAGCCGCAAGCCATCTAGAGTCCAAGTCCCACTTGCAACTGATCGTACCTTTGACGCACTCCTGACACAATAATGACTGTCCTGTCACGTCGGAATCGTGAACCTTTCGATGCCGGTTTAGGAGTTAATGCAATTACATACATGGCACATACTAACTAATATCTATACTCGCCGCTCGCAGGATTGGGGTTATACTGTAGATATTATATAGAAAGACATAATTATATTCCATCTGTGTATAATCGCCTGACTTTTTCACCTTTTACAATGCTCGATGCGTAGGCACGGCAAAATATGAATATAGATTTCGGCAAATTTATCTTGGGAAAAAACACAACGTGACAAATTCCAAACATCCTTATACACACACACATGGCAGTCAAATAAAATAGTTATTTAGCTTATAGTATGTTAGCACAGTGACAACGATGTTGTCAAACCCAGGAGGTGGGAGGTATACAGTACCTCCTATGGTCAAACCAGTGTTACAACTTACATGCGTTCCTTTATACAATCGACTTATTGCCTTGGTTATGGCATTCGATCCATGGGCTTCTCGAAGAAGTCCTGCTCCTCATTTAGCCGTCATTATGATGACCAGATGTTACCCAACCCTGAATTGGAAAGAAGCTGATGTGGCTGTGGGGTTAACACTATAGACCAATGTTCATGATCGAGATCCCTAGTTCGAAGCCCCTGCACGGCAGCGGCAGTTGTGTCATTGAGACAAGGTACTTATCCTCGTTTCTTATTGGGAGTCATTTGAAAATAATTCTTCATATAGTTGTCGGTCCCATGTGCTTGGGCATGAAAATTCGTTGCTACCGTATAGTAAGTCATGTAAAACAAATCATAATATTATTATCTTTAAATTAAAAAGGTAATCCCTGCGAAACACACGCACACACACACACAAACGTACTATCGTATCAGTGTAAAACAATCATATTTCATAATCATCGAGAACATGACATGCATGATGATCAGTATAATCATATTGTTATCAACAATCTTGTATATAAACAGCCATATTAAGGAAGCAAAAATAGCTTTTAACATATTCTCTCTTTTTTTTTTGCAATCATTGGTTTATCTCTGGCAGCTGTAAATAATTATTTAGATATCAAAATGTATGCAGCATATTAATTTAATGAATATTAATTGATGGGCAAGCAAGCAAAGTGACATGAAGAATGAAGAGATATGGAGGGAGAGAGAGGGGGGGGGGAGAGCTGGGAAGAGAGAGGAGGAGAGGAGGATAAGTGGGCGGGGTCGAGGGGGATTGAGATTTAAAGGGATGGTACAGTATTGGTGGAGATGAGAATTGGGCTTTTAACTCTTTGCGAGATACCAAGAAAACACTTATGATATAGTACAGAGCATACCATTTTAAGAGGACTTCAAAGTTTGTTTGATGAAAATCGGGTTTTGAATTACTGAAACATCCAAAAACAAAGTAAAACAAAGCGATCGTAATAAAGTGTGGGTCCCACACTTTTTAGAATTGCTCTTTTTCGGATATCTCAGCCATTTCAAAACCAATTTTCATCAAATAAACTTTGAATTCCTTATAGAATTACATGCTCTTTCATATTTCATAAGAGGTTTCTCATTATTTCACCAAAAAATGTTAGAAACCCGAAATTAGGCCTCAACCAAAACTGTACAATCCCTTTAACCCTTTTTGTGCTAATGAGCCAACTGTGCACAAAATTAATCTAACATGCACAAACCTGTATGGACAGGTAATCAATGTGGTTAATAACCATGCAGCATGCAACCCGCACCACTGCAGTTCTCCGTTCCTGGAACACACTGGAAGATGAATGCACAATTATACGGATTTCGTACGATCGTACTATGTCCTCGGTAAACTATAGGCCTATGCCACTCATGGCCAGCGTGAGATCGGTAGTCTTTTCAATTTTGTTTTGTTTGTCTTCCCTTTTTTTTCTTCTCAGCTATTTCTCGGTACGTGTTTGGCAAGACCCAGTGACGAACCGAAGTGCATGTATTTCAATCTGTCCAGGTCAGTATAAATAAGTATCGTTGGACAATATATAATGAATGGCCTGAAAACACTGACCTCGACAAGCCTACGCAGTGCTATATATTTCCCTCCAACCATCGTGACTCAAAGAGAGCACGTTATTTGCACCTCCCTGGTTGGGTGAATATGGATCAGGCCAGCCATGAGAGTGAATATGGCCGAAGGACAAACACGGACAGTTCTTGGTGGCTCGTTCAATAGAACTTATTGGTTAATGCAGATTCCTGTAAAAAAAGAAGAAAAGAAAAGTGTTTTATCATGGAGCTACAACAAAGCTCGATGGTTTAACCCATTTAAAGAGGAATGAAGGCCAAATATAATTTTGGATTGTGTGAATACGGCAATATTAGTAGAACATTAGTGAAAGTTTGAGGAAAATCGGACAATCCGTTCAAAAGTTATGGATTTTCTTTTTAAGTAGGAGTTCCTATTGGTGCCGTCACCGCTGGATGAGAAGACTACTACAGATCATGACGTCATTTATGGAAAACGATATTTCATATCTTTTCATTTCATTTCATTTCATTATTATTTCATCATAAAAACATGGCATGGAAATTTGGTTTTGGCACACATGCACCATTGACACATCTTGACAACATAATATTAACAACAAATTACGTTACATTTAACATCGAATGGATAATCAAAAAATTATAAGGAACCAAACATTCAGTCAAAACACAAACCTTCAAAACTATATAAAGAATCAACTACTTCAACAAAAACATATCAACTACAAATTCTAAAAGAAATTTCATTAAAAGTACTTTATACAGACTATACACCAGTATCATAATCCATAAATTACGTTGCACATTGTTGTCGTCTCCGCCCTCCCCCCCCCCCCAAAAAAAAAAACCACCCAAACAGCGTAAGTCTCTTTACTCTCACTGATTCCCTGTGCACAATAACAGCCATTGCAAGTTAACATAAGGAGAAACCCTGCATATTGATCCAACATGTCTTTCTCTGATGTCCTGTGCTAGATCAGCGGCTAATGCGCATACAGAAAAAAAAAATCTATGCATATAACATTTCGGAAAGATTATAATTTTGCTTAAAGGCATAATTTACTATCTGCAGATGAAACAAAAACCCAGCAGTAGTGCTTAGTAAAATAGCTCTAATATTTGAGTTAGGAAAAGAAACAAGCACTGTGAAAATTTTAGTCAGTAAAATTGATTCTAAGTATTGTTAGATAGGCCTTTACAAAATGTGAACAATAGTTATAATAAAAATGTCTCCAGACTAAACCGTATAGTACCGTTACGGTTTATTGAGAAGAATACTGACATCTCCTTATATCTTAGGCTTTATTGCAAAACTTTTATATGGGAAGGTGTTTTGTGGTACAACCTACACATATGCATGAAAAGCGACATCTTGAACATTTTTCAAATGACTGCCCCAAAGGTAAACTGGATCTTTAACTGCAGAAGTACAAAATAAACTCTCATCGGGTGATATGAAGAAAACATATAGAGAAAATTCAACATCTATTCCACTTTCCAGCGTGTTAACAGAGCGCTAGACTTTACACTTCCAGCTCCCTTGGCATATGTCAGTATCCAATACAATCTGTATACTTCTATCGAAACTTGAAAAGATGGGGGTACTGGCATAGAACTGGAGTGGTTCGAGAGTTATCTCTCGAACCGGAGAATAAGGACCTCAATCAATAATACCCTTTCGAATGAAAGATTATTAATCAGAGGAGTGCCACAAGGATCCTTGTTAGGACCGTTGCTGTTTAGTATATTTATCAATGATATCAATTCGGTTTTTTTGACTGCAGGGCCCATTTATATGCCGATGACACGGTCTTTTATATTACTCATATAAAAACCCAAAAGTTGTGGAAAATGTTTTGTAAAAATAGTTCGAAAGTATGGAAACATGAATGGCTGACAACAATTTAAAAATCAATTTTGATAAAACTGTTTGTATGTTATTTGGTACAAATAATATGTTAAAAAAGCAAGAGTAATTGAATGTTAAACTTAGGGGTAAACAGTTACTTCAGGTGAATAGTTTTGAATATCTGGGAATTATTGTAGATAATAAATTATTGTGGGATGTTCACATCGAACAATTATATAACAAGTTAAGTAAAATGATTAGTTATATAGGTCGTTTCAGACAATTTGTAAATAATAATGACTGAATTGAAACTGATATATAATTCTATTGTGTTACCTCATTTTGATTACGGTGATGTAATATAGCAATCCGCCAACGGTAACTCTCTTTCCCAACTTCAGAAGATGCAGAATAGATCCGGGAGATTAATTTTGAAATTTAACCCTTATTCCCATATTACTACCAGTGATGTTCATTATAGCTTAGGGTGGAATACAGTAATTAAAAGACAAAAAATTCATCTGCTTTCATTTATGTATAAGATTATGAATAACATGGCCCCTGAATATATGAAAGATATGTTTAAGTACAAGATATCACCATACTCTCTCCGTAATCAAAACGATTTACAGTTACCACGGCCTAAAACTAATTATTGTAAGAGATCATTTTCATACAGAACTGCAGCAGCGTATAATAACATACCTAATGATTTACGTCAAAATTCTTCTTTACCCATTTTTAAGTTCAATTTAGACAAAACCGAATTCCTTTCCACTTGATTTTTTTTCATGCTCCAAACCTTTGAACATGTGTGTAACAATATGGTATATAATGTAGTAACAATGTAGTAATGTATGTACTGTTCCATTTGTGTTTGTGTTATATTTTATTCTATTATCTTATCAGTCCCTGATTGTATGACATTTTTGAGAACAGGGTCCCATGGAAGACCAGAAGTGACTGTCATTGTCACTACTGAAAATGGGCTACCCTCCGTATGTATTTTTTTTTCTTTCGTCACTGGACCTTTGTGTATGAAATATGTTGATTTTCAGTACGGAAATAATACAAACAAACAAACAATACTTTTCATAAGAAAGGATATTTTGTTGAATATTCTTTATTTGTTCTTTTTTCCGTCAAACTTGCGAATATTAAAGATGTTCGCGTCATCACATTCACTAACATTTGATGCATATGTGTAGGTTAATTGTAAAAATTTCGCAATTGGGAAAGGCTATAGAATATAAGGACATATCACTATTTTTCTCAATAGATCATAACTGCAGACGGTTTGTTCTATTAAAACTATTGTTCACGTGCTGTATATTTAACAATACTTAATTAATGTTTTTACATTTGATTGTTTCTATCCCTAACTCCCATTTTAGAACTATTTGAAGCAATAAAGCTGGGTTTTTGTTTCATCTGCAAATGGCTAATAATGCCTTTATGTTCTAGCTGCATGTGCTACACAATAACAGTGTCAAAGGGGAAATGCCAGGGGTAAGTGGTATTGCACATTATTCTGTCACGACTTATGGCATATATACACAAATCTAAAGTTACACTCTTCCTTCATAATGTTGACCCCGGTGACACTGCTTCTGACAATTTATGCATATTATACTGTAAACAGTTGTATTATCTGCGGTGTGTGCCCTGATCCTTTTAATTCTGATCAAGAACACAATATTACAAAAATCACACCTGAGGTTTTGGTGCAAGTCACGAGCTCGACACCCACGAGTCGTAAAGCCCACGAGCTAGGCGCTATGTGTGAACAAGACCCACGAGCTCGACATCTACTCAACACATAGGCCCATGAGCCATAGGGGCCACGAGCTCGACACTAGGCAAACAAGGCCCACGAGCTCTACACTAGGCAAACAAGGCCCACGAGCTCGACACTAGGCAAACAAGGCCCACGAGCTTGACACCAGGCAAACAAGGCCCACGAGCTCGACACTAGGCAAACAAGGTCCACTGCGAGCTCGACACCAGGCAAACAAGGCCCACGAGCTCGACACTAGGCAAGCAAGGTCCACAAGCTCGACACTAGGCAAACAAGGCCCACGAGCTCGACACAAGGCAAACAAGACCCACGAGCTCGACACTAGGCAAACAAGGCCCACGAGCTCGACACTAGGCAAACAAGGCCCACGAGCTCGACACTAGGCAAACAAGGCCCACGAGCTCGACACTAGGCAAACAAGGCCCACGAGCTCGACACTAGGCAAACAAGGCCCATGAGCTCGACACTAGGCAAACAAGGCCCACGAGCTCGACACTAGGCAAACAAGGTCCATGAGCTCGACACCAGGCAAACAAGGCCCACGAGCTTGACACCAGGCAAACAAGGCCCACGAGCTCGACACTAGGCAAACAAGACCCACGAGCTTGACACCAGGCAAACAAGGCCCACGAGCTCGACACTAGGCAAACAAGGCCCACGAACTCGACACTATGGAAAAAGACCAACGAGCCCGACATTACATCAAGGAGTTAAACTTAACCTTTGACATTTTCCTTAACATAAAAAAATGCAGCAGCTAGATGTAACGCTTAGTTAAGACATTACGTTTGTAGTTTTAACTTTTTTTTCTACGTCTGCTATGAGTACCCCAACATTCTTACTTCTTTCACAGGTTTTAACACGTATAAATATATATGTATATAAAGTCTAACCTGTCCTAGCGACCACCTGCTTATGGCGGCCACTGAAAAATCCCCGGCACGAAATTACTGTATTATGGACCCTTTATATATCGGTCACTCTAATTGCGTATAGCGGCCACATAACTTTGCCCATCTGTTAAATTAGCCATGAATACGTCGTAAGCATTTATGCTCATTACGTGAATTCTAAAATTAAGCAAATTGTAAAAGAAAAACAAACCCCATAGTATAGCTGCTCATTCAAACTTATTTGCTGATTTTTAGAGAATAACAGGAGGTATCTTATCTTATCCTATGCAAGTGTTGAAACTCAAAATAGCCACCGACCTGTCTATCGGTGGCCACTTTTGTCGTTCGATTTTGGGTGCCCGCTCTAGACAGGTTTGACTGAATACACATGTACATAAGAATCTGGAATATTCACCTGTGGCATTTCACTTGGGAAATTCAACTGTGATTTCAACCATCAGCAAGACTTTTGACCTCTGACTTTTTTACATGAAAATGTTACCAATTATGACAAATCAATGAAGCCTTTATCTTCAACAAGACTGGAGTTGTGAAATTAACAATCTCGAAAGTAACCTAAATATAACTAAAAATAGGGGATTTCTTATCATTCTTACTGATGGTTAAATTTCATAGGTTGCTATGCGTTTTAAAGACGAAGTAATTGACTTATTTGACGTAATTGAAGTAATTTTACCTATTGAACAATTATAGGACGCTTGAATGAATGTCGTCGTTCATTGTCACCATTTGAGGTTTAACAAATAAACTGTCCTGTGCTATGTACAGTCATATCAATGTGTAGATATTTACAATTATCAATACGAATTAAAAAAAAACACACACATTATGACACTATCAAAAGCAAGAGTGCAAAATTCACACGTACTTTACTTCATCCATATCTGTCCTGAAAGTTAAGTTAAAAGTAACAAGATAGTGGAGAGAACTATTTAGTGGTTTTTGAATAGTCTTATAGAAATCTGACTTTTCCGTCAGGAGCATATAAGAGAGAACCTTCTTTTGCTGCCTTCCGTTGCAAGCATGCACAATCATTTTCAATAGCTCAAATTCTCCTGTGCAAGAACCATTCAGAGATATTTCTGAAGTATAACAATGATAATAAAACGAAACGTTAGCAGACAAACTTACGAGGAAAAAATATCATTGATTGATTTCCACTAGTTGTTAGACAGTGGATATTTTCATCTGGAAACCTCCTTTCACTCTCTCTTCTTTCATACTACCATTTTCGCCAATCAATAAAATTGATTTTTTGTTTTTTCAAAAAAAACCCCACAAAATAAAGAGTATAGAGATATCATAGCGAGGAAGAGTGACCACAATATAAAAAAAGGTAGCTTGTCAGTTGAATCTCATGATTGTTAACCAATGAGCGCGTAAGTCGATTTTGATTGACAGCTGAAAGTCCGCGGTGGTGTTTGGGCTACATATATATTTTCATCTCTTGTACTTTGAAGCTTTTAAAATCCCTTGTTTCCTTGTCTTTTGTAGTTGACATTAAAGACTAGTAAAGATCCATCATTTCTTTTCATAGCTTTCCTTTTTGAAATCCTTTCTAGATCTTCTAACCTTATTGCGTATTCCACATTAAGTCCATTGTACAGTGTAGGCTGTGTATAGTAGACTTCGGAGCCTTGGGATGAAAGAAATAATGTATATGAGAGGTAACGCTTGGTCAGTCCAGAAGATTTCTTGGTCAGGCTAAAAAAAAAATGATAAAAAACAATATTCTGACTGATATTGGTTTAGATGCATGAGTCATATTCATCACAAACTTTGAAGGAAAGCTTGATCAAGTCATCAACAGACTGTAAGACAGACCTGCAGAAGTGTTGGGGTTTAAAGCAACACCAGTGAATCGCCAAGTTAGAATTTTTTGTTCGTCTCATCTTCGACCTTTCTTGTCGGTACTCTATCTGAAACTGCGCATCTGTCTGCTTATATGAGCCTAGCATTTTATCGAGCTCTTATCCAGTTTAATCCAGCATTTGTGTTAACATACCTGGATACCATCTAATACACTTGACAAATCCTGCTCATGCACCCGACATTTTCCTTCGCCATTGCAATCACCATCATCACCCATAACAATTCTGCCGTCGTGATAATCACGATAATCAGAACGCAAGTAAGGGTCGTAGCCCCCAGAGACAGATTTGGCCTGTCTTTTCGAAAAATCTAAGCTCAAGAATATAATCGGTATCCGTCACAAATATTTCTTGTAGGCCGACATCATGGCGGACATCTTCGACAACGGCATTTTCATTGCTGCTTGGCTGCTCAGCATCGTCGGTATTCTCCTCAACATTGCCACAATGACCACTATTGCCGTATCGAGGTCGCTGAGGAGTGTCTCCAACATCTTCATCTTCAACATCGCGCTCGCCGATGCATTGACTGCTATTTCTATCGCCCTCGATCCTTGGTTCGAGCTATTCAAAGACGAGGGAAATGTACGTAGTAATTTTGCTTTATTGATTTATATACTAATGCAAAGATATCCTTGTATCAGCTGTGTGTCATCATGGACCTTTCGTTGTAGGTCCATGGTATCATTCATGAGTTCAATAATAGCAATTTGTAAAAATCAACTAATTGTTTAATGGAACTTGTTGGGTACTCCTACATAAAATCCACAGCGGTTTTAGAATCGGTCTGGGAACAGATTAATAAACTCCTGTCTCCTTTTTGATGAACATGTCAATGCAAAAATATCCTCGTACAATTAATTTGGGACCCATAAATGGCACCTTGTGACAATATTTAACAGAACTTGTTGGGTACTGCATATAATCCATAGGGGTTTCAGAATCCATTTGGGAATAGATTAACATTCTGTTTAATTTTCTCTTTTTCTTTCAATCAATCTTATATTTAGCTGAAATTTGGATACTGCAAAAAGAGATCTGCGGAGATTCTAGGTTGAGATAAATATTGTATTATGTTGAATGTTCTGATGGTTTGTCACAAAAATTAATAGAGTAATAATCAAAATAGGAGACTATTTCAAGGAAATTTTTAAACAAATGAATTGCTTTGTGCAGTATCTCCATAACATCCAATGTTGCACGCACCGTTGTTGCACATCGATGGCATTCATACAGAGAGACAATAGAAAATTATGATAATAAAGTACTCAGATGAGGGTCCTAATAAAATGTATATTACTTTTCTCATTTCGTAAAAATTGTATCCAACTACCTTTCATTTATCTTTTTTTTACCTCATTGAACACCCTCTATTCAAAGTGGAATTTATTTCTTCATGATTATGTATCAATTATTTCAACCGACTCATTGAATCAAAACTGGTTACTTCACAACTTTAAGTCTCTCTCTCCCCCCCTTTTTTTTTTCTCCCGGAACATCTCTTTTTATTGACGTGAATTATTATTGATAATTGTTGTCAATTATCATTTTTCGTTGAATTCACTAATACTCAATGGTTTTACGCTGATGTCGGTCTCTTACAGTCGGGGTATCTACCACGAGTGTTCGGAGCAGCCGTGACCACGGGCATGCTGAACACATTGGCAGTGGCTATGCATCGCCTTATAATCATTCGGTTGGACCCATTCAACAGTCGCCAACTTGTAACGGCCTCTCGATGCGTCGTCGCCTGCGTCGTCATCTGGATCGCCGTCCTGTCCGTCTACCTGGCCACCTATCATGTGATCGACTACGTCACCTTTTTTTCTATCGTGTCGATGACGCTCCTAGCTGTCATCGGTGTCAGCTCAGTCATCTATATCACTGTTTACATAACGATCGCGAGATCGACGCGCAGTGTTCGACTGGAATCGGACGCCTACGCGCAGCGCGTCAGGAAAAATCAGAAAGTTCTTTGCACTTTCGCCATGATTGTCGCCATAAATGTGATTTACTGGCTCGTTGTGAGTTTTCCCGTCTTGTGCGAATTCACTAAACCCGCCTTTCTCATGGTGTACGACTCCTCATCAGGCCATCTGGTTCCCGCCGCTTGGGTGGACGAAATGTACCATATGGCCTGGGAGTTCGTCGGCGTAAATGCAATCATCAATCCGATCATCTACTGGACGCGCCTAAGCGACTTTCGGGGTCTCCTGCGTAAATGTTGCTGCCGACGAGGAGGGGACCCACCCAAGGAGTCAACAACAGGCAACATCTCCGGCGTCAGTGGTGGAAAGGCGACGATGACTGACACGAGCACAGGAGATAAGAATGCCAAAGTTTTTACACTGACATAGATATAGAGAAGGGGCAAGAAATTACAACATCATTAGGATATTATTTTTAATTCAGTTTTATTCGGCACAAAATCAGTCAAAGCGTGATCTATCGGTGCATATAGACATATGGAAGGAAAGAGTAAAATTGCTTGAAAAGAAAGCAAATAGCCGACCCTGTTTACAACATGCAAAAATATTACCAAGGAGTTATAAACATGAGGTTACAGCTTATTCTTTGTAATTTTGGGATATAGGGCACTTTTTTATATGAAATGTGGTGATGTTCGTTATTCGACTGTTTTGGTAATCCGAAAAATAACATAAGGTTCCTTACTCTGAAGGTTCTTAATCCGAAATGAATGAAGTTGTTTTTTCAGCAGGTTCGTTAGTCCGAAAATCAAACAAGGTTCGCTAGTCCAAAGGTTTGTTAATCAAAAATAGAATAAGTTTTATTATTCCGAAGGTTCGTTGATTCGAAAATGAAAAAGAAAAGGACAAAAAGTGCGTTCTAACGAACCTTATTCGTTTGTTCATCTTCGGAATAACAAACCTTATGACTTATGAACCTAATATTTCTTGTTCGGAATGACGAACCTTTGGAATGAGGAACCTTCTAAATAACAAACTGTAACCGATAAAAAAAGGGGACGGGGGTTACACTCAAAATATGTGAGGTTTAATTTCAGTTTTTCAAGTACCAACATCTATCTTTAAAGATTTAATGAATCTAAATAGCAAGTACTGTGCAGAGAATGATACAAATGCTAAGGAAATCACATGGTAAATTGAGCATTTCGCCTTTCTTTGTATACCATGAGGAGACTATAGTAGAGCTGATGTCAAGTGTGGACAACAATATAAAGAAAATATAAAGGGAATTCCAAAGAAAAAATCTTTTTTTTTTCCATAATGAAAGAGCACATGACTAACCATTTTCAGAAAGCAGAGGGAATAATTGCTACCCTTAACATGATATATGTCAGTACCAAGTTGATGGAATGTGTAATTTTCATGAAAAGGGAATTTTTGTGGAATTCCCTTTATATTTTCTTTATATCGTTGTCCACAAACAAGTCATAGTCTTCTCATCCAGCGGTTCCAACACCAAAACCTTAGAAATTCATAGCTTATGCATCCGATTGTTCTCGAACTCTCACTGATGTGTTCTACTAATGTTTCTTTCACCCAATCCACATTTTTCTTTGGGTTTGGGTTTCCTTTAAATTCCACTTTTTCAAACTGATCTTTTGATGATCTGCGTACATGCACTAAAGTGAAGTAAAAATAAAACACATGTCACCAAATATCTTCAGACTAATTTCATATCGTCATTGCACAAGAAAACATACAGCTATTGCTTAATGGTCCCCGCTCCGTTTTTGTTATAATGTCTTCACGAACTTGATGGCAGTCGAAGAATGACGTCTGTATATAGTTACACCACTGACCAATGTAACTCTTTTTAAGCATGCAGAAAGCACTATTTCATTGTAACTAAGACCCAAGGTTGTATATTGTTACTACTATTTTCGTTTAATTTACTTTCGTCTCATTTTCTCACGTTCATTCACAAATCAATATCTGCTATGAGACTTAATTTCGGAACCCCTAAGGCAAATTGTTTTAAAGAGTAGAATACATTCCTCCCGAATATGGACTTTGAAATCGATGTTCTATATGCAGGTAGCTCAAATCAATACACGTAGATTTCGCACAAAAAATAAATGTAAATTTAACTGATTAACATTCTTTCATCTTTTCTTAATTAACAAAAGATGTCGTGTGTAAACTCTGACTGCAGTAGGGAGTAGGACAAAAGCACGATTTCTGCATTACTGACGGAACGATCCATGTGTTATCATTTCCTTTAAAATGTTTCAAAGAGTGAAAGTGATACAAGTATGATTGTTCAGATAATTCAATCACGCTCTTTACACAAAACAAATTCATTTCTGCCTTTACCTGCAAAAGTACCATTGGGAGCAATGATTAAAAAAAAAAAAATGTTTAAGTTATCACAGTTTGATGCATATGTGTAGATCAGTATCGGTCGGTATCATAAAACATCCTACCATACACAAATTTCGCACTAAAGCCTAAAGATATAAGGAGACATCACTATTTTTTCTCAATAAAACCCTAATTGTAGACGGTTTATTCTACAAGCAAATATATCATAACTGTTGTTCTCTTAAACAAAAACAAATATATATGTATATATTTGACAATACTTAATATTGATTATACTAATTAAATTTTTACATTAGTTGTTTCTATCCCTAACTCACATTTTAGAACTATTTTGAAGTACTAAAGCTGGGTTTTTGTTTCATCTTCAAATGGTACATAGTGCCTTATATATTTCCGGCGTGCAGCCAAAAAGACTTTTTCTGTTACATATCATAAATACCACAAATCATTTCTAATGTCGATTCTAAAAGAGAGAGAGAGAAAAACAACCTAGCCACATCATTGGCATTCACAATACCTTTGAGGGATGATAAGTAATACATTCATGATCAATTATTTGGAAACCATTCTTCAAAATGAAATTGAAAATTTCTTACTTTTTTAGCTGAATAACGTATGTACAAAAAGGTTTGTATGTATAATTAAAAAAGAAAGAAAATAAGAAGGTGTGAACACGGATGATGTTCGTTATTTTGAAGGTTCAGTAATCCGAAAATGAAATGAGGTTCGGAGGAGGAGGGGAAGTACATTTTTTTCTTTTTTTTTCTTTTTTGCATCAATAGCGCAATTATGAATGAATTACGTTCGCATTCCAGTTCCATTTAGTGTGTGTTTAAATACATATGCCTGTGTGTGTGGGTGGGTGTGTGTGTGTATTTTCATCTCCTAATATCCTATAATTTTGTGGAATCTTTTCTTTTTTAAACTACAACATTTCGTCACTAAAGGAAATTTCGGAGTAATATTGACCTTCGAAATAACTGATCTTGTTTCATTTTCGGACTAACGAACCTTTGGAGTAACGAACTGTAACCGTGATCACTGTAACAAAAGGATATCACAGTACTCTTTGCTGACCCGCGGCTATGGGTATCACTTTAACTGCTCAGGTTTCCCCCATCAGGGTTGCCCCACCTGATCTCCACATTTTGTTTATTTGTGTGTGTGTGTGTGTGTGTGTGTGTGTGTGTGTTTGTGTGTGTTTTCTTTTTTTTTATTTATCACCTCGACACACAACCTTCAAATTTGAGTTCAAATTCAAATTTACTTCGTTTCTCCACAGTAATTTAACATGAAATCGTATACATCTCACTTTTTTCAGTGCCAGAAATAATGCATATAAATTTGTACAGAGAAAATAACAACAACTGAAACATTACAGCAAAAATACATCGCAATGGATGCTGAGGTAATACAAGTGAAATAACTGTTAACATGCACAAGTCTTTGTGAAAAACGGAGGGACCCACTGTAAAGACAATGCTTGTAGAGTGTGGGGCCCCTCCTTGAAAAAAAGAAAGATCGATGCAAACATTGATTGAAAACAGCAACAGAAGCAAAACAAAAAGTTTGGCAGCCCACTGAGAGACAAACGGACAAACAGATACACACAAACAACAACAGTCAAACTAACAAACATGAAACAAGACTGGGACAGCAACAAGATTACTTGAAAGGAAAAAAAAAAGACCTGACTTGACGACATGACATCAAACAAGACTAGCAAAACAACGAGAAAACAAAATATAGACAGGAATATGCAACAGCGACAACGATCCTCGGAGGCTTAACGAAGGAAAAAAAAACCCCTCTTCAGTTATTAAAGAATAGATCATCAATACAAATACGAACTTATAACTGCCAAACGATTTTTTTTCTCCTTGAATCATAACATATTGATCTCGTCAAAAGCTCTCCTATTTTGAATATACATGTATTGTATGAAGTTGCCCAACCTTCCTCAATCACACACGCACACACACGCACGCACACAAAAAATTTCATTTCATTTTAAGAAAAATACGGGCAGAATCATCATCGATAGCTGGAATAATTATTTGTATGAAATCTCGTGAAAGAATCTTTCAATTTGGAAGTATATCGAAGAAAGAGGAAGAGAGATAGAGAGAGAGAGAGAGAGAGGGGGGGGGGGGAGAAGATCCTTTTGTATGAAAAACTCCAAGAGGAAAAATGAGAGAGAAGATTTCCATTAAGCTTCCACTCATGACGTTTTCATCGGGAATATTTTCATCTTCCTTTTCTATCGTGTCTATTGACATGGTACTTCTCGCAGATCGATTTCAGTGCTATTAGCTTCCAGTACAAGAAGGGACAAAATATTATGTGCAGAAGACTGGCCCAAAAAAAAGTAAGAAGAAGTAACTTTGCAGTTGGGCCTGTCTGTTATTACCAACAAGCACATAAATCTGTCTTTTAAAAGCATCTGACAGTACTTAATGGTCAAGGCCAGCATTTTCCCTTTCCTCTGCTTAACTCATAGATGAGCCTAATTCAATGTTACATATTATTTTCTCTGAGTACTATTAGAGTTCCTTCAGTCATTACTTTTTCCCCTGTGGATGTATCGAGTCTTGTCTCATTTTGTCTTCTATACCCTATAGAGCGATTGTAAATGTAAAAATCATTTATTCACCGTCCAAAAGTTCTCATTCGCAAGGCCGAGGTCGCCTGGATGTTAAATGAAGTATATGATTATTACGATTGGTAGCCGGCGATGTGTATAAGTGGATTGGAGTCCTTTGATCATTTTAAATGAGGAGAAGCGATGCTGGGGTGCCATTAGCAATGCTTACAGGAAATTTGCATAATTCTCGTCCACGTTCTTGAAGAGAGTTCTTTGTCCATAAAGACTGTCTTGGCCATGATCCACCACGATTTTTAACTCTTTCTTCATCGAGTCAAGGATCTTAGCGCATAAACTGAACTGCTTGTCAATATCAATGCCGAGTAGTTTACCAGTCTTTTAAATTGACAGCCGGTCTTTACATTTTTCATAAGTAATCATTCTGCAACATGTAGAGGTGTCATTTGAGAAATTCGGCAATCCTACCTCTGTGTAAGTAATGTCTCGTCGTACTCATCACAGCCATTGTCCATATCGTTGTCGCCATCACCAGCAAAGGACTGTGATTCGGGCTATTTGTGGCGGTAGTATCAAGGACGAAAGCGGCACATTGTCTTTTGACACGAAGACGAGGTGAAAACGTACTGCATATAGCACAACCACAATCAATTTTGATTATTGTTACCATAGTACAACTTATCATCGTCATCTTCATTTGCTTTACTGCTCCAATCATGTCGTATTTGTCCAGCGAAAACTTTTTCGTCGTGGCCTGGCTGCTCAGCGTCCTCGGGATTCTTCTCAACGTCGCCACCATGGCCGTGATCGTCCTTTCGCGATCGCTGCGGAGTGTCTCCAATATTTTCATCTTCAACATCGCTCTCGCAGACTCGGTGACTGGCATCGCCATTGTCCTTGACCCTTGGTTCGAGCTGTTTGAGGACGAGGGAAATGTACGTATTTCACCTATATGATACTTTAAGGCTTAATTTACCATTTGCAGATGACATGACATGAAATGACATTTTTTCATTCGAATTTCGTTCAATATTGCAATCGTTCTACGCATAATCAAACAAAAAGACTATACAAAAATCTACAAATATGTATTAAGCAATGTTACAATACAAAATGAGATGTAATTCTTACAATACAAAATTCACCCTGATTAACTTGATCGAGCTAAAAAAACTTTTGCTTAATCGCACAAAATAGACAAAATGAAAGCCTGCAGTAACCTAAAATTTCATGAAGCATATTTCATTGATAGAATGAAATCCGCACTTTCTTTACGTTAAAATCATAACCCTTCACCCACTTATATCAAACAAACAAATCAAGCAAACAAAATAATCATATCACTCTTACTGCAATTACACACACACACACACACACGCGCGCACACACAGATGCAAAATGCAAAGGTTCAAAATCAAAGTTCAAATTTATTTTCATTTCCATCAAATTAACAGAAAATTATATACAATGTTAAAGCAGAACGTATTTGTAATAATTGCAAAAACGTAAATTAACAAAATACATGTGATAATGAGTAACGAAATGAAGAAAACATCTTGTATCTTAAAAAAAAATAAATATATATATACATCTATGCATAGCACAAATTAAATAAGGATGGGAATGGAAACGGAGGGTCCCACTAAAAAGCAAAGCTTGTCCGATATGGTACCCTCAGAAAATACATAAGAGAACGAATAGTGATGAAACTACAAACAGATATAAAACAAAATCAAAGGAACAGAGAGAAAAGATTTTTTTTTTTTCACAGACTATACCACCATGGACTTTAGTTCGTATCAAAATGAGAAAGAATGATCTTCGTAAGAAATTAGCTGGAAATATAGATATTGTTCGCAAAATGACACGAAAGAACAAGCCAAAGATGGAAATCCATTAAGAGGTTTAAACAATAACTTTGAAGGTCTATGTCTGTAAAAGTTCGATTGGGAAGTTTACAAAAAAAAAAAAAAAAAAAACCAACAGCAAGGAAGGACATCCAGAGTAACCCGGAAGAAAGCTTTTGTGAGACCTTATCGAATCGTTAACTAGGTTATTTTCTAATATTTTATTATTCTCAAAATATCTTTATCAATTTCGAAGGTAGTTTCGGAAGACCACTTGATAATCATTGACAATATACATACTTTTCTCCCCTACCGAGAAAAAGTTTTTTAATTCCGTATCAACGTTCACCATATTCTCCCAGTGTCTATACAAAAGCAGATTTTTGGTCCAAACAATACCTTTGTGTCGGAATGGTCTTCCTGTGTCCATTCTGGATCAATGCTTCACGAATCCTTCACGAAAAATGTGCACCCTTCCGTCAGTTTTAAACTACAAGATAATCTCAATAAGCACTGCAAAAATGTAGCAGAAATTCATGACTTAAAATAAAGTTCAGCCTTATATACAAATCTTGGACTACCAGATATCTGCAACACTAGCATACGTGTAAAGTGTAGCATAACCACGTTTATTATTCCAATTATATTTCCTTTTTATATAATCATAAAATATCATGCCACCCAAACTATGGATACAGAAAAGAAATTAAAAATGTCATAAGACATCAAGCATCACGAGTGTTACTTAATGTATAGTTGGCATAATCATGTCCACTTTAAAAAGTTCTTGGAGAGTTTGGGGTCACAATTTGGGTAGGTTTAAATCAATAACCTAGCTCGCGTTTCACTCTATACAGGCTCTAACATGATTATATGAAAGGTTGCATTCGAAGATTTAGTTTTAATTGAGAATGTTTAGCATAAAATATTTTGGCTAAATAGGCTTACATAATCAACCCTCTGGAAATATAAATTGTTCAAATTAGTGATTCTTGCGTCGAGATGTTATTATCTTATCATTTTTTTTTTTTTTTTACAAACTGCCCTTCACCGATATGAATACATTCCGAATGTATTTTGTTTATTGACTATTTTTCTTTCATGCCGATGAAGGGCCAACTGTGCATAATGATTCGTGAATAAGTAAAGTGGTAACGGACTCGCATCTATAATAATTTTCCCATAAGCACACTTAATGAAGATTAAAAAAAAATAATAGACGTATTTCTTTTTAAGATAAGCGTATTTCTTTAATTTTTTTCCCCTCATATTCGGTAACTTAATAATTGAAATATCAATGCTCTATAATGCTTTCGTTCAATCTCCTCCGCCCTACACCAGTCGGGGTACCTACCGCGAGTGTTCGGAGCAGCCGTGACGACAGGCATGCTGAATACATTGGCAGTGGCTATGCACCGTCTTATAATCATTCGGTTAGATCCATTCAACAGTCGCCAACTTGTAACGGCCTCACGTTGCGTCGTCGCCTGCGTCGTCATCTGGATCGCCGTCCTGTCCGTCTACCTAGCCACCTATCACGTGATAGACTACGTCACCTTCTTCTCTATCGTGTCAATGACGCTCTTAGCTGTCATCGGTATCAGCTCGGTCATCTATATCACTGTCTACATAACGATCGCGAGATCGACGCGCAGTGTTCGACTGGAATCGGACGTCTACGCGCAGCGCGTCAGGAAAAATCAAAAAGTTCTTTGCACTTTCGCCATGATTGTCAGTATTAATGTGATATACTGGCTTGTCGTGAGTTTTCCCGTCTTTTGCGAGTTTGCAAAACCTGCCTTTATCATGGTGTACGACCCCTTATCTGGTCGCGTAATTCCCGCCCCCTGGGTGGACGAAATGTATCATATGGCCTGGGAGTTCGTCGGCGTGAATGCTATCATCAATCCGGTCATCTACTGGACGCGCCTAAGCGACTTTCGGGCTCTTCTGCGTAGATATTTTTGCCGACGGGAAGTAGACGAAATGCAAGTTTCAATGGCACTAAAATCTTCGAGCACGATTTCTGGTGGAAGGAAGGAGAAGGATATAAACACGAAGAGTAACCGCGTTGTTTCTATGATTGACGTGTAGTTGAAGTAAGAGGGGGAAAGTAGGAAGGTTTAAGTATAGTGGATAATTTATTATTGACATGATATTAAATCAGAAACATGGAAAGAGATAACGGCAACAATTAATATTGAGTAGCTATAGCTATAGCCATAATTGCCTGAAGGAGTTGGTTAAGCGATTATGATCATAATCCATAGTAAACACGGATAAGTCAAGATCTTCTTGATTAGACCTGATTTGTTGGTGTAAGAAGCTAATGTATAGCAAATCATGTAAAACAATTCCCTAAAAGTCATACGCATCAGGACTGCTTCAGCGTAATCTCTTTGTTCCTCCTCCACTCTGTAATTGTTATAATCATTATTGTCTGTGTTCCTCGCACTTTTACCCGTTATTGATTAGGATAGAACCATTTTCTGTTATTGCTCAGTTTCTTTGGAATAAACTCCCTTTTCACATTCAAAACGCTCAACGTGTAGACAAGTTTAAACCAAATAAAAAAAAATCACTTATTCAATCGATGATAACGTGTTTTTTTTTTTCGTTGTTGCTGGTATACAGATATTACAACGTTTGTCCTTATATTCTGTAATTGATTCAAATTCTCTCGCCCGTATGAAGCACTGTTATAGATATTATTATTATTATTATTATTGTTATTATTATTGTTATTATTATTGTTATTGTTATTATTATTATTATTATTATTATTATTATTATTATTATCATTATCATTATTATCATTATTATTATTATCATTATCTGTTTTTAAAGAAATGGAACTTGCGTATTCCTAACCTGAATCACCTCATCTGAAATCCCGCAGTAGACGGTCTGTCTATTTGAAATGAGTTCTGAAAAGAATAGATAGTAGGCTATTAGATCGACCTGTCCACGGGTTTGTCTGCCATTGTCAGCAACATGTTTGTATAGCTTTGAATTTATTACTCAGTTCTTTTCCCATTAAGGATTAAATATCGACTCCGTTAGTTCTTATTTAGAATATTAACCATTGTTTTCATTTCCTTCAATAAGGATTGTTGGATACGTATTTGGTGTAAGATGCACGTCAACTATAGTCTCTAAACATTTGCAAAATGTTTACAAAATTAAATTCCGATCAGTTTGTAGTCAGTCAAGAATGTTTCTCTTGTAAAAAATGTTCATATCTTTGCATGCTCATTTTCAAAAACTTTGAGGATATCATCAGTAATTTGCTTTTTTTCTTTTGTCCTGAGATAATTTTGGTGGATTTACATAATAATCACATCGCCTTTTCTCTCTCTTTAATGAATATGACAGATATATTAATATGCTAATCGCTGGCAAAGATATGCATAAAATTATAGGGCCTGCTATAAATCTGCAAATATATTTCCTTTCTTTGTAGCTTTAGGTTCAGCTATCTCATCCTGTTTGTGTTGTACCACTTGTATTTTCATTTTGTGAGCTGCCATGTTCCTTTTTTTTTTCTACTTCATTAACCGGTGCCATATAACCCCACAACACGTCCTGTGAATGGTACACATTCATTTTATTTCATTTTATATCATTTCCTTTCATTCCATCCATTTATTTTCCATAAATAACAATGACTGTTGTGTTCAGGCAGGTGACACGGCATATTGGTGTAGTACAATTATGAAATAAATACAAACACTTACATTAAATAAATATCAAATTATATTTCATAGCGTAAAAAGGGAATGTGTGTACGTAAAGGGCCATATACGAACCATCATATACAATAGCATGTGCATTAGCCATTGCCGGTCGCATTATAACATAGGAGCCAATGTCAGCAGATTTGTGTTGTTATACTAATGATGCACAGGATAGAGTGTGTTAGTGAAGGTGCGGCGCGCTCGAGAGTATTGACAATGGTGCGACATGCACGAGGCGCAGCCGAGTGCATGTTTGCAACCGTTGTCAATACTCGAGAGTGAGCCGCACCTTCACTAACGCCACGAAATAATCCTGTGCATCATTTGTTTTATAAAATGGGTCGAAAACTAACAGCATTATTCACGTACCTTTGTGGGTCAATACCAGTCAGCTACATGTAGCACTCGCTCAAAAGTCAAGATGTCCGAAGATGTTCGTTACGCACGTCGCACTCGGAAATCCCGCACATAAGTACTGTACGTACATATAAGAGTATACGTACGCCACGTACTGTTCATGCACAAGAAAGGCCGCCGGCTGTTGTGGCAGCCCGCGGCCCGAACTAGAAGTTGTTTACAGGATTGACAGCGCGTATAGTAGCGCGTGACGCACTTGTAACAACTGATTGAGTGCGCACTGCTAGTGTGAACATTGTGACGTACGTCAGGCCAGGGAGGTGGAAGAGAGACTCTTCTTAGTGCATACCTGAAGAAAATAATGCACGCACATGTGACTCATTTCAGCGCTTCCTATTGGCTACATTCTTGAACCCATTTTATAAACATGTATATCGTTTTTGTTGACCTACACATAATGCATATCGAAGTTGGCTTTTTTTGTATTTTTTTTCAAGGTGTAATAGGCGAAGTAGGCTCAAAGGACTTTGTTTTGGATTTGCCTTTAGCATGCAATGTTTGATTTAATGTGTGATACTGACTGATTTCTTTTAACGTATCAATGCGGCCTAAACACAATCTTAATGATACCAGTATTGATATGCCATATTTTGAATTCCCCATAATAAAACATGTTTTTAGATCTATTCGTTACTGCTAATAGATACAGGCTATCATATACATTGTGACATGGAGGAGTATTGGAATCGATGTTGGGCTATGCATGACAAGCAATTCTATCGTATATGTCTGCTCGCTCAAATTATCAATTATTAATATAGATAAAATTACACTATACTTTAATCAGTGTATAGAGTAAAAACCTCTCGTAAATGACATGTTGATCGTGTCCTAAAGGCCCTGTTTACCTCGGGAACAGTGATTTTAAAAAATGTTCAAGACATCACATATTTTGATACATTATGTAGGTCTGTTATATCACAAAACATCCTACCATATAAAATTCTTGCAATAAAGCCTTATATATAAAGAGATATCACTATTTTTCTCATTAAACCATAACTGTAGACGATTTAGTCTGGCAACATTTTTATTATAACTATATTGTTCACATTTTGTATTTCTAACAATACTTAACATTGATTTATAGGGATTCAAATTTTTACAGTGGTTGTTTGTATCCCAAACTCACATTTTAGAATTATTTCAAAGCACTAATGCTGTGTTTTTGTTTCATCTGCAAATGGTAAATAATATGCCTTTAACGGAGCAATGCTTGTAACGTCACTGCAGTGATTTTGTTTCTTGTTGATTGATACAGAGGCATGAGGGAATCGAGTATATAGTATGCATGACGTTGACGTTGCTTACCTTTTATTGTTATGTTGAAATGGCGATGTAGGAATGATACGAACAATTAAGTAGTGCAACCATCGCTCACGTCTGCCCTATATCTTTTTACTGTATACATTACAATATAAATAAATACTCACCCACATAAATGAATCAGGGCCGGCGCAGTGTTTTCAAAAGTGTGGGGGCCCACTTCCGGGTTTCATGAGCTGACAAGCAAAAAAAAAAAAAAGGTCCCTAGCTCGTGGTTTCTTCAGCTGACAAGCAAAAATAGAAAAAAAAAAACAAGGTCTTCAGAGAAAAAAACATAACCTTACCGCCACCATACTTCAAGATCCCTATCTATTTCTATTTTAGTGCCACTTACGTACTTCCGGGTTCAAAAAAGTTTGGGGGCCCAAAGTGATGACACCTTATGTATTCCTTTGTATGGTGCACAAAAAGTGTGGGGGCCCGAGTCCCCACGGTCCCCACGGCTGCGCCGGCCATTATGAACAGTGTATCTACGGGTCGGGCATATAGTTAAGTAAGTCTCTTCCTCGTATATTCTTCACAGTCACGATCCATTCCTTTTTGTTTCCTTGTTTGTTTTTTCGCTTTTCTCTCTGGGGGCGATTGCTCTCCAAACTAAAAGCTGCAATTCCAACTGGCGTACGCAAGTTTATTCCTCATACCGTCTGGTAGGGCGAGGCCGGCTAATTGGCTAAAATGTTCAAGCGAGATATTGTGAGGAGTGGGCTTTAATGGAAAGACTGGGCCCCATTCAATATCTCCGGAAAACATCTCTGATCATTATAATATGACTTCGCGATCGCGAGAAATGTTATCGGTGGGTGACTTCATTGCTGTTTGCCAAAGTCTATCCTTCGTCGGGGCTTACTCTTTTCAAATAAGAGTCCGCAAGGACATGAAATGTCACGATCACAATATATAACCATGCAGGACTTCAGTTTACTTTAATGCAGGTTGCGGATGTCATCCAAGCTTCTACCTTTTGCCTTAATGATACTTTGGAGGAAAAAAACCCCAATAACAATTTTGTCTGAGTACTATATATCATATATCGGGTAAAATACTGGCAACGGTACAAAGAGTAAGAGAAAGTAGCGTAAAATTAATCGTGCTGCGCCTGTTCCTGTCATTTAGTCGCTGGCTACATTGCACTTGACTCGGAGCTTCTAATCTGTTAATTACTATACCTCCTCAACACATCATTGATGTTCCTCAGTATTATTACATTCGGTAGCATCATCATCCCGGCAGTGAAAAAAAAAAAAGATAGGGAAAAGAATTGCTTCTCCCGCCAGATCTTTCATCATCGTTAACATTGTCGACTGCGACATCCGTCAGGGATTTTCTCTCATCATGATCGGCACCGTGATCGTCGTGTGGGTGCTCGGCGCCGTCAGCTTCCTCTTCAATGGCATTACGATGGCGGCGATCGTTTTCTCGCGGTCACTGTGGAAGGTGTCCAGTGTGTTCATCTTCAACATCGCGCTTGCCGACTCCTTATCGGGCATTCTGATTGCCGTAGAGCGGTCATTTAAGTTGTTGGGTAAAGATGTGAGTATATTTATTTCGGTATTTATGTTGATGTATATCTTGGTATATGTCATAATAGTATTACGTGATACGTAGATGTATATCATTATTTCATTCTATTTTATTTCATTCCTTGTTCACTTTCAACAAAGTTACATTCAATCATAAACACTACATGAGTATATGAATACAGAACATGTCAGATATCAAAACCTGTAATTGAATTGTTATATGATAAAGGTGGTGGAATTAAAACTAATTTATGTGACATTGATCCGCGTTGTGCTATATCAATTAAAAAATTGCCAAATAGATAGGAAGTTTGAAATGGACAGCTTGTCAAGCCAACGGAAAAAAGTCTATTATATACTCGGCAGTGCTAATAAGGCTGGGTAATGATATATATACATTTTAAGCGAAAAAAAAGAGTTTGATCACAATACCATTTTGTGAAAATAAAAAGAAAGAAACCATATCATATATAGTTATATAGTAATGAAGGGATCATTATTGCTCCTGCTTGCAAAATAGTTTGCAAAGTAGGAAAAATAAGAGAAAGGAGTAAAACGCTGATTCATGATCCAAATCATTTGTTGCTGAAGTATTTCCCTTGTTTTATATTTCATTGATGACATACTTACATTCTATAACAGGCAAAATAAAAACTCGCGGTAAATCCCTTTTCTGATATTTGAAAAAGTTATACAACTGGATATAGTAAGGGATATACACTCAAACTATTTCTTATGTCGCCAAGAAGACACCAACACAATGATTTTCTTATAATCTGTAGGCGGAATTCAAGCGTGTGCATTGTGCATGTAATTTTAGACTTGTAGACTTAATGTTGAGGAATGGGCTCATTGGAAAACGAGCTAGCTGATCGGTTATCAAGTGAATATATTAATATTTCAATTAACAATTTCCTCTCAAACATATTGCGTACCAATTATACTACATGCAGGTTTATTTGCACTACACGCTCACAGCAGTGTGCAGATACAAGATAAAAATAATGAGTTGTATGTCCGAAGAAATCGGGTTTAGTCAGATAGTAAAGTGATTTGATAAGACAATGATTATAAGTATAATAAGAATGTTTAAATATATGGATATGATGAAACAATTTAAAATATATAAATGGGACCTATATTTTTTTTTTTTCATCAGAGCATAGATAATGTAATAAGATTGGTTTTGTTATATGTATACATGCTTTTTTCATCGTACAGTCAACTATTTTTGTATACCATCATGAACATGCTATGTTCTGTTCAAGAAAAAATTCAAAAAAAAAAGTTATGTTGTGATGCAAGTTTCTTATTTCCTGTCCCTAAATTAACCTGTTTTACAGACCAGGTTTGTCGCCAGCGTGTTCGGCGCAGCTTCCATGACTAGCTTGCTGACTACCCTTGCGGTAGCTTTTCACAACCTGATCTTAATCCGTATAGACCCGTTCAACAGACGACAGCTTGCTACTTTCCCGCGCTGCGTTGCCGTCTGCCTCATCATCTGGCTGGCCGACGTCGCCATGTACATGGTCACCTACCGCGGGGTCGACTCCGTCCCCTTCTTTTCCAAAGTGGTGATCGCCTTCCTGATAGTCATCGGAGCCTTTGCCGTCACCTACGTGGCCGTGTACGCAACGATCGCCAGGTCGATGCGCAACATCGGGCTGAGCTCGGACGCGTACGCGCAGCGCATGAGAAAAAACAAACAGATCATGTGCACCTTCGCGCTTATAGTCGGCACCAACGTTATTTGCTGGTTCTTCATGAGCTTTCCCTTGCTGCTCCAATTCGCAAATCCGGAAGCTCTTCTGCTGTACGACTCCTCCACCGGACGGTACGGAGCGCCTTTCTGGCTTTCAATCTTCTATATTGTTGCCTTTATGGCTGTCGGTACAAACTCCATTCTCAACCCAATCATCTACTGGACTCGTCTTGGGGACTTTCGGCAGCTTCTGCGCAACTGGTGTCGTCGACGAGGGGATGATGAAAACCCGGCGACACTGTCGACTGTGAGTAGAAATGTTGCAAGGGATCTCGACAAAATCAAGACTACCGATACTGGAGTCGAGACAGTAGATCATGCAACTGGTGATTCTGTTTGAAATGCAACTACACGCTATGTTCATGTCCTCGCTGCCTGATTGAAAGTCTCAGCATAACACGCTACATGTTTTAAAATCAATTTATGTCTTTTAACCTATAGAATTTAAACACAGTAGATAAACATGCGTCTTCTTTTTTAAAGGCAACCTTTGAGGCAAATAAAAATGACAGAAAAGATGAAAGGGTTGTATAATTCCGGTTGAGATGAGGTTTTAGGTTTCCAAATTTTTTGTGAGAAAATGAGAAACCTCTTGTGGAGTATGAAAGAATATACAATTGTAAAATGATTTTAAATTTTATTTGATTAAAATTGATTTTCAAATGGCTGAGATATCCAAATACAGTGGTCCTAACCTTTAGGACCACTTTGTTTTGCCTTGTTTTGGGGTATCTCAGCCATATCAAACCCATTTTCATTTAATAAACTATATATATACATATATATATTATCAATTGTATGCTCTTTATTTACATTCAATAAGTGGTTTCGAATTATCTCGCAAACAGTTATAAAATCTGAATCTCCCATCTTACAGTCGTAGCAAAAACTATACCATCCCTTTAACTGAACAGTCGGAATGATCTACATGTATATTGTACACATGGACCCCTCCCATCCCTCTGAAACTGATGATGTGGAAGTAAAGTCTTACAAGTCTTTATAAATATACTGAACAACACATGTCTTTGTGTTAGTGCCTGAATAGTTCTCTCGTTTCCCATACATTATATGACACGTGGAAATGAGGATTATAACGACATCAACAATGACTGCAACCAGCAATGACACGTACGTCTCCTCTTTCTTGATCAATACGTCACTTCCGCTTCCGCGTGCTTAAAGGGATAGTATAGTTCTGGTTGAGATGGGTATTCACTCTCTTAATTTCTAGGATTTATTTTTAAGTCCTAAGGATTTATTTCTTTAAGTCCTAGCGGACTGTAAATACAGACAGAACCTTAGGACTTAAAGGTAAGTCTTAGCTAGGATTTAAAAATTTAAGTCTATGTTCGATTTAAATTTCAAGTCTATAGGATTTATTTTTTAAGTCTTATTAGATTACATTTAAATCTTTCTTAGACTTGTTTTTAGAATAAATCCAGCTTGGATTTAAACGACGAAAGACTTATATTAAGCCTTCCTTGGATTTATTTCAAATAAATCCATCATGGGTTTAAACTCAGACTTCTGAAAATGACAGCCAATTGATGCACTTTCTTCACATGTAAAGGTCTATTTATTTTATCAAAATCAAACTGATGCATTTTTCACAAACATCGATAAGTTACAAAATATAGAGATGATTGTCATACACATGTAGGCTCCAGAAAAAATGAAATACGACATGATGAAAACAGAGCATATTTTGCAATTCATGACTACGCTATCTAGCATCGCGCATGAAGCAAAGTGACGGCCAGTGCCAATTCCGGTTTTAGGCGGTTCAAGATAGCGCATGACGTCATTTACAAGTCATCTGATTGGCTGAAAGTTTAAGTCCTTGTTAGATTTAGATTGCGAACAGCTTCGACACTCAACTTTTAATCGAAGCCACCTAAAATAAGTCTTAAAGACTTAAAATATTTTAAGTCGTAAGAAAGATTTAAAATTTAAGTCCTAGAAATTAAGAGAGATAGGTTTCAACTTCCTGCAGGATGATTAGAAACCATTTACTACAGTATATGAAATACTAAAAAGCATACAACCCTAAAAGGAATTGAAAGTTTATTTGATCAAAATCAATTTTAGAATGGCTGAGATATCCAAAAGCAAAATAAAGCAAAGTGGTCCTTTTAAGTCAAGTCAAGTCAAGTTGATTTTATTTCACTTCCAACAAACAAATAAGAAATACAAAGAAACACTCATATACACAGACGTCATGAAATCAGTACCACAATGCGATGAACAGAATAACATTGTAAGAAAAATATAGGTAAATTATCAACAGAGATACAAATATCTGTTACGTCACTGTGGTAAATGCATAAACGATATTGCTGGAAATGGAGGGGACTGCTAAAAAGCAGAGCTTGTAGAATGCAGTCCCCTCATAAAGAAAAAAATGCAAAAAACAACAACAACAACAAATTTCCCTAAGCGGTAGCAAAAAAACAAAACAAAAACAAAATTAAAAACAACAAAAAAACAAAAACAGACAAGAGTAATACACAGATACAAGCACACTTACGGACGCACATTAACAAACACATGGCGGCTCTCTTGTAAGGAAAAAATTGAGGAGGATACTCTGTAAATGTAAGCGAGCTAAATTTTCACTCTTTTTCTCGACCTAAATGTGATTAGCTCGAAAAAGACTGTAAAGTCAATCTTTTTAGACGGTATGTATACCTTTTCGCTCCCACCACCGAGGGAAACTTTTCTTCCGATTTCGAGCGAAACGTGTACGAGCGATATTCCACACATTTTGAGAGCTAATGCCGGGTCCCTGGGGTCTTCCACGAGCTGACTTGTACCATGAAATTCTTTTCGCTCTTTGAAAAGGAGCTGTTTGTTGTGACGTTTGTCTGATGAGAATTCTCATTTCACTCTGTCTGGAGAGTGAATAATGGAGCATGCGCATATCGCACAGGTTGACGGGTTTCTCACTTTGATTTTGGTGTCGATGTCGCCGCAGCAACTTCTTGCGACCTACCTATCGTGTGTACGTACACGTAATTATGTACATACTAGTATACTGTAAGTAAACAGTGCAGTGCTAGTGCCGTCCGTCGTATAGCGTATAACGTACAACATATCGCCATCATGCACGTCTGGCCGGCATACGAGAGGATGACTCGGTTCAATCAAGATATGGGAGCAACAAACAAAACCTAAGCCATAAAAGGTATTTATAATTCTGTAAGAAATTTCTGTGCCAGCTCAGACGAGCAGCTGGACTACACTAGACCAATATTTCTAGTTCTATTCTAACTCTAAATCGCAATAAAGTCTGCGTAGGCCTAGTACTTTATCCCTACAGCCGGCTACGTGCTGGGCCTGTCAAGACAGTGTCACGCGATTGATAGACCCGTGTAACCTGTACTCTACCGCCAGTACTGTACCAAATAGACTGTGGGCTTTTTTCAGAGGGATAAAATAGACCCCATTTGGGATAGTCGAAGCTCTCGAGAATACAGGGGTAGGCCTACAGTTGAGTGTCTTGTCTCAGAAGTTTGCAAGGGGACTACCTTACCGGACCTAAGGGCCCAGGGACGGGCTCCCGCGTGCATATTTTACATAGTCTAGCTACTCTTACATGTAGGCCTATCTGTGGATGCATGGAAAACCAGGGTACGGTACTGTAGGCTTCCACTTGTGTGTGAAGCTGCAGTGTTTGTGTGTGTGTGTGTGTGTGTGTGTGTGTGTGTGTGTGCCCGTCCGTGTGTGTGTGTGTGTATGGGACTCTGTGGCAATGTGCTCGTGTGTTCAAAACATTTTATTTTTTGTATTGTTTTGTTGGCCATTTCTTGGCAAATTTGGTTCTGACTGCTCTGGTACAGATCTATACAATCTAACGTTAGACATATTCTAGAGGGTAAGTTGTTAATTATATGTCAATTATCAGATGCTTAGGTCTATACGGTACATTTTCTGATTGTATATGATACAGATTATAGGGTATTTTTTAATGCTTACAAGTAATCTTCGTTTAACAGGAGGCCCTTTTTAGAAAATCACTAATATCTACTCAGTACTCTATCGTTTTATCTATTACTAGATCTACTAGTTACTATTGCATAATGTTTTCTCGTTGTATAGAAAAACCTCTAATTATCTGTGTATTTATTTTGTATTATATTTTAATTTTTCAGCAGTATGAATTGAATTATTTGTGTATTTATTTCGTATCATGTTTTATGACGTTACTTACATTTTCAATTTGTTCAACAGTATGAATTGACAAAAGAATCTGTATGATGTGTTACTTTTTGTTTGATGAAAATAAAGTATGATTGGAATTGAAAATGAAGGAGGAATAATGCAAACTCCTAGACAAAACACCCATTTTTCCAAAATTGTCTCACTGACTGAATCCTTATTGCTGATTGAAACCATTTGACAACCCACTTCGTTTAGGGTAGTGATGTACAATAAAGATTGATTTAATATATTCTCATGTTTCACCTCGGCTTTGATTTCATACAGGTCTACTGACGTGCCGCTACACAGATCAGTATGGAGTTTGAATTGATCAATCCTAAAACGGCTCAAAATCCCTTTCAAGCTGGGGATCTGACATTGCTGAAGAATCCTTCCCAGCAGGTAGCCCAGTCTGAAGGCCTCATCTCGCTGATTATGCCATGGATCTAGGTGACTGTAGCCTCATAGCAAATTAAAATGATATGATTTAGTCACTAACATCACAATAAAAACAAGATATTGAACCACTTTCACTTAATAAGAGAAAGAGGATTCTGAAAATCAGTTTCCCACCCTTACCCATATACAAGATTCTACTTGTTCTTCTCTTGCAGAATGTGACCCGAGTTGTTCAACTTCTATTTTATCTGGGTTCATGTACATGGAAAAATGCACTGAACAAAAATGTGCGCGAAAACAGAGAATACGGTACCCCACATGATTTAATTGCAAGGAACACTGTACACTGACCCTGTTGTCTATCTGTCCTCTCTACTGTACTAATTCTGTTCATGTGCAGATACTCCAGTAAGTGATTTCCTCCATTGGCCATGTTAATGATCTTATGAATGCCTTTCTTTCTATCTCGCTCTCTCAAGTTATTGTGCTTCCGAGATTGACTGTTGCCCATTACAGTAGAATGTTTGGCAGGCTTTGAAAGCATTTGAATTTTATGTGAATATTAGGAGACCAAGGAGCCTCGGTACTGTTGACAAAACTTCTGCCAACATCCTGCATCAAGACAGGAAGGAAAGAGTAAGGAGCCAACAACTGACAGTGCTCTCCTGCATCTCTTTGAAGAAAGATCTGTGAGTTAATTTACTGTCTTCCCTGTGACATCAAAACCTGTTAAATTTAACATGTTGATCTAAGCAATAAGAAACGTATAGTTCTTTAACAATATCCAATTATTTTTATAGATTTCTTGAAGTATACTGTCTCAAAGACATATTGATGACTGTACATCGTTAGCACATTCTTTATTTTAACAATATCCAATTATTTTTATAGATTTTTTGAAGTATACTGTCTCAAAGACACATTGATGACTGTACATCGTTAGCACATTCTTTATTTTTACAATTATGTTCTAGTCACACCTTTCGATGCCTTGAAATCATGGCATCATACGTCAGAATGTAAATGCATCTTTATTTATACATTTTTTTTTTTTGTGGTGGTAGAGACGATTATAATATTCAAAGTTTGTTTACAAGACATGGGAATATGTCTATTAAATTTCCCAGACTGTGTTTCAAATTTAGATTACACAAGTAAATATCATCCAACAATGTACGCTTTCTTGTGATGATCCTCTGTCATACACTTAGACGAGAAAGAGAAAAAAATAAATTTCAGAACTCTGGAGTTGCATATTCACATGTTTTCATTTACAACATGTATATTGTTGTACTCTATCATTTACTCTGGTACAGATGATGATGCAGCAGCACAAGAAGAGGACCAAGAGTTTAGCCAGCCCTTCTTGCTGTTTTTTTTTTTTTTTTTTTTTTTTTTTGCTGGTGGGTGGGAGCACCAATGGTATTTAATTTTTGTTGATGATACGACCCTTCTTGGAGAGGAAGACATCTTTCAAGCAGTGGATCACCTGTTCACAAAGTCTTGTTCACTTTCATGGAATTCCCAACAATAGACTTGTCGATCACAGACTCTTGACATTTTTATATCCTTCATCTATGAATCCCTGCTGATATCAAGCCACCGGTGAGAACGTGCCTCTGCTAGATCAGCCAGATAATGGAGGTCAACAAAGGCACGTAATCATACTCATGTATGTCTTGTGATTTTGTTACTTGGATTTTCTCTTTTCCAGTTGTCTTGACAATTCACAAAATGTGTGATGACAAACATGTATTTGAATGTATCTGAATATGTATTCTGAAAGTGGTTTTCAATCTTGATCACTGAATGTTTGGATAGATGATCTCAGTGCTTTACAAAATGTACAATTTTGATACACTTGTACAGTATGCTGTTGTATTTTTGTACACATGAATTTTAGGAAATTGCATTCTTTGAATAATGTTCACATGGATTTGCTAGCAATTTAAAATCTAACGTTTCCTTCATATAACCTACTCAGACATTCAGATTTCCTTTGCAAATTCCAGCAAATTGGCAAAGTTCTTCAAGTACAATGATATGATTGACTTAGGCAAATGATTTTTTGTATACAAGGGGGAAAATAAGAGTATTCATGTACTTTTTGCCGTAGGATAATCATACAAATAATGGTTCAATAAATTTAGACAGTTCTTGGTAACTTCCTAGACAAGAACTAATGAAATTCTCCTCAATTCTGTATTTCCCACTAAGCTAACCAAAGAAAAACAAAATCGATGAATAAAAATAAAATAGAACTGTTTAAAAAGTTTAAAAACCTGTACATTGTGTACATGAATTATTCTAATTACTATGGTCAAAGATGATATAGCCCTATGCTTCAATCAGTCAATGGAAGAATGGTGGCAATTTGACAGTTATTGTTGCTGTAAAATTAATTGTCTTGTTCGTGAATGTGCATTTTATCCAATTCAGTCTTGTCTATCAGAGAGTATGATCCAAAACATACACATATTTCAGCTCTTTCAAATCAGGGGTTGCATAAGACTTTTGAAACACCCACCAAATGTTAGTGTCTGTACACCACCCCCCCCCCCATGATAATTAGAGTTTTTGCTAACTATTGTTTCATTGTCAGGAAGAAGTCTCTTTGACAGTTGTCTCTATTACTCAGCGACTCATTCATTTGCACATACACTTGTATTCCAAGTTGGGTTTTCAATACTGCACATGTACAGACAAATGATCTGCTTTTAAGTGTGTGTTCATAGATATACCGCATCCTATTAGCATTTCAGGTTTTAATGTCATCAGATCTGATTTGTTATTCACTTAGTTTGGAATTGCCCTAAAAACCAGAACGTTATTAAATTTGTTGAATATTGAACAATATTTCACATGTTCAATTGTCTGATATTTGACGAAATTAGATGAAATACATGTAATTACATATTTGTTCAAAAGGCCAATTTTGGAAATATATTCACATTGTTTATGGATGTTTTATTTCCAGGAACTTATAGGAACTTTAAATGCTTGAAGCCACTCTGCATAATACATAATTAGTATTTGTTGTGAACAGTATCCCTGACATACCAACAAGTTGTCGTACAAGCATCAGACAAGCTTTAACTATATAAGTTTGTCAAGATTAAACTTTGTTAAAATGATATGCATAGAATCCTGACTATGTAAAAACAAACAAAAAACAACACACGAAATAATGCATGCGAAATAGTACATGCAGTGTTATTAAATATACGTGTGTTAGTGACCGAGTGTATGTATATTTGCATGTATCTGTACGTTGGAATATATGCATATGTGTGTGTGTGAAGGCGTGTATGTGTGTGTGTGTGTGTGTGTGTGTGTGTGCGTGCGTGTGTGTGTGTGTGTGTGTGTGCACGCTTGGACGTGTGTAAATACCAGCGCAACAAATAAAAACAAAAATCCCCTGGAACCAAGGCTAGCATCCCTCTTTCAAAGAGCGAAAATTCACTCTGAAAAGAGTGAGGATTTCCCCTGTAAATCAAAACGATTTCCCTACCCCTGGAACCAAGACTAGCACCCGTCGCTTGAAGAGCTAAAATTCACTCTGAAAAGAGTGAGGATTTCCACCTGTAGGGGCCTAAATCAGAATCATTTCACTCGAGTGAGGAGCTAAAAGTCACTCTTAAAAGATGTAGATTTCGCTCTTAAAAGACGAAATATTTTCACTCTCTGGTAGAGTGAAAATTTTTCGCTCCAAATTTCACTCCAAATGGACTGGTCCCTAATCACGCTCCCTAAGGAGCGGGAAAAAGAGCTAAAATTAGCTCCGTAGCATTTACAGAGTAGAAAGATATAGTAGTGAAGAAGGTAGTAAGTCCGAGGTGGACAAGGGGGGGGGGGGGAGGAGGGGAGAGGAGAGGAAAATGGTGGGTCATATCCAGGGCACTGGAGGCACAGAAGCACGGGCTCGCTGATGAAGAAAGAGTAGTGAGAATATCGAAGCAACAACAACTTTGAAAATCAAAAGTAAAAGAAGACAAATGAATTATGCTGCGTACGAAGTTTTTAGATAATTCTTTAACTTTAAAGAAAATGTATGAAAACTTAAAGCTTCTCTTATATTATTATCCAGAGAATTCCGTTCTAGTCAAAGGCAAATGATATTCATGGGATTGACGGGTTGGATATGCATGAACAGTTTCATTCTTTCAAAACATGGAATCAAACACAAGGGGGAGAGAATGGTTGGTGAGTTTATACATGAATTGTCCTAATTGCAAACGATAAAGATCATGAATTTTCAAAATATTATTTTCGTGGAATAAATTATTAGTATGACTTCTCCACGATTTGTGACAAATGATACGAAGAGCTTTTTTCTGTAATAATAATATTCTTTCTGTATAAGTAGAAAAAGTGTTTCCCCATGCGAGTATCCCATAATTTAAGTAAGGTAGTATCAAAGTAGAATATAACATAAAAAGTACATTTTTGGGAAGATAAAATTTAACTTTGTTTATAACACCTATATTCCTTGAAATAACACGACATACAGTATCAATATGCGAACCCCAGGTAAGTTTATTGTCCAGGATCAAACCTTTTAATAGGTGGGTCCCACCTTTTGATAGGACCACTGTATTTTCGAATAATGATAACCGATTTTCAACAAATAAACTTTTGAATTCATCTTCGATATGTACGCTCTTTTCATATTCTATATAGGCCTAGCATGGTATCTACTCATCTCACAAAAAGTTAAAACGTGCATCCCCATCTCAACCAAACTATATCATTCCTTTAAAGGGGAAGTTTGGGATCTCCAAGATTGTGTATTCAGCATTTGCAAAAATGTTGGGCTGGAAGCACTCAATTTAAGGGAAAATCGAAGAATCAATTCAAAAGTTTTCAACCTCTCATTTTGATATAATTTTGTGTTGACGTGGTTGATGTCACAGCTGGACAGAGTGTACACAATAGTAGAGAAAATGTGATTAGAATTTAGTCCTACGACTTTTTTTTTTTTAACTTTTGGAATTATATTCACCTTGACCATTGTTGACGTATTTTAATTTTACATTAATACTTGATTTAGATTGACAATTAATTGTTTACATGTTTGTATATGTACATCTATTGTTTGTTTGCTTATTGTTCTTTTCTTCTATGATAATCTGTTGTAACGTAATATTATGTTCCCACAGCGCCATGAGTTACAGGATAGGTAGAATGGACGCTTTATATAAAGAGTCTCTCTACTATTATCATTATATTATAATCATTATTATTATCATTATTATTATCATTATTTCAAGTAGCAGTTCACGCGAACGTATATACTTATATTGGAATATTCTACAGGATTTGTAACATTTCAAAACCTCCCAAGGTTTTGTAAGAATCGGGCAAGCCTATACATTGTCTATAGGCAAACCTAACCAGTTCAAGATTCATTGCCTTACTAAGGTTTTTCTCTCTCTCTCTCTCTCTCTCTCTCTCTCTCTCTTTCTCTCTCAGCTAAGCAGAAAAAAAAAGAGTTGTGTGCAATTTAAAGTTTCATTGTATCAAACCTTCAAACTTCTTATACAGGAATTCAAAAGTCGTTATTGATTGAAAAAAAAAAATATTTTGTTAAAATGATAGAAATTTAGTTCAAATTCAGTTCAAATTTATTTCATATTTCCATTTTCTCAATGATGACATTACAAAATTATTGACAACAAAACAAGAGTACAAAATATATACAATCATGTCTTTTGATTGTAGAAGAAAAAGAAAAAGAAAATATACTTGACACAAATGTACATGGTCACATCGTATGGAAATGTCACTAGTAAGTATAAGAAATATGATGGGGCCTACATAAAAGCTTTACAGCTTGTAAAACTGTAGGTTCCCGAGTTCATAGGCATATAATTTTACACGGAGAACGGATATGTTTGTCTTGACCAACTAAAATTACACCAGTACAAAAAAATAGATGAGTAATAAACTAATGAACCACATAGATATCGCACAAACCAGACTGCATACAAATCTCGCAGTGTTTGAATAACAAAAATGTTTGAATAACAAAAATGCTGTATTATTAAATGAAACGAGAGTCGAAGAGATGCCTTTGATGCAGGATTCAAAACCACAAAACAAGTAGTTGATATTCACCAACATCTCCATGATCTCAGACAATATAATTTCAGTAATGTCCTAACTATTGTGCTGCTAATGTGATACGAATGTTTTTATTTGAAGGAGGGGAAATCACGGACAAAGACAGTTAGGGGAAGAATAAGATTATAGAAAATAGTACAACATGGAGAAAGCATATCTAAGTGATAGAGAAGTAGGCATACCAGGAAAGAGCCTTTTACTTATACATTCAATTTGAGCAGACGTGACTTCTTCTTTTTTAATACTCGAATGATGTATCTATAGCTCTTTGGAAAATTGTGAAAAGAGAAAAACAACTTGTCTGAGCAAATGTTGAGCAAATGTTGAGAGTGACATTTAATGTATGTTGTCTTTTGTTTGAGTTTTGTTTTTAAGAAGGGAACTGTATTCTTGTCTCCTCATTAGTCTTGTCATTTTCGAGCAGATCAAAGTTTACGTTTGAAATCTCCATTATGACCTTAAAATGCAGACGCCTGCTGTTGCTTGACGTTCTCTCTCTCTCCTCAGGTGTTCTTTGTTGCCTGTGTATATCTTCGCGTTTACCCACGTTTGAATGATAATCTATCATCGGGGTATTAACCCACATGATTTCTATACGAGAGGAGCGCTGTTCGACAACTGTTCGAGGCTTCTTTTATAAAACTCGAAGTTCATTCCGCTTTTCATTTTCTTCTTCATATCGAAGAAAGTCATTGTTGATTTCTCATTCTTTCTCTCGAATTTTTTTTTCTTGCTCTTTGAGCACTCAAACAGAGTAGTAAGGGGCATTACAAAATACACTATATACATTGTATATTATTATCATTATTTCATTATCAATGTGCAAGTACCGCCAGTAACAGAAAATAGAAGGGGAAGGTCGGTTTGTTTTTTTAAACATACACACACGCACGCACACACACACACACACACACACACACACACACGCACACACACACACACACACACACACACAAGAACACGAAAGCCTTGTGGTATATTTATGGCGTATTACGGTCATTATGTTTCTCCTTTGCAGATTGTCCATCCATTTTGCAGCTCCCTATATAAGGGAAGCTTGAGGATTGTACATTCAGTCTTGATCAGAGAAGATAGTGTACGTGGTAGCAAGAGTTATAAAAAGGAACCACATGAGGACCGTTTTTACATGATCTTTACGTGAGTAGATTGATCGGTACGAGCCTCGCTCAATAAACAGAACATGTCCGTAAGTAAAATGGGTGGCTAAAATGAAAATGTCTTACGGTTTGAATTTTTATATGGTGCCCGAAATAGCGTTGAGAGAAAGATGCAGACATAAGGAGAGAGAGAAAGGGAGAGAGAAAGGTAGAGAGAGAGAGAGAGAGAGAGAGGGAGAGATGGAGGGAGAGAGAGAGAGACGAATATACGATTTGAGTTACATGGCATGAAGATGGGATAGGGCAGTGCAGCCTCCCCCTACTTTTTTCGCTCTACAAAAAATCACAAGACACACGAATTGCCAATGTTCCGTCCATAGAAAGATATAGAGACACTTTTCTCACATAATAACAAAAACACATGACTTACCTATTTCAGCAGGCAGGGAGAATAGTATCCTTAACATACATCAGTTACAAGTCGAGGAAATCTGCACTTTTTTCAAAAACTAAAATTTTGTGACATTCTCTCTATGTTTCCCTTAAAGGGATAGTACAGTATTGGTGGAGATGAGAATTGGGCTTTAAACTTTTTGTGAGATGCCAAGAAAACACTCATGAAATAGTACAGAGCATACCATTTTAAGAGGAATTGAAAGTTTACTTGATGAAAATCAGGTTTGGAATGACTGAAACATCCAAAAAGAAAGTAAAACAAAGCGATCATAATAAAATGTGGGTCCCACACTTTATCGAATCACTCTGTTTTGGATATCTCGGCCATTTCAAAACCAATTTTCATCAAATAAACGTTGAATTCTTCATGGAATTACATGGTCTTTCATATTTCATTAGAGGTTTCTCATTATCTCACCAAAAAATGTTAGAAATAGGTCTCAACCAAAACTATACGATCCCTTTAAAATGTATAAGAGGCTATAGCAGTCTTCTCATCCAGCCATGACTGAGCAGAAACTTCAAAAATTCACAACTTTTGAACGGATTGTCCGATTTTCCTCAAACTTTCACTGATGTGTTCTACTAATATTGCTGCACTCACTCAATCCACAGGTTGACTTGTCCTTAAGAGGAAAAGGAATGGGGCAACTACTGACCTTGACCTCCCGTTCCGCAGCCCCCCCCCCCAAAAAAAAAAAGCGTTCCGCGGCCCCTGTGCAGGAGGCAGTGATGTAACCTGAAAAAGAAGAAGAAGAAGAAGAAGAAGAAGAAGAAGAAGAAGGAATAGGAGGATAAGGAGAAAGATGCGCGAAAGAATCGACAAAGGCGCGGTTAAACTCAATATTGTCGGTATAGATGGCGCACATTTGTTTAACACGTTCAATGAGCACACAAGTAAATTTCACATCATGTCTTGACAGTCCAGTAGATATGACGCCTCTCTAGCAGTTAAAGAGTATGTATCATGCCCATGATTTTTATCATGGCCTCTACTCAATACATCTTATTTTAGTCGATGAAAGGAAATAAACTGTTTTTGTCGTACATACAGTTATTCAGGGAATGTTTCTAATCCTACAGCCCAGTAACGAAGCATTAATTTACCTGCTCTCTCCAGTTCCTTCGTCAGGGATTCATTTAGCTGTTAATAGGCTAGGTAGTGTGAGTCTCCATCAAGCATTATTGTGGTAGGTAGTTGGGGAAACTTTGATTTTTGAAAGAAACATGCATAGAATATGAATACATTCCCGAAACAGTCTACTGTTTGTCAATCAGTCGCAACTTAGACACAAGGTGGCGCTGTTTGTTATTGCTCGCCCATGTTCAAAAGTCAATCTGGCGCCTATGGCAGCAAACAAAAAGAAGAAGAAGAAGAAGAAAAAGAAGAAGAAGAAGAAGAAGAAGAAGAAGAAGAAGAAGAAGAAGAAGAAGAAGGAGAAGAAGAAGAAGGAGAAGATGAAGAAGAAGGAGAAGAAGAAATCGTCGCTATAACCAGGTCGCATTTTGTGTATTATCTCAGCGTTTTGCCTATTATCCCAAAACGGGCAATCCCTTAGAGTTTGGTGATACAGAAATTATTAGAAAAAAAAATGCCTTAACGACACCAATGATCTTAATAGTCCTACTTGAAAATCGAAGATGAAAAAAATATTTTATTGAACAACATCCACAGCAGCCCGCAGGTCGAATTGCGGGCAGTTTACATGAATCAGCATGAAACCATTAAAATATGTAACAAAAAAATACAATCATTTATAGTAAAGATACATACGGTAAAAAGATAAATAATAAAAAAAAAATCCATCTTAAATATTACACAATAGAATTGACCTTTACTACAAATATTACAATTTTGATTGCTATCAACACTCTTCTCGTTATCAAAAATAATTATTATTACTTATACATATGATATAACTGAAAAAAATTCTATTTAAATTCAGCTTCTTTCTCATCTTCTTCTTCCTTTTTGATACTGGGTTCGTTCAAATAATTCATTGGGAGCTAAAATCAAAGGGAGCTGTAAAACAAAAGCCACCTGCAAACCTGAAAGACACCATATCATTCATAAATCGCGTAAAATCAGATGTCTAACTTCAGTTACAAACTTGTGTAGGCAGAAGAGAGAAGTACACGTACCGTGTATTTTCAGTGACGACATCACATACCTACTTGGATACTAAACTATTATAGGACCCTACTTGTCATGCTAAGTAGTGTCATAACTTGCGCGCGATATCAGCTCATGACCTCAAGTGGCGTTACTGTGTATTGGCAACTTTGAATCGCATGTACAGAGGTCCGATCCACCTCTTTACATGAACGAGCAACAACAAAAACAAAGTAATGGTGAGACACGAAATTTTATGTGATTTTAGTTTAACATTCGAAGTAAATGTCACTAGTTTGAGATCTTAAAAGCCGAGTCTATTATCAATAGTACATATTGTTCGTAAAACTTGTGCCAAGCGGTATGGAAGGGAGCAGTAATTTATGTGCATGATTAGTCCTTTTCATTCTTTTTAACAGTCCGATGTAAGTCAATCCATTAAAAACCTAGAAACTTCGAAATCTTTATCTTTTAACTATTATGCTTATGATGTTAATAATGTGATCGTCATCATCATTGTCATTATCACTGTCAGTGCTTGTGTTGTTACTGTTAATATAATATTAGACCTATAATACGAATAATAGTATACATGTACTATCAAAGATCGTACATTCCACGAGTGTACGATCTTTGCTACTATTACCAATACCACACAACTACTATTACTGCTACTACCACCGCAATACCATCCCCCCCCCCCCCCAAAAAAAAAAAAGAAAAAAAAAAAGGAAGGGAAAGTAAAAATGAGGAACGCTTCACGATTGTGCGTGTCATCCTTTGCGCCCCTTACCTGTCAAATTCTGAGTTTCAGAATTGGAACATTCGACCAATCAGATTGTCGGATTGTTCCAATTGTGGGAGCCGACAATAATTCGATTTTAGCGATTTTTCTTACTTGGTGCTGCCCATAGTCAGCCCACTATCGATGCTAAGAAATACATAAGTGTGTAGACTTTCAACCAATCAGCGTTCAGCCAATCAGCGACGTCTATTTGAGTTCATTCAAAGGATGCAAAAAACTGTTGGAGCCATTGCTAGTTCTGAGGTCTTCCGTGGCCTTACGTCCTAGCAATTTCTCATCGACGAAAAGCCCTTTCTCCGTGTTTTTCAAGCGAGCGATCTGTAAGTAAACATATATTTTGTAAGATATTACTTTGCATTTTCATCTTTGTGCACCAATTTGCCATTTTCGATCTTGATTTCTTGTGAAAGTTGAAATTTCCGAGCTGATGTCGAGGTGATTTTGTGACTGTCGCGGCGACTCGTGCTTGCACGTATTATCCTATGGCGAAGAGTGTGTTTGTGCGGTGAACGTTAGTGAGATGAGCTGTGACTCTGTGATCGGAACGACTGATAAATGAGCGGAATTTAATACATTTATTGCCGATTTGTACATTTTCTCGTAGCTATAGGTGTGCTTGTTTACTCCTGCGTGTGATTTTTCCGTATCTTTTGTGATTGTATTTTTAAATATTAAATTTCCGAGATGATTCTGTCGCAGTTGCGTGAACTCGTGCTGCACGCATTACTGCACTACTTCTACCTAGCGATGAATGTGTTCGTGCGGTGAAAGTTGTCGATTAGAATTTGTGATTATTTTGTCTGAAATAACTGATTTGGACAATCAAGCATAAGTCTAGATGTACCGCAAATAGATTAACAATGGTCGCGTGCTCCCCGAAATCGATGTCTTATTGAAGAAAGTGTTCAAATCGCCTTCTGTTTGCCTGGTCTTTTCGACCGTTGCGCTGAGTGTATCAACGCTAATTGTGTACAGTCCGGTGCTATTGTTTCGTGCGTTAGTTGGCCAGGGGGTGCTATTGTTTCCCCCACTGCGGGCCCCGGGGTGGACCGGCGTACTGCTGGGTAGTCACGCGTGCTATGTACGGCAATGCAAGTGAATATGCGAAGAGGTGTTGCAGTTGCTCTTTGACTCATTTTTAACTGCTTTATCGAAGTTAATTTGCGAATTTAATAGTTCTTGTAGACGTAGTTCACATCTAACAGAGATTAATGTGATGTGCCATTTCATATGATTGTCTTGTGTGGCTTTGACTTGTTGTTTGTGCTGTGGACGGTGGTGCCTGCTTTATATTGTGTATGTAATGTACCATAACGTGTCTGCTATTGTTGAACAAAGACACGAAAATGCTGTCATTGTAAAGAGATTATTGGACGAGGTGAAACCCAAGTATTTTTTGGCCAAGTGTTGATCACTTACAGTGACAAACAAATTGTTGTCACAACAAATTTGACTTGATTGGGTCAGGTATATCACTGTAGGATGACAAGCTGGCTGAATTGTCATCTGGTGCCCAATGTCATGCGGTCTAGCCTCAACCAGTTCTCTATGTGACAAGTAGATATTATATGATGTAAGGGCAACCTTAGAAATCTAATAGTTGATTACTCAAAATCACAGCATTAATTATCCCTTCATGTATGAGCTTGTTTGGGAGTGCGATCCATGTGTGAATAGACAAATTATTCTTTTTTTTAATGACATGTTCAACAGAGATCACAATGGTATTGATGTAGATTTAGATTTAATATCCTTTGTTTTTACACTGGCAAAATACAACAGCTTCTGGTAGGAAGTCATGTTTAATCAATGAGAGAGGATTATGCTTACAGATGTTTTGATCTTGAATGACTGCAGGAAGTGAAATGTGTTTATTGCATAATGATCATGACATTAATTGACATAACTAACTGTCAACACTGTCATGCATATCCTCACCACTTGGACATTTTTGAGGAGGACGTTTCAAATAACATCAATGTAAGTTACACAGCTAATGTGCACACTAATAACAGAGACAGGCATACCAGATAAATGGGTCTTACATATCGTACAACTGAAGGTTAGAGGTTGAGCGTACTGAACTTACTGAAGGGCTGCGTCCGTCTTGGTAGTGTACCAATGTCGTGCGGCTAGGGTGAGGAGGGCTTTTTGCCCTTAGTAATCCATTGATGGTCTTAATTCTGTTTTGAAGCTGTTTATTGATGTTGTCTGGACTGCTGCTGGGGGGAGATTGTTCCAGTCTTGAATTAACATGTACCCTTTGACTGCACGTATATTTCCTGGCGTCAACTCTCATGTGTTGCTTCTGGATTTTGAGTTGGTGTCCTCTTGTGCTCTGGTGTGTTGCTAGTTGGAATATCTCTGTTGGGTTGATTCTATCAATCTTGTTGAATATTCTGTAGGTTTGGATTAAGTCTGCTCTTTTGTGTCTATCTTCTAGTGTAGTGAGGTGGAGTTTCTGGAGTCTTTCTTCGTACGGAAGGTGTCTTATGCTTGGGATGAGTTTGGTGGTTCTTCTCTGCACTCCTTCCAACAGTTTGATGTCTTTTTTTAGATGTGGTCTCCACACTTGGATACAGTAGTCAAGATGGGGCCTGATCAGTGACTTGTACAGTTGCATGATTATTTCAGAACTTCTGTATTTGAAGGAGCGTTTGACCATGCCAAGCGTTTGGTTTGCTTTCTTGGTTGCTTCTGCGCATTGTTTTGCTACTTTTAGGTCATCTCTTATCCAAACCCCCAGGTCCTTTTCTTCTGTTACACTGTTCAGTGTTTTTCCATTGATTTGGTACTCATGTTGGGGATCGTTATGAGCAATATGCATTACAGAACAGTTGTCGACATTGAACATCATTTTCCATGTGTCTGACCACTCAGTAAGTTTGTCTTTAAGTCTTCTTGTAGCCGTTGTCTATCCTGATCTTTTGCAACTGAGTTGGAGAGCTTGGTATCGTCCGCAAACTTACTAACTGTACAGGTGGTCCCATCCTCCAAGTCATTCATGTAGACTATGAAACACAGGGGGCCCAGAACTGAACTGTGGACAACAGAGCTGTGTACTGCACTTTCCTCCGACTTTGCTCCCTGTATGACAACTCTCTGAGATTTATTTGCTAGCCATGCTTGGATCCATGCCAGTACTTGTCCTCCAATTCCATGTGCACTCAGTTTCTCTATTAGCCTCCTTTGAGGGACTTTATCAAATGCCTTGGCTAGGTCAGAAAGGAAATGTATAGCAACGTAAAGTTAGAGTAGACAGTTTATATCTACAAATGTTTATGTCACGCTATATTGTATTTCCTGCCAATGTAAAGTCTCATGTCATCTGTGTAATGTGTGTAAATCTAAAACATGCATCATTCAGGGAATAATTTTCCAACTCAAAATTTGATTAGCAATTTCAGCTGATGAACAGTATTTCACATGGTATTCTGTACATTTTTATGGAAGAAAACTGCTACACAAAAGTGCATAGCTAATTGAGATGCGAAACCAGGCAATGTAATGTTTGAGGATATGGTGTTGAAAAAAAGAGAGGGTTTAGATAGGGTCATCATTATTCTACACATGACAAGAGCAGTTTAGGGGAGGCTAGGGACACATACGTGTACATGGTAATTAAGAAAACAAAAGAAAATGGTCTGAAGTCATGGGCAAGGAGCCCTTAAATTAAGTTGGGGGGGGGGGGAGGGGGGATGAAAGCAGGAGGGTGGACAGACAAAAGGTAGAGGAGGGTCAGTGATAATCCCAAGTAGTATGTAGGGGGCAACCTGTTGGGAGGTGACATCAAAGAAAAAGAACAAAAGAGGGATAATGAAAGGAAATGAGTGAATAGGCAAGGGGGGGGGGGGGGCTGGCTGAAGAAGTGAGTCTTAACCTGGTGTACTAAACAGAGGCAACCAAATGAAAATGACTCATCCAACAATTGCAAGTTATCTAACATACAGTTGTATCAAAGTATGGTCAATTCCACGGAAAAGTTGCATTTTGTGAAAATCAAACTATTGAGTATAGATGATTAATGAAGCTTAATTTGATGATCTGGTATTGTTTACTCAAAGCAGCCTTTCACAACGGATATTTTGATACCTCATTTGTGAACATCGGTGAACGTGGAGTGGAGTTATGTCCGAAAAACCTTCATTTTTCATGAAAATTGCCAATTTTTGCAGAATTTATGTATCATTTCTGATACACTATTATGACCATAATACAGTTTGTGTAATTCTCAGATGGCTTATTTTCTGAATGTTCTTTGGTCATAGATTGGTTTTATGATGTTCTAGAACTTGTTCCGGCATCAGTAAATATTATTCTCTCAATCTCAAAATGTGGTAGTTGATAGCGTCCCATAAGTCACATTTTTGTGTCCCATCAGTCACACTGGTTTTCCCTATCCTGCTACTGTACCAATGAGTAGATATTCATATCACTTGGCTCAGGGTAAGCACCAACCCTTTGCTACATTCAGGAAAGAAAATATCTTTCCAGAGACTCTGTGTGTAAGAATATTTCAGAACTTACTTTCCCATGTGAAAAACGGTGGTCCTCAAATGTCCCATAAGTCACGACAGCAATTTTTGGTTGCTGTACGAAATGCAACGATACTTTTCACACTAAGTATGGTGTTTTCATAAAATGTGATATGATGGATCTAACCATGAACTGAGAAAAATGCATTTGATGCAACTATTTTCTCAAAATACTGGTTTGAAATGTCCGAAAATTGTCACTTTGTCCCATAAGTCACAATGGAATTGACCGTATATGAAGAAACAGGAATCAAATGAACAGTAATGTTATTTATAATGATGATAACGATACTGATGAATGAGATAAATAATGTAGATGTGCAAGTGTGCACGTACACACGAAAAAAAAATGCAAGAGTGTGTGTGAAGGTGGGAAAGGTCTGTACAGTATGACAGAAATTCTGAAAAGAGGATATAAATACGGAATGAAAGGTGTGAATTGGGGAACATGAGAACAGATATATTACTGTCATTGAAGTGTCATTATCGAGTAGGTACATTGTAAAAGGGTGCATGGTCCTCTGTGGACTGATAATGATGAAAATGGAGTGTGTACTTACTGTACAGAAGCTTGCTTTCACCTCACAGTTGACTGTTAGTGAACATAATGTCCATATCCTTAAAGGTAATAATTACATTTCAGGAAGCAGAGTTGTTATTTTCAATTGTATGAATAGATGTAGTTCCCAGTGATCTCGTTTTTGGGAATTTAGCGAATAATTTGCTATTTGTACAAGAAACAGAAATGGAACCAAGTGGAACATTTTTGCTTGTGCAAAGTCACAATTCTCATCTTTTTTTACATATTGTGTTTCACAAGACACATTATTCCTACACTGTATTATAGTGTACTACTCCATTAATTAGAGATTTTTTGGGGTGCTAAACTGTGTCATTCCTCTAAAAACAATATTGTAAACTAAAATGAGTAGCATGATACAAAAGGGATAGCATAGCATGTTATTCAACATTAAGAAGACACTTTAGTATTGTGCAATAGTACTTTTTTTGTCATTATTGGCACAGGAAGGTTATACCCGCGGAACAAGCATATGTTATTGCATGTTTTATTCTGTACATACAGTAACCCATGAATTCATGTGTGGGAAATGGAAATTGTTGAAATGTAGATGTATTGCAGTTATTATCTTCAGTAATTAAGTCAAATGTACTCTCTTTGTGTTCTTTTCTCTCTTTTGAACAGTTTTGAGTGTGGTTCTGTGTGCATTTGTGTGAGTGTGTGCGCGTGTGTTTGTGTACTTTTATCTTCCTCAGGTTCTGCAGGTTCAGGTTTAGGAGTCTACCGAAGGACTGGGGGTTCAGCAGGATTCAACTGTGTGGAAGGAAGTTGCCGTCGCAACCTCTGGAGGTGTGTAAAATTCATACATTGTATATTCTCAGAAATGTATTCCCTTCATCTTAACATGACCAGAACATTAGACGATGTTTGTGTTCAATAACAATGAATTTTCAGAGAAATGATATTCAAAGAAATATGTGTGCTTCTAATGACTATGATCAGTGTGGTTTGTGCATGATAGATCCTGAGACCTATGCTAATGACCAGGGAATGGTATGGGTGACCTATTTATTACACCTCCAATATAAGAGCCCACATAAATCACAGGCAGACTTTCTAGGAATTTCTTTCTTCTTCACATCAATCAGTGTTATGGAAAGCTAATGCACCAGACATTATATAGAACAGATTACATAATTTTCATTTACAGGAAGCTGGAAGTTTGGTATTTGTATAGAAAGCAGTGTATTCTTGATACAAAATAATTTACAAGACCTTTTATGGTTGCACAAAGGTATCAGCTTAAGAGATGAATTGTACTTTTATCCGATGTTGGCTAGAAAAAAGTTTAGTGGAACTTTCTCTGTTATCCACTGGATCTAGGGTCAAGCTCTTCGAAGAATTAGTAATCGAATATGATATTTCAATCAAATCGAAAGAAATATGACTCCGTAATGAATGATTTCTTCTGTTTTTTTACAGTGGTTTGACCTCCTTAAGAATGAGGATATTCGAAATTAGTTTGATACAATTGTCTGACAATTACTGATGAAAAAAGTACCATGTCATAAATTGTATAGTGTGTGTTGGGATGCTTTATGAATTCATGCAAGCAGAAACCAACTGGAATGATGTATTTGAAGAGGAAGGAGAGGACTTAAAGTAGGTATATGTACATTGGACTATTTATCATACCAACAATTTAAAGTGCACAATCGAGACTCAGCTACGAGCATTTCACTTTAAAATTTGTTAAGATTAAAAAGAAGAATTCATGACATTGCTCTTTTTACACTGAACGTCCTGAAACCTTGGATCATTTGTTTGTCAATTGCCATAAAGTTTAATCTCTTTGCCATAATTTCCTTTTTTTTTAATGTAAAAAGAAACTGGTATGAATGAGGATTTTTCATAATTTCATCTGTTTGGTATTGATTAGGAAACAAAACATGAAACATGTATAAATTTCTTGTTTTCAAGCTTGAAGTATTGCATATGTGTGTGCAAATTTCAAGATTGCCATCCAACTTTTCAGGCATTTCACTTTTTTTTTGTGCAAAAATGAAACAAAATATTGCCAAGATAGTTGCAGAAAAGACAAATTACCAAACCATTTGAATAGATTGATGATCCAACCTAACCATCCATGATGTAGTTTCCAATTGTGTGCCTGCTTTATGAGATGATCTATTTTGATATTTCATAACTTTATAAGTAACACCCAATTCCCACAAGATATTGACAGTTGATACTTCTGTGTAATTAATATTCTGTATACTTCGCATGTGATACAAATATGTTGACCTTGATGATATTGACTTTAAGTGTAGCTTTTGTACATATAGCAAATATGTTGTTTACCTCTTGGTTTCCATCCAATAACAAGTAAGAAAAAAATTAGTGTGTCTTGAGTCTGCATGCCAGATCACAGCAAAGGTTTCCTATTTACGTAGTTAGAACCATATAAGCTTATTTTGTAATGTGAACATACAATCAACACATAGCATACAACTTCCTCGCAGTGAAATGTGACCTCAATTATCACTGAAATGAAGTATGATGTGAATGTGGTTTTCTTGTTTCTCTTGGCAATAACATAGAGCTGCAGCCATGGACACCCCGAAGTTCAGACGCCATGGAAGGGACCCGGCGCTTGGCTACACCGAGGAGGCCCGACGTCTGATGGAGGATCGACCAACGGGACGACTGGTCAGATGTCTACCGGCGGCTGAGGTCCGGACCAACGCAGTGCGGGAGTTGAAGGAGAAGGGCGGCGACGAGCGGAGTAAGCTGGCTGTGCTGGGACAGTACAGGGTGCAGTTCGGCCAGTTCCGTGGGCAGACTTTCAAGTGGCTGTTGGAGAATGCCCTCGGTTACTGTGCCTACATTGCAGCCCAGGTTCAGCAGGAACCGAAGAGCGAGGCGCCGCTGTACGCCAACAAGCTGTGCCTCGCCAGCTACCTGAAGGCCTTCCCCGAAGGAAAGAGGGCCATTGAGCTGAAGTCTGCTGCGAGGCCGAAACCGACCATCCCGAGCCGTAGACCAGCAGATGTTCCCAGCAGCCGGAAGAGAACAGCCCCAGCCACTACTCCGCGTGCGCCGAAATCTCCGAAGACTGCAGGTAACAGACGATCTAGCTCACTTCATTTGAATTATTGATTCGATATCATGTCACAGGGTAGTTAGGATGTTATAAATAATGTGCACAATTTGCAGCTCATATAGAAGTTACACATGTACTATGCCTTGTACATCAGTGCTTGCAGCAAGAGAGGAATAGTGCGATTGCTTCTAATAATGATGTAAAGGTATCATTCCAAGCGATGTTTGAACATTTCCACGTAACCATCCACTGTTTTCCTGTAAACAAACAATAGCTAAAGCATAAAAGATGCATTATTAAAGTTTAAATTCTGCATGAGAGCGTTGTGATAGGTTAGTATTATTCTTGAATACATGTTAATGGTGATATATATTCCTGTTTTCAATTTTGTGCACAGACCAACCGGAGATGGCAGACGAGGACGTGTCTGATGCCGACCTTCTCGCCGCTGCTGAGTTCTTGGAGAGCAGTAAGTAATTTGCACTATATAATGTGATAGTAAAATATGAATTGGATTGCCTGTATACATTATGAGGTAAAGAAAAGTATGCTATTCACTTCAACAATTATTTATGAACTTTCTAGTTTTGTGTTAATGCACCCTTGTTTCCCTACATGAAAATATTCACCACATGCATTGATACTTACATAAACATTTCTGCCTGCCTCCCCCCCCCCCCAAGATGAATCTGTCATTTCAATGCAGTGACATGCAATGATTGAGAAGAACCAAGAAAGCAAAATGCTGTCATTCTCCAAGAATTATTTTGAATAAGCTGTGACTTTGAAAGAAATTTATGCCATTGTCTTCACTTCAAACTTTTTAAATGTGATACCATCGTGCATTTTCTTTTAAAATGTGTGAATTATTCTAGTTTCAGGAGCTGAAGCCGCTGACACGACTTCAAGCCAGCAGAGCCGTGCTGATGCCAGGAGTGAGAGGGGTATGATTTCATTTCTCTGCTTGTTTGTAGATGATGCAAACAAAATTGCTCTCGTTTATCATTGTGTTACAGGAAAAAAAAAATATTTCACTGCATTGTCAGCCGAAGTGAGCTGCACACAACATGAATTATTTGTAGCGGTACATTTCCTCCCCCAAATATTAACAAAACAGAAACTGAGAGTTAATTATTGGTCGTTACAATTGATACTAATCCATATGAAGTAAAAGATGTGTAAACTGTATAAGCATATATTTCATTTCGCATATTTGAGAATTAATTATCGTCTGTTTTTGCATTTCATGTCATATTTTTTTGCTTTCCTTCCCAGAAACAAACTTTCCATTGAGAGTACTGTTGATATCACAATTCTAGCTTAATGACATGATTGCGTCGATGCAAGGGAACTCATGTTTGCATTACATTTCTTTTCTCTTTCACAATGCAGGAATCCTCCTGACGGAAGGATGGAAGAAGACCTTGCCGGAAGCTGACAAGCAGTGGATCTCCCAGGCTTTCTTCAGGGAGTCATCCAGGGGTAAAGCCGAGATGGACATGTCGAAGATCACGCAACTCTGGTTCTACCCTCCTCAGGCCAAGTTCGCTCTGGGACAGCCACCCAAGCCCTCCCGGTACTTCGCCAGCAAGATTCTGATGTGGATGCCACGGAAACTCTGGGCAGTCAAGCTGGTGTGTCCTCGGGAGGAGTGCGACGGAGCTGAAATGACCTCGGCAGGAGCATACCCCACTGTGCGGCAGGTCTTGGACTCGGACGGCTACTACAACCTGGCAGCGGAGTACCTGGAGTGCCGTCGATGTCATCGCAAGCTCATCAGCTGGAGCAAACCCATCCTGGACCAACTGGACACCGGTCACCGAATGCAGTTCCCGATCGTCTTGTCCTACAAGTGAGTAGACTCTCATATCAGCTGTCTCATGTCTTCTCCTATGTCTTTTTTTATTTCCCTTTTCTGTTGTGATGATTTCCATTTGAAATGTGATAAAATAATCACTTGTAATCCTTTGTGTTAAAATGTTTTTTTATTTAATGTATTGCGCATGAATTCATTACTATCAAATGCATTTTGTTTCACTTTTTTTCCACACTATTGACTTTCTACAGGCACGCTTGTGACATGAAGATCGTGACGATGCTGCGGGACAGATCACTGGGAAACGGACCCTTTCAGATGATGCGGAAGGTGAAGGAGGCCCACACCACCGCTTGGCTGGGGAAGACCGCCATCTACCAGTCCGCCGTGAAAGAGTTCATCGCTGCCAGTGAGAAGGGTCTCATCGAACGCCCCAGGTGTGAAGCACCTCCCGCGATGCCTTCACTTCCCACGTATCAGTGGCTTCTGAGCATCTACTGCAATGATGTTCTGGAGCGCATTGATGAGGTGAAGGCAGGCATCACGTCAACCTTTGGACGCGTCTTGAAGGTCGATTCTACCAAGAAGGTACATTTTCTATCTCATTAAACACTACCAGAATTCTTGTTACCCAAAATGAAAAGCCTACAGCATCTACAATGCTCGACACGCTGACGAGAAGAGATGACCTACAAGGCTGACTACATTTATGGATATTCATCTTGAATGATGCTGTACTATGCACTTTTCATTTTGCATTAGTGTTTAACAATCATCCTATTTTTACAACTTTAATAAATCTACATTCATTGACATATATTACAAGTAATCTATATTGAATGTTATCTGTCATCTGACTGGAAAGAAATAAATGAATGCAATTTTTTACATTACATGTGTTATTTGAGCAAAAGAAAAAAATTTATACCAGCACCTTAGAGTAAAAAGAAGTTAATGTGTTGAATTCCTCATCTTCTCTCAGTTTTCGGAATAATCTGTTCTATATGTATTATTTGTATTAACTTCTTTTTTCTTCATTCTCTTCACACCCATTCGCAGATCGCCCGGAAACTTGCTGGCCATGCATCAGGAACGGCTGCGTGGGCAACCAACGTCGGCAACGAGATCGGACAGGTTCTGATGACCGTCCTCACCGCCGCTGAAGGCATGGGCCTCGACGACATGACTGCTGGGCTCGTTCGCCGCTACGAAGCCGCCGGCCAGCCACCTCCAGAGCTTCTGTACGTGGACAGGGGCTGCTGCGGTGCCAACTCCCTGGTCTTCAAGGAGTGGCCAGACCTGACCGTGAGACTTGACATCTGGCACTTCATGAGGAGGCTTGCGAGGGGATGCACCACCGAGAGTCACCAGCTCTACGCGTTCTTCCTGAGACACCTCTCGGCCGCCATCTTTGAATGGAGCGCGGATGATGTGGAGCAGCTGGTTCGAGCCAAGAGGGCTGAACTGGCTGAGAAGAACGTGATCTGCCCGAACGACGACGACACCCTGAAGAGGATCGGAAGGAAGGAGATGGCCCGACACTGCAGGAGATCGACAAGGGGGACCGACGAGACCACGAGACTCATCGAAGATCTCCTGATGAGCTTGGACGGGCAGGAAGGCAGAGACACGCTGGGAGTACCACTCTTCGACTCCGACAAGATCTGGAACATCTGGGAGTCGCAGAAGAGACATGTGGCCTGTCTGCAAGATCCACCTGGCGTGCAGCTCTACACCAAGATCGGAGAGACCGTCAAGGGGGGTGTCACTCTGCCAGTCTACAGGTGTGCGAGGGGCTCAACATCACTCGAGTCCTTCCACCTTCACCTCAACCGGTTCATCCCAGGTGAGAAGTCACTAGTATATGGTCTTCCCTGGATCATCACTTCCTTCTTTTACAAGTTTTCTTTGTAGGTGCATGCATGATTACTAGTTGATTCATCACTTCATTTCTCCTGCTAGTGGTTATGTGTGCGTCAGAAGAATTATTGAAACAAGATAATGGCATCATTATTTTTTGTTGGATTACAATGGACAATTGTGTGACAACTGTCTGCATTACACTATCACTAAATGATAGGAATATTTTTTCGGTCAAATTGGCATTAAAAGATAGCCTCATTTCATGACCATCTCTCAATTGCTATTTTATCTCCATAGTATATTGTTTCACAATATATTTCTGTCTTTTCATTCCTTTTCTTTTCAGGAAGTCATAAATGCTATAGAAATGCTAATTATTCATCATTTTTTGTCTTGAACATCATCTCAGGAACCCAGGCAAACAACGTGCACTACCAGGCCTACCTCTTGGAAGGGGTTCATCGTTGGAACTGTGATCGCGCAGCAGCTGCTGTGACTGCTCAAGGGCCATCCCACACATCCTACGGATCATCGATTGAGCACGACGTGGAGAAGACGAACCAGGAGCTGTTTGGGAAGGCGATCAACCCAACACTCGTGGCCCCCCGGAAGTACACAGGTAAATTCCTTGCATTGTGATTACCTTTTCCTTTTCTTTTTTTTTATTCCATGTCATATAATCCTCATTTTTCCCTTCATGACACTTTGTAATTTCTCTAAAGTGAAAGTATGTTTCATGCCAGATGAAAAATATGCCTTTCCTGTATGTATTACACAATTATTTCCCAGCTAAGAAGACATGTGTTTTAATGCATTAACAATGAATGATATAGACTGCATTTGAAAATAAATGGATCAAACAGAAATGTTAAATGATGTCGATAGGGTTAGAGATATGGCAGTGGTTTTCAATGCATCTTTCGTTTCTAACTCCTTTTTTTATGCAGGGGAGCTCATCGGCCTGGAGTACCTCTTCCACCAGAACAACCAGGTACTGCTGCCCTTGGACCCTGATGAGGCAGAAGGTGATGACGAGGACTTGGACGCTGGATTTCTGGCTCAAGAGGACCTAGAGGACCCCACACAGCCACCCCCTGAGGTTCCTGCTAGGCCTGCTTCGGCCAGTCAGTCCAACGTAGCGTCCCCATCGCGACGTTCGAGGCTCGGCACAGGTAAATAGAAACATGCGAGCGAATTGAACAAGTCCACTGTGACATGATACATGTATAGCTGTATATGTTACATAGTGTTATGTGCAGGCACTCTCCTGTATGACATGATATGAATGCAAGTTTACACCTTCAAAAAAAGAAAAGAATACTTGTGATTGTGCAAAAGAAACAACTCACAGTTGTGAAAAATATTTGCATCCTTCTGTACATCACATTTGTGTCTGTCCTGTCTAAAAGGATGAAGAAATCAGTAGAGTTGAATAAATTTGTGTAAACATGTCTCTATCGTTTTACATAATTCAGATGGTTCTCGAGCACCAGCCACCGTTGCGAGAGCCACCGTCACCCGAGCCCCGGCTACCGTTTCCAGAGCACCGGCTACTGTATCCCGAGCACCGGCTACCGTATCCCGAGCGCCGGATTCTCCTCCAGCTACCGTCGCGTCAAGAGACCTCCTCGCCGGTGATGACGATGTCGAGGACACGGAGGACGTTCCTCTGACGGACGAAGGAGATGTAAGTACATTTTCTATTCACATAACAGTTATCTTCTCATTCATGCAACTAACTACACAGTCTTGCTCAAACTTTTCAAGTATTTTCAATCTTTTTGCAGATATAATGCAAGTGAAGGGGGGGGGGGGGACTTGCTGTTGAAACATTCAAGGGAAACAACTATAGAAGCAATGTAGTCTGGTCATAATATTTTATATCATATTGTCTGCTTCCATCCCCACTCAGGAACAGTACACAGGCCCCAAGAACATCTTGGGCTACGACAGTGTACAGGCTCTGGCTGAGTATCTACTGCGATTCCGGGAAGACAACTCCATCATCAGCCAGAGACAAGCGGAGGAGATCGTGCAACTGTGGGGCCAGCTCTCTGAGTACGACAAGAACATCCAACGGCCACCTAGGTACCAAGAGAAGCTGACGAAGGGACGGTTCAAGTCATCGGGAGCGTCTGTGATGCCAGGAGTGGAAAGCACCAGACGGTAAATATGATAGAAATAGATGCTGTTATTTCAGTGCCATGCACGTTTGGTATAGTGCTCTTTTCAGTGTTATTCTGACCAGTAGAGTGGACTTCTATCGTAATAAACAGTGATGCACAAACCAGCAACAAGACAATAATTGCCTTTTTTTCCTGCCACTAAAGGTTCAATTTGTTGTTATTACTATGCCATAAACTTTCCATACCTTAATGTTACTTTTACAATGTAGTCACATTTCCTTCACATATGCTTTGTTGTGACAGAGAAGAAATGAGATGTTTATGCATTTTAGTGAGTAATGAATGTCAACACATATGATTTATAGGATTATGTTACCACATAACAATGTTAAAGTAATGTGAACTTCATATTCATGATTTATTATGTTTTCACATTCAATTTGCTTTGTGGATTTATGTATATCTTTATTTGTATACCCTTTTATTCCATCATATATTCAGCTGTTTCCTGGGCAGTAACACCGGACCTGCAACATGGCCAGATTCCAACCGGGTCATGGAGTGCATCATCACAAAGCTCTGCAACATCTTCCCACACAAACAGAGGAAGGAAGGCCGGTGGTACCTGAGATGGGGCCTCATCATCAGAGCCTACAAGAACATCCGCAGCAACGTCCTCAACAGCGCCCACATCACGGAAAGGACGTCGCTGCAGCTCCTCGACATCAACCAGCGGACCCTCATTCAATGGTAAATTCAAAACTAATTCATTTCAATACTCAATTTATTGATTTATTGTCTTTTTGTATTCTTTCACATAACATATTTTTCTGATAAAGTCAATGGCTTCATAGCACATACATGCTTCAATGTATTGTAAATGGCAACAATGAGATAACACTATTATTATGCCTCGCATTCATTATTTCCTCTTCTGTTATCATCTATAATTGCAGGCACGACAAGAGATCCAAGCGAGAGGAGAGAACGGTACTGGAGATGGGTGTATCCGTACCGAGGCCCCCACTGACAACAACACGTCCCTTACCTGCTGCCACTGACAGACCCCACACCATGCCAACACCACCCACAGATCAACAGTTTCAGTTTCGGACCGTCCCCAACACAGCAGGTCAGGCAACAACAAGACGGAAGACAACACACCAAGTCAACACAGCAGCACCTCAAGTCAACCCCATCATCATTCAGATCCAACCAACATCAGCACCCAGCCCAATTCACCCAGCAACACCAGCCAGTCAGCCCAGGAACATGCCATGTCCCCCCGTGTTCACAGCCCGCAGTACCAAGTCCTACTGGAAACAACGCGAAGAGAAGGAAGGAAAGGAACGAAAGACCTACAAACCAAGGACTAAGCCAACCATCTGCAGCCAGTGCAAACTCGTCCGGGACAGTGAACACCACACGCAGTATTACGGAAAATGGTACTGCGGGCACACCCAACAGATGTCCCTGGACGAGTGGAAGGAGCTTATGGCGGAGAGGAGGAAAGCCAAGAAGGAGGAGGAGGAGAAGGAGAAGTCCAGGAAGGAGGAGGAGGAGAAGTGAGTTCAAAACAGCAATGATGACAACAAGAACAGAAGTGACGACGACGACGACGACGACGAAAACCGGTTCATGAGCGACGACTGCCCACAAACTTTCTACGCTTTGGGGGAATGGCACTTTAATTGAACTTAACCAACAATGCAGTAGAAGAACATCGTTTCAGTCTAAACAAAATGAGAAAGAAGGACAAGAAAGGACTATGTTATGGAAGAATGTAAAAAGAATGGCATCAAAAAGCAGCCACAAATACCACGGTTGGCTCCGACTTCCGGGTCGTCGAGCATCGCTGATGGTGATTATACATTGTGCGTTCACTGGTCTCACTGCGGGGCTCCGATTTTTTCCAAAATTGTTGAGCGTCACTGTTGGTGACTGAGTGGAACGTACTCAAAACTAGTGTGATAATGTCAACTAGTTCGGTTTTTAATGCTGCCAAATCAAAGGACAATAACATATTTCTGTCATACAATATCTTATGAGAAGTAAAAATTCGTGTTAGGCATTCCAGGGGAAAAAAAAGCAAATACACAATGACATTGTCCTTTGATTTGAAGGTCCCAAGCCCTTTTTAAAGCAGAGGGAAAACCAACTAGAAAAATAAATTTTCTACACCATCTTGCTAGCTTTCTTCCTTGCAGTGAAAAATTCAAGTGTGCGTGTGATGTGTGAGTGAAAAATCGAGTGCCACCATGATGCACAGATACTTCTATTCATGCAGAAAGAGACCATGAAAAAGATGAATTCATGGAAAAATTACTGACATATGTATACATATACATACATAGCTTACCTTTAAGTATGTATGTATGTATGTATGTAGTTAATATTAACATTCTATCAGTCAGGTGACAGTGTGCATGTGAGTATTTTGTATGTGTTTTACAATTACAAATGATGTATGTATGTATGTATGTATGTAGTATGCTCATATTTCTTGTAAATACACACACACACACACACACAAATGTACGTATGTGCACATGCTGCAAGAGTAGAAAAGTAAAATGGATGCATACATGCATTTTTTTCTGCATAAAAACAATACACACACACATATATATATATATATATATATATACATATATATATATATATATATATATATATATATATATACACACACACAAACATCCTTACACACAAAACACTGTACATGTCATTTTAACTATATTCAAATGCAACCATAATATAAAACATCACAGACTGATCAATATATTCTGATATTCAAAATAAAAAGGTAAAGATCAATGTAATCTAACTATGTAATTTTCATTCTTATGAAATGACATGCATAATTCATACATACATACATACATACATACAACATAGAACAACTATGTATGTATGTATGTATGTATGTATGTATATTTGCATGTATTTATTAAAAAAATGTCATTTGATGTCATATTGTGCTCGGAATTATTTCTATGATATTAGTCATATTCATTCACCTCAATCATATTCTAACATTCAAAAAAAAAAAGACGACTAAGAAAAGAGTAAAACAGGGTAACTAATTCTATCATTTTCAAACACAATACAAATAAAGAAATTGAGGCAATGGCAAGATTCATTAATATTCTTTCTTTTCCTTTATTCCACAGACAACAGTTTCCCGTTTTCTTTTCATTACAAACATTTCATATCATACATGATTTCTAACAACAACACACGATGTGAATTTCAAAAAATCTCACAAATACCATCTACTATGACAGAAAAAACATTACATAGGAATAATGACTCAATGGAAATCAGAAATTCAACATTTATTTATGGGCTGAACACAAATCGGGTGTCTGTCCATGCGGTCGTTCTTTTCCACATTTTTGTGGAAATAAAGATAATTGTAACCCATAAATGGGTTACAATTATCTGGTTTTTTTCTCTCTCATCATATTTATATCTTTTCTGTTTAAAACTTACCTTCACAGTTTCCAATTTTCTGTTCATACCCATCCCCCCCAAAAAAAATTACCTTTATAGAGATGTCACAAAACATCACAGTGTGCAACAATGTTTGTAAATAAACAAAACAGCAATAGAAGTTGGATTTCTCATCTTTTTTTATTTAATTTTTTATTTTTTTTTTTAATTTTTTGGCGCATTGTTTCCTTTTAATTTTCTTTCGTATTTGAGATGAACTATATATTTCGTTGTTTTTTCGTTTTTTTCTGTATACTTTCTTTTCAACATTCACTCTTTTTTTTTCTTGCCGACAATATTCTTTCTTTTATTTGATTTTCTTATACACATTATCTTTAACACAAGACAAAGATGGTGCTTTTTTCTCTTACTACTACTACTACTACCTACTGCTAATTTTATTTCTTTTTAAATCCCCCCAAATATCGTGTTAATTTTTTGGCGCAGTTTTTCCTTTTAATTTTCTTTAGTATTTGAGATGAATTATACATTTAGTTGTTTTTTCGTTTTTTTCTGTATACTTTCTTTTCCTTTCAACATTCACTCTTTTTTTTCTTTCTTGCCGACAATATTCCTTCTTTTCCTTTACTTGATTTTCTTATATACATTATCTTTAAACACAAGACAAAGATGGTGCTTTTTTCTCTTACTACTACTACTACTATTACCTACTGCTATAATTTTATTTCTTTTTAAATCCCCCCAAATATCGTGTTTGTAAACAAAGTCGATCGATCGATAATTTTTCCCACGCGTATGCGCACGTAATGACAGTGATGATGATTGCTGAGGGTCGGTTTTCTTTGATTTTTCCCCAAATGTTCTGAATCGATCGGGGGGCGGGCTATGGGGCGCCGGGCACGCGCCAGCGGGGCGGAGCATTTTTTCCGCCGGCGCAGGCCCCTCCCCATTCGTTTGCGTGCGCGGGGCGGGACAGAGAAGAACCAATGGTGGCCTTGGCCTTTGCGCAGGGGCCATGCTAATCTTCTCTGTATCGTTCCAATTTTAATATTCGTGTTCAAGATTTCTCTTGTCCACGCCAGAGCATTCGTGCTATGAGCTATATAAAGCACTCACAGAGCTAAGATTTTCATGTCGTGGCTGTTGCCGAGAGCGCACGGGCGTACAACGTTGTCTCAACGTTGTGGCGGAAGCTAGGTCCGTGCGTGTGCCCTCTATGTGTGTCTGTGTCTGTGTTCGTGTGTGTGTTATGTGCATAGAGATATATACTAATAATAATTAGTATATATCTCTATGGTTATGTGTGTGCGAGCGCGCGCGTGTTCGTATGTATGTACCATAGAGATGTATACTAAGAACACTAGAGGGCGGACTCCGTAAAATCCCTGTGACCGATAGAAGGAGGCGTTCGCCATTTTGGTCCGGGCAAATTTCGACTAGCGACCGTACCGATAACGTGTAGCGCTTACTACGGAGCATTCAGGGAGATCGACGACGGGATGCAACGGCAGTAGGCTGGCATCTATGCCAAGGTCTCCATCGGAGTTTGGAAATCGAAAAATGTTCTTAAATTCGCAAATTCTACTTAAAGTAGCATAGATCTATGTTGCAAAATGCCTGGTTCATGTGCTGCTTTTGGATGTAGAAACAGGAGAAAAGAAGGGGAGCGGAGATTCCTTTCACAAGTAACTAAAATTACATTTATAGTGTGTGTTAAACAGATTGATTCAAGGCAAAAAAAAAAGAAGGAAAAAGAAAAGAAAAGGTCTTGCAAAATTCGTCAGGGGCACTCCGCCCTCCCTCAGCTATTCTCGATCTATTGCTACTATAATATAGATAGCTAATACAGTACATAACTATATGCAAGTATTAAGGTCGGCGGAACGGGGGAGGGGGCATTTGCCCCATTTCAAAAAAAAAAAAACCTCCCCTTTTTAAGTTAAAAAAGTGCTCATTTCTAAGTGCCCTAATTGGCCATTGAGCCCCCCCCCCCCCCCAAAAAAAAAAAATAAAAAATAAAAAAAAAAATTAAAAAAAATCGTTCCTCCACCCTTTGCTATACCAGCAGTTAATTTCACTAAGATAGTGTGAGAAAAGCTCGGAATACGTAATATATGCCTGGTGACAGGACATATGCTCCGGCATTGATATCTTTCTGAAAGTAGAATTACCATCATGGGTCTGATTGGGCTTTTGGTTCTTGTAAGAAAGGCAGGGTGAGTATTAGGATTAGGGTCACCGTGGGTGTTATGATTTGGGTTAGGGTTTATGTAAGCTTCAACATTAGCATTTCGAGCTTGAACATCAATATGTCATGGAACCAATATGCCTACACGTACTTATAAAAATGATTTATTTCATTTCCACCACCACCAGAAAAAAAAATAGAAATACAATGAAACACTCGTATACACAGATAGGACTATAGAATGCAGTCCCCTCATACAGAAAAAAAAATATAACTGCAAAAAAAAAAAAAAATACAAAAATTGACGCAGTATACTGTATCACAAGGGGCATCCGGCAGTCTAGAGACCAAGAGAACCCTTTGTATTGCATGGACCATGGTCGTGTTGGTCGGCTTGAAAGTATTACCTCGTTGAGAATAAAGTAATTTTTTTATATTTTCATTTTCTTTACCACTCACAATAAGAGATTGCTAGCAACTTAAATTTTTGAGTTGTTTCCTTCTCTCATCTCCGACCCCCTCATCTTTTCGCTGAAAGGCAATACGTGTTTGAGCGCTTGTTGTATACGTGTTCACGTGTCCACCACTACTGCGCTGCCCGGACCGATGCTTGTTTTTGCCCGGACAAAGATGGCGCACGGCCTCTTCATCTCGGCACACGAGCACTGCGTACGCGCCACACGCAGTCCGCGCTCTAGTATATTATTAGTATACATCTCTATGGTATGTACCTACGTGTGTGTGCGCGTGTTTGCGCATGTGTATGTGTGTTTGTGTGCCTGTGTCTGTGTGTGTGTGTGCGCGTGTTTGCGCATGTGTAAGTGTGTTTGTGTGCCTGTGTCTGTGTGTGTGTGTGTTCGCGCGCGTGTGTGCGCATGTATGTAGTTTTTCTGTTGCTTGTGTAACGTACACTTGCATTAACATACGTGTATGTACTAGTAATACGTGTAGTTCTAGTCAATGCTACCAGAAAAAGACAATCTACAGAGCGCCATCTGTGTCCAAGCTCGCAACAATGTTGTGTGTCATGAACAGAATTTGTAAATGTATGCAGTTATTTTAGCAGGCTTGTGCGTTTTTTTCTTTTTAGTTGGAATTTGCTGAGTATTATCATTATAAATGCCGTTTTGTACGGCATCTGGCTACTAGGCCTACTAATCATCGGAAGAAGGGAGACAGCAAGACTTTTAATAAGTTACCTGTAGTTTATCTTAGTGATGTATATAGGTATGGGGAATCGATTAATTAATTAATTAGAGATTAAACTCGATTAACTAATTAGAAATTAAAATCAATAAACATCGGTTGCTATAAAGTGTGACATTTTCATCATCATTCAGTTATTAGCGGCTGAAGACTGAGTAAAGGGATGCGAACTATACTACAAGGGAGGTGGAACCTTCCATCTCCCTGATACTACAGGGATCGAGTTCGACATGTGTAAACTCACGTAAACTTCTGCAAACGAATGTAAACTAATGCAAACTTAATTTAGTGCTAATTAAAAAGTGATAATTAATGCACACTACTTCAAACCATTAGCGCTTTAAATTAGGGTGAATTCCATCACCTGAACCTAGTGTTTCTATGGCCACTTTAACAGCCCAGACCTCGCAAAACTCTTATCGATCGGTATAAAGAATGGTGAATGGAGGAGAAATAAGAAAGAACAAGAAAAAGATATTTTGGAAACTGATTTTATTATAGGAGGGAAAACAATTGATATTAGCAATTTCAGATCAAAACAAATGTATTTGCAATTTCTTAAGGAAAAAGAAAGTGCAGTATCGATTTTTGATAGAATTAATCAAAATCATTGGTTTTCTGTAAAGGAGATACAACATATAATTTTAAGGCCAAGACAATGTACATTAAATAGCCGATTAAGAGAGTTTCAGTTTAAACTGGTGCATGGTATTGTTTATACAAATCACCATCTTTTCAGGCTTGGTTTTACTGCAAGTAACTTATGCTCTTTTTGTGAAAAAGAAGAAGAAACATACAAACATTTATTTTACACTTGTGAGCATGTGAAATTAATCTGGGAATTATGTGAAGAAATGATAGAGGATGTTGATTTTAGATATTGTACTTGGGAAGAAATTCTGTTTGGTTGGAAGGAGGATAATAGGGGAAACATCAGTTGTTAAATCATATTTTAATTTTGGTTATATGTTTGATTTTTAAAAATAGAAAATATGGAAAGCCACCTACATATAATGAAATTAAAAAAATAATATTTTAGAGGATAAATTTGAGGAAAAGAAATTAGCATCAATGAGGGGAACTTTAACCATTCATTTCAGGAAATGGGAAAATTTGAAAATAAGTATGGAAGGACCCGGAGCCAGATGTCCACGGGGAAGGGGGGAAGGGAGGGGAAGGGCAGTTGGAAGAGGGAGGGGGAGGGGGAGGGGGTAATTAAATGGAATATCGATTCCATTTGGTTGTATATCGATTTTATTTTGGTGTATATTGATGTGTTGAATATTCTTTCTTTCTTATGAAGCAGTGGTTTTTGTTTTTTTGCTTTTTTTATGAATGTACTGTCCTGCTGAAAATACAACTCGATTTGATTTTAACGAGAGTAAGTGAGCTGTGTATGTTTTTTTTTTTTTCCGGTGCGTTGTATATTCTTTAAAACAGCTTGGCTTGATTTCACTATAAGTGTGGTATGCTGAATCGTGGATTTTGTAATTCAAATGATCTGATTTGTTATGAATTTGTTTTGAATATGGAACCAATAAAAGGTTATGGAAAAACAAAAAGTAATATACTCGATCAAAGAATAACTCTTTATACTAAAAAAAAAAAAAGATTCCAAAGAAATATCAATAATTTTATTACGTTTGATCAAAAAGAAATCGTTTACATTTAAATCTTACCTTCAAAAATCAGAAAATAAAGAAAAAAAAAACACATGGATTTAAATGATCGATCATAAAAGCCTGCAATACTACTAGTAATACTTCAAACTCACGGATACATGTGAATTGATTGCAGATATTAGAAAATGATACCCCCAAATTCTACTTACTGCAGATAATAATGATAATAATTATGATTATAATATATATATATATATATATATATATATATATATATGTATATATATATATACATATACATATATATGTTATTATTATTATCATTATCATTATCATTATTATTATTCAGATACCGTCTGAGACAGATATTTATGATAGGAATATAGAAACCCCGCTAAAGAGATGGTATTTTTTCCGGGAAGATAACAATTTCCGCCAAAATAATGTTCATAAGTTTTTAAAGGCAGAAAATCCCCTTTGCAAAAGTCACAAAATTTCACGTGGTTGACGAATAATGTTTTCCAACATTGTGCATGGAATCTTATACGCTAGAACACCTCTGTGTAACAAAAACATTGAAAAACTAACCTCATGTTATTTGAAAATATATGCTCCTCTTTTATACAGAGAATGTTGATTTGATTCCACTTCCATCATAAAGAAGTTTCCAGTTTTATCAATCTGAGGAAAAGTAATAATTACCTTCTTCTACATTATACCATATTGATTACTAAACCCTACAAGACGCAACGTTACGAGTATATTTCAAGAGGTAAAGGACCTCTCGCGCCAACAAATTTTGTAAAGACAATCGATCAAATGCACCCTCCCCAACGCGATATTTGAAATTGATCGATCGATGACCTTTTCCCATAGCTGAAACATTATTTTCATAAGTTTGCAGTAATTAGTAGTTCGGGGTGTCATTGCCGATTTCTAACCGATTCAGGTCGTTTTCACATAGGAAAGCATAGTAAAAATAAAAAAAGTATTAAAAAAATACTGCGGTATGTGGAATCTATGTTCAGTAAAATAAGTCATCATAGTGCAAGGATTATGAAATTGATGCGTAGATATTGTATATTTGTTTTGTATAAAAAATTTGCTTTCATTAATTAAGTATATAGTATTCTTTACAACAACAACTACTCGTAAATAGATGAATTAAATATCTGAGTTAGCAGTAGGAAATATTTTAGGCTATTATGATCGATCATTTAATTCCGTGTTTTCATTGTAACTGTTTACCTATTTATTTTGAAATTTGAATATAGGAATAAAATGTAAACAGTTTCTATGTGATCGAAGTTTATTGAATTGATGAACTTATACCCTCATCTACGCAATGTTTGCAAGAGTTTGAAATTAATCGATAGACGGCTTTTTCTCATAACAGCTTCAAACAAAATTTTCATACTTGCAGTAATTACTTGTATTTCGGGGTGTCATTTTCCGATATTTGTAATCGATTCAGGTCATTTTCACATAGGATAACACAGTAAAAAATTAAAAAGTAAAAAAAAAAGAGGAGAAAATACTAATGCAATACATGGATTGTAATCTTTGTCTTGTGAAATAATTTATCAGATTGCAAGGATTAGGAAATTAATGTAAAGATACTGTATATTTAATTTGAACAATTTGTTTCATTGATGAAGAATGAAACATTCTTTTAAAAAGAAACCCGATAACTTGTATCTGAGTTTGCAGTAATTTTAGGCTTTTATGATCGATCATATAAATCCCTATTTTGCAGTTTAAACCTATTCCTGTATTTTCTGAAATTTTAATGTAAGAGCAAAATGTAAACGACTTCCACTTGATCTAAGGTTATTAAGTTATTGATAATACAATGGATTTATTTTTCTGAGTTATACAGTTTTCAGCGAGATCTGGTGGTGGTGTAATTCACTCTAATTTATAGCGCCGATGGTTTGTAGTAGGTTTTACTAATTTACATTTTGCATTTCGTTTGTATTACTTTGCATTGATTAAAAGTTTGCGTTGAGTTTGCATTACTAGTAGTTTACATTTGTTTGCATTAGTTTGCATAAGTTTGTACTATTATTAATAAGTGGGACCAGTTTTCAACTACAGTATATAACGTCCCATTCAATTACATGCTTTACTGCTGACATTACAAAATATCTCCTTAAAGCTTGATCAAGTCACATAGATTTTGTATAACATATAATAGACAATATATATTATATAATATAGATATATAATATACATTATATAATATGAATATATAATATGAAGAGTTTGTTTGCAAAAACCGATAAGTCCATTTTTGAAGATTTTGAAGTACGATCTCTGTCATAAAGTACAAAATGATTTTTAAATGATATATTGGTCGCTACATATAGAGGTACATTTTTGAAGTTATGGTCAAAAGAAGCAAAAATTTTCTTATTATTCTCTTTATTTTTCTTGACCTTTAATCACAAATATCTCCATTTGGCAAATATGGACTTATCGGTTTTTGCGAACAAACTCTTCATATATAACATATATATCATATAATGTATAATACATTATATATTGTATATAATATTTGATATAAAATATATAATATAATTATTATATATAAAATATAATATACATGGTATACTAGTAAATGCTTGTTGCCCTCAAGACTGCTAGACACTGCTACACAAACCAAAGCAATAACACATAAGTGTAGTATACATACAATAATCTTCATAAAACTTTATTCGCGTAGAATATGTATATGTCATCATATCTGAGCAGAAGGTCACTCTTATTGTGTACACGGAAATTTTTCATGTTTAATCAAATAATGCAAACAGGCAAGATAAAAACAAAACACATCATACATGATATATAAATAATAAAACCCAACGATATAAACAAAACATCTGCAACATGGACCTGAACAGACGTCAAATTTGGACAATATTTTTTACAGTTTTCTTCAAGACGTCAATTCGGATAAAAGATGTGAAATCCTCTTCGAAAAGATTTTAGCATTCATTCATGTTCATTCACGCTTTTATATAAACAATTGCTATGGTTGTGACATATTGAAACAAATAAACAAACAACGTCCATCTTTCGATTATCACTCAACACTCTGAACGTTGTTATGATTTAGGATTCATCCTTTGTTTGTTGTTGCAGCATTACGTCACCAATTCAACATCTTCAACATTCAGCATTCTTGATTTTGAGATGCGATGTTGACTAAAAAAAACCCATCAAAACCCACACAACCTTGACGAGCAAACACAATCTTCTCGAGCATGCGCTGGTCATGACATTTGTGGCTATTCCTGAATTTCTGGTAGCAAGAGTCGCACGTACAAACACAGATTTGGTAAAGTGGAGAGACGCTGACAGCATACTAAGTAGAAATAAAGGATTTTGTTTCCCCCGAGTAAACTAGTAATGCAAGTTAATGCTATACCGCCCCCACACGACGGGAGGAGGAAATTCAAACAGGGAAGCGATGAAAATATGCCAACAGCGATGCCATCGTGCAATAGATTAATAAGCTACTGATTTTTCAATGACCTTTCACCTCTCTGAGTGCATTTGTCGCATTGTGGAATATGAATTACTGAGCCTCACTTTCATGGCACTACAACGCCGAGAAAAGACTTGTGAGTCATTTCTCATAAAAAACAACAACATCAATGCTTTACAAGAGTGCTCAATGCCAACTCTCAGCACATTGCTTTTCACGTGATAGGCAAGCAGAACTTTCGGAATACGTATGTTCTTCTTTTTCTTTCTGAAATTAATTTTCGCACTTAAATGGATTTGGGTTTTCATAATGTGGGCGTTATGACAAAGATGACATACTCAGATGTAGATACAGTACATGTAAGTGGCCTTGATCATCATGTGTGTCTCTTGACGTACTAGGCGTATTGACATCGTACTACTCTGCAAATACAAGCTCAATTGAAAGTCATGTGGCCAATAACAATGGGGGAAAGATGATGCCAGGTAGTACCTCTTTTGCATGACATTTCTTAATTATCCCTCCTATAGATACATTTCGCCTAATCATTTAAAGTTGCATGTCTGAAAGGCACAATCCACGCGAATCACTAACCACACCCAAGGGTTTAATTCATGTAGGAAAAATGCTCATTCGGTTACATTAGAAAATAGCATGCTCATTTCGGCTAATCGATTCAAAGGTGGTAAAATTTAAAAAATATATATCGTGCTCATTTCGGCTAATCGATTCATGCTCATTTCGGCTAATCGATTCAAAGGTGGTAAAATTAAAAAAATATATATCGTGCTCATTTCGGCTAATCGATTCAAAGGGTAACCTCTGAAAGGCACAATCCACTCGAATCAATGGGTTGAATTCATGTACGAAATGTGCCAAATCGGACCTATAATCAATGTAAATCTATCGATCATCAATAGGATCGACAACGATATACACCTCTTGTAGTCAAGACAGCATCACCAGGTTTTATTTACTGGAGTATTACGAAACCATTAAACAATGAATAAATCATGTTTGAAAACTTCTGAAATATCATTAGCTACTAATGCTATCTTGAAAATAAAAAGAAATAAAAGTCAGATAAACTACATCCACTTTTCCCCCTCTATCTGTTTATCATTATATCCGTCATAATAATAGTAGGGCCTATCGACTAGGAATAGGCCTACTACAAAAGTCGTGATGGCAGATATATTAGAAAGACAAATTTATCATGCAGGTTACGTATGGCCACCTAACTGAAATGCAATGGCTTGAGACTCTAAAACTTTTGTGTCTAGTTATTCTGGAAGTACGTTTGAGATATTGACGCTTACATTGGAATGACCCTAAACATACACAATATAGCACTTATCAGGTCATAGTCAGTTTTGTAAATACGCAAAATAAGAAAGGGATTTCATTATTATCGAATAGCGTCGGGAAAACGATGCTCGTATCCTTCTCTTGTGCAAAATAGGACAAAATTTAGAGTAACTGTGTTCCCTTTTCTTTAAAAGCATGATATATTTCAAAGTTTATCATTTACATGCACGTGAATGTCAGTTTTTGTTAAACAAGCGTTTCCGAAATGTTGTAGACGAGCGGTTCGTTGTCGTCTTGGCTGTGCAGCGAGCTCAGACCCGTGTCGGAACTCGAGTCGGTATCACACGACCTCGACGGTGACTTCCGGTTGGTCACATCGATGGGCGAGAAATCGTTGCCGATCCCCTGATCGAGGCTCGACTCCATTGAGCTGTCCTTACAGCGCACATTCACCGGAGTCGAATGACTCAGTTCCACACATGCGCGGATTTCGTCATCCTCGACCGACCCATTCGGGCATTGCTCCTCCTCCTCCTGTTCCAGCTGCTCAATCTCATTGGTGAGAGCGACGAGTCTCTCGCGCTTGTCGTTGAAGGCGTACTCCATTTCCTGTATCTGCTCATGGAGCGTGTCAAGTTCCTTGCGCTGCGCGACACATGTGTCTGCGGACCGTTCCAACTGCGCGCGAGCGAAGCCAATGTCTGCCACGCGCGCGTGATTGGCGGCGCTCCGCTTCTTCTCGTACCTGCGTGGTCTCGAGCCGGTCCCATTAGCTTCTGCCGCTCCCTGCTCCGCTGTCTTCTGTACACCGATCTCGTTCGACAAGGTCACGATGGCGTCTTGTTTGTGACGCAGGTCGTCGTCCACCTTGAAGAGCCTGTCGCACAAGGCTACGTACTCCTCGAGGTCCTGCACGGATTCGTGAGGCATTGGTGGCACGCGCATGATGTCATCAACCCTCGGACAATCCTCGAATGTCACCTGCTTTGTTACTGGCTTACCGGGCTTGTCCGCAATGGCGCCAGAGTCCTCTTTCCGGCTGGAGGTGGACAGATAGGCATCCTGGACGTAATTCTGTCCGTCTTCCTGCATGCGCAGGTAGTGCAGTCTTGTCTCGAAATGTTCGATCTCTTGGTCGACGGAACCGATAGTCTCGAGAAGACTGTGCAGCTGATGGCTCTGCCGCAGTATTCTCTGAATGAGGAGCTCAGAGTCCTCTTCCTCGGACGGAAGTCTCGTCTTGCCTTCGACCTCCTCCGCAAGAGTGGTCGGGCCGTCAGCGGTGACCTTCCCGTTGGAGCTGGACGTTGACGCGCTAGAGTCACAATCCAGGGGAGGAGGACACAGGATTCTCACATCCGAGAAGCCGACGTCGCTGTCATCTGCCCAGCTCCTCCTCCGCTTGTCCTTCGACTTCTCTTTCGACGTCGACTTTTTCAAGTCGAAGGCGACGATGCCCTCTTTCAGATTGTACTGTCCCTGGCGCCGATTGGCCGGCTTCGGCGCCTTGTCGCGGAGCTTGATGCCGCCGCTCTCGTCGTCCACCTCGCTGTCGACGCTGTTTCGCCGCTTGGAGATGGCGACGCTCTTGCGCAGCGTGAACTTCACGTTGTCGCGCTCCGCGCCCCACGCCTTCCACAGCTTGTACATGCGCGTGCGCGGACTCAGCTGGCGCTCACATCCCCGCCACTTCTCGAAGAGCGCGTAGCAATGTAGGTTCTGCGCGGAGAGCTCGCACTTGGAGAGCTTGTAGCGGTCCTGCAGGAGAATGGCGATGACATCCTCACAGCGAGTGTGGCGATTGAGGCCTCCGATCACTTTCTCCTTCCCGCCGATCCACACGGGCAGTTCATTCAATGACGTCATGGCTGCATTCCTCTGTCTGTTTGTCAATCTGTCTGTCTGTCTGTCTCAGCGCCTCAGCACAGTCGTCTGAAGCTGAAGGTGGTACACTCGTGGGCCCATTGGGGATCCTGTAGGAGGGAAAAGGACAAGCAGAAGAGATACCGTAAGTATACACACATTAGCAACAGATCATCAATATGAGGAATTGCTGGTAAAGTACTGGCTGACAAGGAGTAAACAATAACAACATTTTCTTTTTCTATTTTGTTCGCTTTAAAATTCCCTGTTTTGGTTAGTTCCTGGGAATAAGCACAAGGTCGTCCGCAAACACGAAATGTCTCCTACGTCTTCATGACGTACGAACATTCAGAATCCAATGCAAAAGATATAAAGACAGACAGAGATAGATAGAAGAATAAATAGATGGGATTTCGGTATATAGCGCTTTTTTATATATGTGTGTCACGTAGTCATGTAGTTCCCACTCATTCTCAACAGCAGCTTCATCATAAACAATGCGAGAAAAAAAAAAAACCGTCATTCAGAGGGATGGCATGATCCCTTACAACGTTCATCTAATACACACATATAGCCCCGCCCGTCGGTATGAAAGAAGTTCCCGTGTCGCCTTTGAACAGAAGTATCACCATTGTTGGTGTTGAATGAAATTCATAACAGTGCTTCTCGACACACTATACTCGTGACGATAAGGGGAAGGTTAGAATTCATAAAAGTACACGCCCTTTGTGAGGCGGATTCATAGATGACATAAAGTCTGGAATGATGCCTAGCTTTCTTTGAGAGTTTGACCGCAGTGCAAGGATAAATGTTCACTTGTCAGCGAAAGTTATTATCAAAAGCGTCTAATCGTTCGAAACCTTTGGCAAAAAACAAAGAAAACAAAATATAGGTCAGTAGAAACAGGTCAGCACACATCTGAGGAGCAAAAGAATCATCATAATTATCCGATTGATTGCCGACGTGATTATTAACGTTGTTATCTGTGGGATTGATATAACATGGTCCTCCTACATACATTTACATAATGACACTCAGTTTGCATGCGTCATTTGATGCCATATCGTGCGTGCCGCGCGAGGTATTTCGATCTGGTTGTCAGATACAACCTTCGTTATTAGGGGATGCTTACACTATAATGTTAACCTGCAAAGTTATACTGAGATGGTATTGTGATAGATACAATTCATAGACCATACAATACATACACAGTACAAGCATCATAAAAGTGCTCTGATTCATGGACTTAACATCTTTGTAAAGTGTCTTGATCTTCGTTGTGTATGTGCGTGTTTTTAATCTGAACACGTTGCCTCTTTAGACGAGAACAAGTCATGATGTTTTTCACCGGAATGCTAGACTACGAAACCCATAGAATCTTGTGCTGTTTGAACCACGCAGCTCTTGTCAGTTTGGGCGCCCCCCCCCCTCCCCACCCAATAACGGATCAGAACGAGGGTTATAGCTTCAATGAGGGTATACTCGGCAGAATAAATTATTTGTAGAAAAACAATGATAATTTTTGTTGCCGTTATTGAAGTCTTCAAAATGGGTCTAGAGTCTATTGTTGTTGGCGCCATATTCTAGGTTCAGCTACCCGCTTCAAAAATTGAATTTTGCGCTCGGCTGGCGCGCAAAAAGGTCCATTTCGAACATCACTGCCCACAGTTCGAATCTCAATACTTCGCGCTCGGCGTGAGAGCATACCGAAAAGGCGAACAAAAAATGACTGGGCTGGACAGTCTCAAATACACGTTATAGAAGAAAGAAGCTATACAGGGCGGGACTAAGTAGATGCCTTGCATGCCTATCATGCCCGTATCATTGTTAAAAGAAATCAATAAAACGCGTGGGCAAACCCAAAATAACTAGTCAATTTGGGAGTCATTTAAAGCTTCATTGGTGCCCTTGATCCCGGTGGAGTAGGCCGGTTAATGATGTATGCAGATTTATGCGTATTTTTCCTATGAGGTTTCAGCAACAAGCGATTACGTACCACCTCTACATATTTCACCCATTTCAGTACTTGAAACAAAGCTTGCCCATACTCAGTTGTAACTTTGTCGGACAGCCTTAGGCAAGCATTCTAGTTGGCAAGGAACGACATAATGTTGTATATTATATAGGATGAGTGAGCCGGTCTGTTGTGATGTTCTTTTTGTTTTCCTCTTGCAAAAAGATGAAACAAAAACAGCAGATACATGATCCAAGGCCATTGAATACTGCCGAACTTTGTTTCACACCATTAAACAAAGACGATGCAATAGTTATTGAAGTCATTTGGCCATACAACCCTCCATACATGCACTTTGGCACTGACACACGCCGGTAATAAAGCAGTGTGCAAAGTACAATATAATGAATATTCATTAATACGCAGATGGGAGAGGTATTAAATTTCGCTGGGATATTTCGTACTATAATCAATTCAGCTGGTCCAAATAAAAATCAATTCGAACACCTGAAATCAGTTGATGTGTCGCTGGTTGTTTGTACCGCTGTGCAAGTGTGTTCTGACGTTATCCGCATTCTTCGTCCCACAAAGCAATGCCACAAACTCTCATCACGCCGTTAGTTAACCGGTTTACCACTTAGGTGAACTGCGCATGAGTACTCGCAGGGGCTGGGAAGAAAGTCTCTTCGTAGCTCCCTGGTACGATGGTTTCACAACATACATTTGAACCGGTTGCCCCATGATAATTATATATGCATGTTAAGCCAAACCTTTAATTCTACCCACAAACATAACCCTAACCCTAGCACTAATACTCACATCAAACTAAACATAAAACTCTATCACAAACATAACCCTAACCCTAAAGTCCTTGGAGAAAATAGACCGGAGCAATTGTCGCAAGAGCAAATGTCGTGCAAACGGTACGCGTATACTGTCACATGGCAGCTAGTAGAGTACGTTGTACATGCGTATTGTGTAATTTATTATTAATTCATGTGTGATGTCAGTCTATTATTGTTATGCAGGTAATGCAACAGGTCAGGTTGTTTCGGCAACAAATGTCCCTGAAAAATGTCGATTGGTTTTTAGACGAGAGAAAAATACCATAATAAGAAACAAAACAAAGCCAAGCTAACCCAAACAAAAAGAGCCCACCACCACCACCGTCCACCACTTTGGCTATATGGACACCAAGGAGGTACCTCCTACAATGGACACCAATAGACGGGGTTATTGATTCTGGTATCTTCACCCCCGTTTTGTCTTCCACCTGACGATTGTTTACATCCTTTCTCCCCTCCCCTCTTTCCCTCAGCTGCTCCTATTCAGGACCAGCTGATTGTCTCACACTCTGTTTGTGTTAAAACAAAGCCATGTCTCGTGGCAGGTTTTGAAGAGGTGCGATGTAATGATATACAGGAAAGAGGATCTATAAAAAATGTCTTAGGGCAAGTGTATGCATGATTACAATGTGAATACGCACGCTTGGACGCGCACGTCACATTCTCGTGCGTGTGAGCAAAAGACGGACACAGAAGATATACAATATCAACGACTACCACTAAAACTTCTACTACTGATACTCACACTAATAATGATGATGATGGTGGTGGTGACGATGATGAAAATGAGGATGATATGTATAATGATACTTACTACTGCTGTCACGATAAGCAGTAAGATCTGATGGGCCACTAATGATGTGTACGTAATATGAAATACCTCGGATCGATTTGACAGAAGCCCCACACAGTGAATCGTAACTACGGACATCCCACCCCTTCTTTTGAATAAATTGTGTCTTGTTACAAATGATGACTCAAAATTTGCAGCAGTATCACATGCCGTTCATTGTAGGTTGTGTGACCAAATATAATAGCGCCACCTACTGCCCGAACACGTCACAGAGCAACAGCGGTTCCAACGTTTTCATGCGCTGCACGAAGAGCAAGTGGTTATTTTTTGACTGAATCAGAAGTAAAAACATTCATCTTCATTTCTCCTGAGACCATCGCAGCCACCGTACAAAAAAGAGAGGAAGATAAAGAGAAGGGGGGGGGGGGGGCATAATTTTAGCCTCCGAAACGAACGGCTCGGCTTTGGCAAGTCATGCGTGCTACTCGTTTGGTCCCGTCGTTGAATCGGCAAATCGATACAGATCGATAGTGTGTCACGATCCCAAAACAATAGTGAGTGTTGAAGGTGGACATGTGTAAACTCTTGACTGCACCATTACGGTGAACATGAGCTGCGTATTTTGACTGTAAAGAGGAAAGTGCTGTGAACTTCTCACCGTGGTGACTATGGTAACAACAGATTGCTTTATGACGTCATGCGACTGATTTAGAATAAAATCGACATACAAAGAGGAATTAAAGCAAACTTAGGGACAAAAAGTTAGGGGAATGCATTTATTGTAATAGGAAAGCTGTGACAATCGCTTGAATGTAAGCCATGTCTTATGTTATCTGAGGCGTGCTAATTTTAGCAGTCATGGCCAAGTATTTGTGACGTCACACAAACAGAACTCCGACCCCGTGTTTCTCAGAATACATCCCCTCGCTAGGAAATCTGCTCAACACTATCTGATGAATAACATTTCTGTGAGTCTTCCGTATTACAAGGAGAAGAATATCATGTTTTGATTTAATCACATTTTTGACTAAATGCTCTTGATATAGCAGCAATTTGCCTCCAAAACGAGGAAACACAGAATCGCTGGGTAAAATACATCACAATCAGTTGACTATAACTGTATCAGCGTTGAGACCATAAAACAATTTTATGCAGCAATCAATAGAAGTCAAAATTATCACAACCAGTACTTCGACTCCACGAAAATCTGCCACTACCAACGCATATTAGAGTATTTCTTTTCAGTCGTGCTAGGTCATCAATGGCATAGGGTCCAACCAGGGAGGTGAGAGTGGTCTCACCTCCCTTGTCCAACCAAAGAGGTATTATTAGGCTCGCCTGTAGGCTTACCCCTTTAGTCCAATCATTGAGCTACGAGACTTCACCAACCAAGAACCCACACCCTTTAAAACTCCTTCGTGTAGGTCAGGCATTACACCTTTATCTTCCCCGGGGACCTAGTGAGTGGTATCAGAGGAAACTTTTGCCGCTTCTGTTATTATTCCTCCCAGAAAAAGAAAAACGAAAGCGAAAACGAAAAGAAAAGAGGAAGAACTTTCGTTTTTTCTACAGTGGATCTTATCGGAGCGACACATTTCAGTTCCCAGTGACGCTTCTATACGGCATTGCGAGGCGTTGCCTTCAATACTATATTATTTCTTTCCCCCAACATATCACTAGGTTTCCCCAGTTTTTTTTATCTATAACAATGAAGGGTATTAAAAGAAGTCCCTTATACGAGTTGAATCCTTAGCGACACCCGCGGAGTCTTTGGTTATGCATGGATTATGATGCTATGGAATAATGGGAAGAAAATACAATGCTGGAAATCCGGTGCCACATAATCCGCCATTCAGCCTGCGCCAACAAGCCGGCGATTGATATCAGGACGAGAACGTTAAAGGGAAGATTCGATTTCAATCGTATATTCAGTGTAACGTACACTTCAAACCCTTCTGCATGCCTTGGAATTCAGACAAGGACTCACTTGTGATGGGTTTTCTTCTTCTTTTTTTGACGGCGCGTTTTTGTATTGCACCATACTTTGCAATCAATGCAGCATGATGCAAGGACATAACGTTAGAAAACAACTTCTAACACCATCACACATATTATACGAGCGTAATCTTATAGGGGACGAAAAAATAAACTTATATTTATGCATTGCTATTTTCCCTTTTTTCAATTTTGTCAATTTTGTCAATTTGAAGTTCAAATTGTAGAATACATGACAAAGATCTCCAAAGAAAACACTCTATAGTAGGTGATGTGTAAAACACACAAACACACATACTTCATTGATATCAAGGAGCTAGTAGTATACAGCTCCATGGTGAGATGTTGCAAGCTCGGTATGTCATCCGTGAAGGCAAACGGATCAATCAAACGGGGAGTTCCATGATACATGCGACAAATAAGTCTTGCAGATTGACGCACTTGTGGTTGTACGCATCGTTTTCAACATCTTGATGATCACTCATCCCTTTAAAAGGTGCCCCATCATCCGTCTCAAATGATAATGGTCATTGGCCTTCATGTCCGTTGACCGTGCCTTGGTCAGCACCGATCTCGGATATGGCTACTCATTTTTCGTTTGTTTGTTTGGGGGGAACCTTGGGCCATCAGCCAGCAAACTCAAGATTAAAATGACGAGAGAATAGAGTAGGACGTTTATGTGATGACCACCACGCAACAAAGGGATCATCCGGAGAATGCCAACTTGGTTAATCACCATTTTCAGGCTTCACTGAACTTCTTCCGCCAGGGAATTCGAACCGCGCACCTCATGATCCAGACCCCGGAGTCATTCCCGCCGAACCACATCAACAACCTCGCACCCCTAGCATCTCTGCCATGATATTTTGGTACTTTGATTAACAATTACATCGTTCTGTCTGTCTACCTATATATGTCGCTTTTAAGTAACTCTCGTCTTTTTAACACAAGATTCATACGTATCACTAACGGACTTTTGCACAACATGAATCATTTTTCCATTTCAAATAAATGAAGTGTAGGCCTCAATACTCGACGATTGCTCTACGTACGTCCTACTTCCCCTTTCATCCACATCTTTCGGGACTAAACATGGTAGAATTTGAAATCACGGTTTCCCCAGAGAACAGGTAAATGGTTAATTACGCACTATACCACAACGGTCCTGCACTGTACACATCCAGATCCAGATACCTGTCCAATGCTCAATCTCGCATTTCCATGGTTCAAAAGACACGATGACATGGGAGAAGATAAGGTATGTACACTAATGTAAATGTTTTAGTCACTAAGTTCTCATCCATTTCCTTTGATATGAAGTTCCGAGACGAGAATCTGTCGATATCAATTATCATCACCATCATCATCCCTGGACCCGCGACTATGAAAGTATCTTGTGAACTATATTCATAATATCCATCCTTTTTTATTTTCCCCGTTACAAGCAATTAATTACTAGACGCTACTAAAGCACTATACACGGCGTGTGTAGACGAAACACTTGAGATAAGTGAGGGCTGAATTGTGTTACCCCTGTACATTCTGATTCACGTTGAGTACTGGTGTTGTAATTACTGAACGGAGATGTGGACACATCCCTGATTGTAGTACACGAGACACTAAAGTTGACTTTAGAGACCCGGAGCTCTGGACAAAACAAAACACCCAAGGTCAAATGGCACGTCAAAGACGGTCATCGCTCTTAGCAGAGGGGTGCTAAGTACCTGCCAACGATGGTAAACGAAAGCGACAATAAACTAATTGCTGACCAAATACTCCTCGGGTTTTACTAAGTCCATAGGGAATGCGACCAATGGAAAAGGGTAGCTTACTTGCTATTGCGAGGATTTCATCTGTCCAGGACCACGGGCTCAAAGTTGTCATTGCAAAATGGCAAAATGCAATTGCAAAATGCGTGGTTGACAATCCACAGTTAGAGGGCCTGATGATGTGCGTAGAGAGAAGGTATAAATGAGCACAGAATCACGAAATATAATTGTCTCTTTTCCTATTTAATCAATTCACCCCTGTCCCTTCTCTGTAATCACATGCCCTTTGAAAGACATTGGTCTCGTATTGCCCTCTCAATACACTTTCATGCCAAACTCCGTAGAGAATCTTGAACTTAATTCCAGCATTGCCTGCTACCACTAGTATTTTACTAAAACTAGCAGTATGCATTGCCTTCTGACTGGCTTGAAACCATTGATTTTGGATGCTTCCACTGCTGACTTGGTAGCATGTTTCACAGATCGAGTCGCTGTACTCCACGGATGAAGTTATTCTTCCTGATGCTGATGTTTAGTTTTGCTGTTTATAATTATGTCCTTACCGTTCTCATCTTCGTCTTTTGTCCCATAAACCCCCTTCTATTCCCCTTCCTCTTCCATCATCACAATCTCTCCTCATCACACCTATCCATTCCTCTACCCATTCGTCTTCCTCCTCGATTATTCCTCCTAACTTTTGCTTTCCTACCTCTCCTTTCTCTGAACACATACCATATTTAAAACATCGAATGTTACTGCCATAATTGAGCTGTTTCTGATTGCTTGGAAATTATAGTTTTAGTGAACACAATCGCCATTGATTTTGTGTTCTCTTTAGGCAGATAGAATAGGGCTAATACAAATGACATATGAGTACATCATATTGACACCAACAAAACAAATAAAGCAATCTAGAATAGAAAGTAGACATGAATCAATACTACTGTGTGACGATGATTTAAAATATCCGCGTTTGTTAAAGCTTTAATGCTCTTGCACAGTGGTTGAAATAATATAACCAGCTAATTGTGTGACGGCATCCCCTCCAATAAAAAAAAAAGAGACACAAACAAAACTATATTCAGGGTACTAGTACATATACTGCAGTTTCTCATATTTGAAAAACCACGATGCCCTGGAATAGAATGGAATCAAGGTTACATGGCATACTAATGACTAATGTCAGTAAATCAGCTTTCTCAATCCAGGGTCAAATTGTTGACATTATTCACATCTATATCATTTTTTTTTTTAAATCCACCGAAGGTAAGAGAAAGACCCCGTGGACTACAAATAAGTAAAGATTAAATGACTTTTGCGATTGCCCGGTCTTATGGTAGATATAGTCATTAAAATTGGCTGGCCTTGATTGAATGATAAAGGCAAGTACTAACGAGCATAATTAAACCAAGAAGACTATACACGTAGAAGCTCTGGTACAGATGATTTCTATGTTTAGTGCATTCCCTCAGTATAGAATCGGATCATTTTTATATGCGTAGAATGGAACACGGTAATGACTAGCTCATCTCATGTCATCGTTTACGGAAACTCATCTGTGTAGCATTGTGGATCTCGTTCACTAGTGAAAAGATTTGTGGTAATGTCAATTAATAAACTAAGTTTTATTATTCTGCGAGCTCACTCGTTTTGTAGATGACCACGTTTACACGATGTATCAGTTTATCAATATATCATATTCCAGTTGCAAAGTACAGTGAAATTTAAATATACAATATGAGCATTCACAGTGTGCAGAGTTTAATAGAACAGTAATAGGTGCCCTACTTCGCGCAATCTTTAGACACGAGAGCGAGAACAACAATATACGCACTCACTTCTTCCAATTGATGTAGAAATCCAACTGGTATCAGAGTCGTACGTACGAGATGCCGAGAGCTTTTTTCGTGTTATCCACGAGAAAAAAGTCTGTTAATCCAACAGATGGAATGGCAAATCCAATCAAATGTGAGGCGACGGTGCCAACTGGTCTTTCCAAGATATACCGTTCTCTCACAAAACTCATCCGAGATGCAAAATGTCCTCATTCGATGTCGAAGCAAAGTTTTATTTTCCTCTATAGTTCCCAGGTGGGTAGTCGGTAGCCTCGAACTGGCGGACAAGAAGAGAACGTTCCTAGCTCACTGCGAGAAAACTCGTGTATACCGCTCGAACAAACGACTCAACAATGAGTAAGAATTTGGCCGAACAATGTAAGCCCTCTGTATGCAATGTCACTACGCGACACGCTGTTCAATGGGCAAGCAGGCGACACCGCTTTTAGACTCCGCCCTAGCTCTTTTTTCTGAGCCGAAGCCATACAGCCCCATTCGCCACGCATGAGTGCCGACGGCTGACGCGCGCTTGAATCACTGAACAAACGTTCGACTGGCTCGTTGGTTTATCTCCCAATGACTGGACTCACGAGCCTACGAGCATACTTTCGTCACCTGTCTGTTTGGAACTCTTCGCGTCCAAGCCAATTGAACACGGTTTGACTGTCAGAGGCCGCACAAAGAGAGTCTAATCGCGTAATCGATGACGATCTTTTGGCCCGCGTGTGAGCCCTGAAAAAGGCTAACTTTAAGGAGCCCCCCTCGTCTCTTCCAGTTCCAACTCCATTCATCTTTTAGGACATCCACCAGCTCTTGAAAACCTCTGTTCTTAATCCCAGAGTAAAAGAGCAACGTATTCAAAAGAACGGCTACGGCAGTTTAGAGATGGTCCCCCTGAGAGATATTTCGCACAGCGTACGCGTATAACGCGTGCCAAGTCAATGTAAGAGCGGGGAATTCCTGTTTAAGGCATTTTCCATTTGCAGATGAAACATAAACCCAGCTTTAGTGTTTCAAATAGTTCTAAAATATGAGTTAGGGATAGACACAACCAATGTAAAAATGTAAATCAGTATCATCAATGTTAAGTATTGTTGAATAATATACAAAATGTGAACAATAGTTGCAATAGAATTTTTTATAGAATAAACCGTGTATACAGTTATGGTTTATTGAGAAAAATAGTAATTTCTCCTTACATTTTAGGCTCTATTGCGATATCTTTATATGGTATAGGATGTCTTGTGATACAACTGACCTACACATATGCATCAAATATGAGAACTCAAGCATTTTTAAATCACTCCTCCCAATGTTAAACAGTTCCCTTAAAATGATCGCCAATTGCCTGCGCAAGTATAATGCAGAAGCCAGCATAGAAGGGAAATGTTTTAAGCTGGTGAGTCCTGCATGAATACATGGCTGAGGGACAGAAGAATGACCCTATGAGAAGCATTTCATCGATATCCCATTGACAGCGTCTTTTATGGCATAATTGCGTTACGTTATGGGTGGCACAACTGCCATAAAAGTGCATAATTTGTGACAAAATTGCCAGCGATCGCGAGTTCAGGGGAAAAATAAAAAATCTTTCCTACAAGTCCTTATTAGAGTATAGCCAGTGCATTGCGATGGCAAAGAGATGATTAAAGGCACGTGTGAATTTGATTCGCTGTAAGACCATCTATTCTGATACTGTGGCAGACAATGGCCGCATTTTCGAGATCTAACTCTGCTGCTCTTTAACTGCCTAGTTACATTGTACGTTGTTGTTGGCATCCATTCGTCTCGAGAAACGATGGCGTAGCACTAGCTAGGCAAGACATTATACGTAACATGTTCCTTTCTCTTGAGTGTTGTATCATAAAAATCAAATAAACATAATCATCAGGATCCTAAGATATTCTATAAATGATTACGCAAAGCAACGATATCTAATGTGAAATACATTACCATAAAGAAATAGAACATAAAAGTTAGTCAATATCATAGTCGATTCTCCACTTTTAAAAATACAGAGACAATGTATCTCTCTTTTCAGCATGTTCAGTTTGATTATATCATGTTATGATCTTATAAGATGTGTCAGGCGAATTTCCTCCCTTTCGACACTGAGACGTTTCGGGGGAAAATGAGAATGGTAGCCATCTGTAACGAGTGCAAATCATACAAAGCCTTAGACACTTATCAAGAAAAAGATCGCTATATATGCGATCATTCCGGACTGAATGATCGCGATCACTCTGTGATCACCCCGGACTCACTTGCAAGAGTTACGCGGTCTTTGCAAACGACATCCCAAAGCGAGTGTATAGTGTTAGTGATTAGTGTTTGGTCTACCGCAAACGTCATCACTGTGGACAAGCAAAAGACGTTACCCTTTCCTGAGTTTGCCAGTATTGTAAGAACAACTGCAAATACACAACTCATTGAAGAAAGCTAGGGCCACTCGAGGGGATGATAGGGTTAGCTCATCGAGCAAATCGTCGAGAGTTAGACAAAGATTCTCTGCGGGACGCAGTTTAGTCGGGGCGCAATGATTGGACTGAATAATCACTAACGCATTCAAATGAAATGCTTATATACCCTCCCACACAAAAGTTATTAATGGCAATCCCATAACTAAACCAACCGTGAAACAGTGCCTAACTACAAAAATCTAAGTATGTGAAGAGAATTTCAGCTGTAGGAACCTATGGGAAAATAAATTTAATGTTCGACTAACAAAGCTTGGTGTAAAAAAAAAAACAATGACAAACGAATACACGAAAGTAAGCGATAGATAAAGAACAACAACTTAACAACCAACCAAACAAACAAACAAACAAAACCTTCGGGCCAATGCGAATGATGTAAATTATTGGTGTCTGCGAATAACAGCGTATTGTCTGTATACCGTGAGATAATTATGTTATCAATGGTTTCCAGGGATTCACTAAGACACCTTTTGTAACAGATACTCCTATCATCCTCTCCGAATCACTGCATCTCTCGAATGGTATAGATTATATAGGATAATGGTATTGATAGCTAACCTTTAAAAAATGTCAGAAATATGATCTAGACTTTGTGAGAACTTGCTTTGTTATTTGCCTCTCCTGTGCATCTCGAATATCGTCTTACAGATTTTGTAGCTCGTTCACGACATCCGAGATGAATAAATCACCTTCGTCATCCAACGTACGATCGTGGTTCGTCTTTTCGAATGCGGCTAGCGGGGGCATCCCCCGGCACGCCGCCACCCCCTCCCCCATCTCTTCGAACAGCCTTACCCCTAACTCACCGCCATCATGTGGCCATTGAGGATGGTGCGATCTGGTCCTTCGAGGTCAAAGTTAATCATATACATGTTTCATAAAGCACACAGTAAACTGGGTCAATCTTAAGTTTCTGGTAACCGCAACCAATGCTGACGCGATGGTGCGGTCACCAATTCACATAGTACGCTGATGGAAGACAGCTCTTACTCATTTTCCCTCAATCGGGGAAGGAGGTTCGGATGGTGGTGGAAAGTAAGCAAACCTCATACCGCACTTTTCATGATCGTGGAACGTCTTTCACTCTGTCCCTGAAACGGCCATGATAGAAACTATGTTGATAATGGATGTATGCAGATATTTCGCCAAAACAATGATTACTAATGTCATTATACTAACATCATTTTTTTTTTACGACTATGAAATACATTATACAATTCAGGTTATGTTAGTCCTCGTTTCACATTGACGATGTTGATACATCATTTTGAATTTGCGCTCGCGCGCACACACACACACCCACACATCTGAAATAATGAAATTAAATGAAAGGCAAAAAGGAAAGGAAAATCTTTAATGGCTATACTACAGCGCCTACAACAAACAATAATGAAACGACATCATTATACACAACTAGTATTTGTATGTTCCAATGGTACAATCTGATGCAATTTTCTGAGCTCTCAGTAACGTAAGTCCCCAGGTTACATAACATTTCAAATGGCAGTTGAAAAACTGAAAAACAACAACAACATAATAAAACCAATTCTGAAAAATCAACACATTTTACAGGTGAATATTACAAATACAAAAACGGTCAGGTCACTTTTGATGTGAGTCGCAACAGCTGACGATTTAGGTAGACTTGATCCCCTTGCGGGAACAGAAACAAAATCTGTCACGATCTTTCAGAGACTTGTATGCGACTCATCTTTTTTACTCCTTGTTAAAGGAATAATGCCGCTGGATTAAGGCGACTGATGAGTGGGAATTACATCGTAAAGTAAACTGACGGAAGATGAGTGATATTGAGCTAGAGACATACGGCTGCACATATTCATACAGAAAAAGAAATAAAATGTATACAAGACACACGAACAAGGCTGATACCTAAGGTTAAAAAAATGTATACATAAACACTCTGGAACATTCACTATTTTCGTTTACACACACAAAAAAAAAATCGATAAGCATTATCTCTTTCTTACTGAGATGCTTAAATTTCGAGCGTATTCTGCACTCAAGCTGAAAATGTTTACAATGAAAGTGAGAATTTTCTCCCCGTTGCTGTTGTTGTTTTAAAGAAAAGAAGAGAGAGAAAAATGGGGCCCTATTAAACAAATTGCCCCAGACAATACTGACATAAACTCAGACTACATTAGATCTTATAAGGAAATCAAACATTATTATCAATGATATACGATGTAATGTATCCAAGAGGGAGCATATAATGAATAATTCCCCACAAAGCAACTTATAAAAATTTTGATTATTGCAGTAATATTCAGCAATGAAAATAATAGTCATGTCTTAAAAAAGCTCACGATTCTCCCCCCCCCCCCAAAAAAATAGAATCGAGAAGTGAGCAGCATTGATGTGTCCTATCAAAATAATGTATGAAACGATAGACGTACAATATATGAATAATCATGTCTCTGACTGGGTTACAAAACTGAAGCAGGAAATAATGGAGTGTCACGATGTTTGAAAATGATTCACGGCGCACGGAGGAAAAGTTGTTTCATTGCAGGCGTGCAATCAAGACCATGTTCAAAACTTGAAGAAATTCTTGGAACACCCGTATTGAATGGTCTGGTTTATGGGTAGCGTGTGTATGTGTTATTGTTACGGTGCATTTGGAACGATTAAACTTGAAGAAATTCTAGGAACACCCGTATCCATGCTTGATGGTATAATTAAGTGTCAAATCTCGGATAACGAATGCCATACACTGACTGTCAAAGCGAACTGATAGACGAATTAAGGACGAGGTTTTGAAGCGTGGACTGGTCCCCAATTAACCAGCCGTGCCACTCCAAAGCGGTGGAAGGAGGGGGATAAGAAGATACGAGGTCGATAGAAACACTTGCCCAGCTCCCATTGTCTACCTCCTTTTTGTACGTAGGATTGCCTGGGTTAACAAAAGACGTGATTTTCAAGCCTACAAGCAGCTTTACCAGATAATGGGCCAATTACTGCCCAATGTTTAGCCGGAGGAAAACTCTCAAATGACTTCTCTGAGAGTGGACTATTTCTGGAGATTAAATCTCCTTGATATATTTTTTTTTCTTCTTTTGAATAACGACAAAAAAGCGAGTAAAGCCTATTCAAGTGAATGCCCCTTCTCGAGGTAATATTCAATCGATTCGCTTTTCAAGTGACTGACGCTAATCCCTGTCAAACTTTAAAAAGCGATGGAAAGAGTTAAAGGCTGGATCACCCTGCGAACAACTCACTCAAACTTCATCTTCTTTGCTACAATTTCGTTATACATATACGGCCTCTAAAGCCAAGTTTAAATCCACACCGTCTTTTTTTTTTAAACTAAAAGAAGCACAGTGTACATATCGCCGCTAATTTTGACTGACGTCCCGTTGAACATTTTGGACATGGCACCACCCCCCCCCCCCCCCCTTAGATAAAATCAATGTTTTCAGTTGCTTGTTATGTGCTATCTTTGGTGTATGAAATGTACACTATATATAACGCATATTCGAGTATCAAGAGATGCATAAATTTGATGTCAATAAAGGAATATTCTCGTACTGCACTCCATTTTGTTGGTTTATTTGTCTAAATAGATTTTTGAACAATATGATAGCACTTTAACAGTTGTCCAGAATGAAAAATGTGGTTAGCATGGTTAGAACAGACTATGATAGTGGTTGTGTTGCCAATAGAGTGACTGGGTGAAAGGCTGTGAAAGGAAGATGTGGCAAAAATCTCATTGTTTATCTTAAAAGGGGCTGGAAACCACCCTATAAGCATAAACGTAGATCAGCAAACCAATAAGGCCAAGGTATAGAGTATTTCTAATCCCCAATTAGATGGGATTTGGTTTGTTATGCTTACAATATATGAACCTGTCATTTTACGGGTAGATTATTTCGTTTGGTAGGCCTATCAAATGCTATGGCCGAGTAGCCACAAACTACAGATGACAGCAGTACTGTTGATGTTCCTTCGAGGATAGATCCGTTGTGGTGTTAGCGCTATACATACCATGTAGGCCTCCTGTCTTCTTCCATGATGTATATCAGTCAGGCAATCCAGACTTTATTAAGAAAAAGACACCCCCCCCAAAAAAAAAAAAAAAAAAAAAAAAAAGAAGAGATAAATTTCGTCCCGATCTCAGTGTGACGTACTGTATACGGACTCATTTTCCCTTTATATCCTATACAATGTAGTCTTATCTATATGTATTATCATAAGTATACGGAAAATGAACAAACAAACAGATCTCGTGATATGACCACCATATCATAGTCGCCGTCTCAATCCTTCCCAAAACGTCGTTACATCAGACGGACGGTGAAGAAGAATACCCGCAACAAGCTTGTCTAGATGCACGCATTTGCGCCGACAACGCAGCAACACCACGGAATGTTTAATGAGCGTCATAGATATTAAGCAACATCTTTAATACATATATATTACATCCAGGTCATCCATGGCAATTGAAGACGCTATGCACAAAAAAGGCTACAATCTTTAGAGCTTATTTCCCCTCTCCATCAAATCTTTCGCTCTCATATAGAACATTCATTCATCTCCAGGTGAATGCACGATCAATTTTCGAAGCATTTATTATAGAACCAAATGCCTGCATGCCTCTTATACCGATCCAGATGATTATAACGAGATGTAAAATCATTATAAAATCATTTTCATTTTCCGCGTCACTGTATCCTGTACGTTTATTCTTCAAACCACTGCACTATTTGTATTATGAAAACAAAAATTGGCACCTTATGCAAATCTTAATTGCTGCGCGATATTTGTTGTTGTTTTGGTTTTGGTTTTAATGGCGTGTATCCTTCAAGATTGAGTACTTATTTACTCGTATTTACGAGTATATGGCAAGGAATTGATTAGTTTTTCCACAAGGCTAAGCAGAAAATCAGTTGTGATATCAAGTCAGAGCTAATCGCAAGTCATAACCGGTACATCAAGTATCTAGGGTGATAAAAAAAAGAAACCCTGGAATAAGACTATTTGGAGGAAGTTTTTGCTCTTGGAGATATAATTAGCCGATAATTGTGTCTGCTCGCCACCGTAATGACTGAGTGACTTGAACTTGAATGCATGGACGGCTTCTGACACACAATAGAAAAAGCTGATCCGAGGATCACTGAAGCTTGGTCTCTTATAGCCTGCTAATTGCTTACACAATACAGTTGCAGTGAAAGATGGAGCTTTAAACAGCAAAGAGGATTCGGTCCTTGGACATCAATGGTTGTGTGCTTAAGTTATTGACTGTGATTGACAGACCGTCGCTTAATGTATCTTTGATGAAGTGAATAAAGATCTGCCACATAGCCCGGCAAAGAGTTAAATCTCTCTCTACTCTTTGGTAACTCTCGAGGCCGGGAATCATCACAATCATACTTTGTTATACCCTACCCCTCCCCCTTAAAAAGGAGCAGAAATCTGTCATGACTCAACAATGAAAATGAATCATATTACACCCTATAGTTAGGGTGACATACTAGTACACGACTACGATTTGAATTGGGCGGTCACCTTGCAGCAGTTGTCATTTAGCACAGAGTTACATGTGCTGAAATATTCCTCGCCAATGATCAACTCCTAGAAGGTGAGACCCAAGATGTCGCCTTCTCGACTTCTCGGGTCCGAGAAGGCGAAAGGGCGAGTTTTGAGATCTCGTCTTCTCAACTTCTCGGGTCCGAGAAGGCGAAAGGGCGAGTTTTGAGATCGCGTCTTCTCGGCTTCTCGGGTCCGAGAAGGCGAAAGGGCGAGTTTTGAGATCTCGTCTTCTCGGCTTCTCGGGTCCGAGAAGGCGAAAGGGCGAGTTTTGAGATCTCGTCTTCTCGGCTTCTCGGGCCCGAAAAGGCGCAAGGGCGAGTTTTGAGATCTCGTCTTCTCGGCTTCTCGGGTCCGAGAAGGCGCAAGGGCGAGTTTTGAGATCGTGTCTTCTCGACTTCTCGGGTCCGAGAAGGCGAAAGGGCGAGTTTTGAGATCTCGTCTTCTCAGCTTCTTGGGTCCGAAAAGGCGCAAGGGCGAGTTTTGAGATCTCGTCTTCTCGGCTTCTCGGGTCCGAGAAGGCGAAATGGCGAGTAATGAGATCTCGTCTTCTCGGCCGGGTCCGAGGAGGCTAAAGGGCGAGTTTTAAGATCTCGTCTTCTCAGCTTCTTGGGTCCGAAGAGGCGAGAAGGTAAATTGTGAAAATTCTCGTCTTTTCGTCATCTCAGGCCTGAGACGTGATCACAACCAAAGCGAGTCTTGTAAAGTGATTCCTTAAAATTCATAGCAGCATTACACCCCTTTCCTGTAGAATATTCAATGAAGGCATATTTCGCAGATACATCTTGTATGTTGAAATCACAACGCGAAGATTGCAGATGAGGTTTTGATATCAGTCTAGTAAAGCGCATCCCCTCTCATGAAATACCGTATAATAGAGGGATTCTTATAAAATCATTATTCGCAGACAGACCAACAGTAACTCTAATTCGCGCGGTCAAGAGGGTGGGTAAACGGTGCACTATCATCCCTTTGATGACGATTGGTGCTGTGATTATGAGGTTATGTCATCGTTCAATATCACGTGCTTACCCCACCACAATATATGATATGGTTTCATCACCACAATGTTGCACGAATGTAGCTGAGTTCTAGCGGTACTCGCTCGTGAACATGGTGAGTTTGTCGGGTGATGATGACTGTACTGTATTTGACTACACACTCACAAGCACACAGAAACACAGTATATATCCTCACGCGAGTATTATTGACACTTGCCTTGATTTGGCACTTTAGGCGTTTGGCTGAGCTGCGTCAAGTACCATCGCGTACGACGTATGCTTGGTCACTCTCCTGAGTCAGAAATTTGTCTTTATATCAAATTTTACGATCACAATGCAGGTGAGTAAGCAAGTTTCATTCACGGGCGAGCAAACACAGAACTAAACAGCTTCAATATTCCCTCGGAAATACAAGGTAACAATGACAATGTGCCTAATACCTATAGGGGGACTATTAATCCGCGTTGCAAGTAGGCTCGAACCCGTAGGGCTCGTGATTGAGAGCCCGTGATCACAAACAGCTCCTCCACCTCTCCCTGTTCGGCAAAGACGGAGAACTGGACGGAGAATGGTGTGATAGAGAGAAGGCAAAAAAGAGAATTGGATGAGAACAGAAGCATGTTCGATGATGTCAAATGTAAAAAAAAAAAAAGATAATAATGGGGAGATGACTCTACCCCGAATTCGACAGCACTAGGATGGCAAAACTAACTTAGTTTCTGAAGAGCACGGTGATGTCCGGTGCAGAAAAAAAGTTTGCTAAGTCCCTCGTACTTTATTTCATTTGTCGCGTATTCTTACCCAGCTCCCACAACCACCTATTGTATGTGGACGTGGTGTGTGTTTGTCTGTTTTAAAGATAACTTGATTGGAATCACGAATATGATGATATTTTTACGCTTTTGGCAGCAATGTGCTTCTGAACACCCGTCATAGTGTATCCGCCTCTTTCTGACTGACTTGCGAGATACCTTGCAAATGACTACCGATCCCGTCAACGCATCACTCCATCGAACCCATACAAGAAGAGGGGCGACAAATTAACCCCACCCTCTCCGGTTGCTCACGCACAAAAGTGTGGTCCGCTTCGGTCTGCCAAACACACATAAAAATGTGTAAAAAGAATAATGACGGCCAAAAGAAAAAAAAGAGACCAGTACGACATACTATAATTGTCGACATGACTGTCTTTTCTTTTTATATCCTCTTCATGGTTAACTAATCAGGCGAGGCATTTTTGATAGTTTGCCGATCTTTCACAGAGTTATGTTTGAGGGGCTTCACATTCTAGCCCGGATCCAACCGAACCCGACTAAATGTCCATCGCTTGTAGGTATTTGATTGGCCGGACAAAGTCGGGTTACGTAAGATTGACTCGTGAAGTCATAGGGTATACAACATCTTCCCGATATGCAAAATGTAACTTGTTCGCTCTGCTCTGGTTTTCGCGTCCACCATGCCTCCAATCTTTTCAACAAAATGTCGATGAAGTCAGACATAATGTAATCTTGCTAATGTTGTAAAACTTATTCTAACAATGCGGAAACTATTTCCACCTGAATTCTTGACGCATAAGTTAAATGTCTTTCTGCTTTCTACTGTTAATCTTTCATTTTTAGCGCCTTGACTATCGCAAGCATTTTCACACTTTGAGAATGTAAACGAGCTGAAATCGTATGTGTAAATTTTGAAGCAATCCTCATCCGCCTGGCTGATTTTATGGCGATATGTTTTATGATGATGATGATGATGATCATGATGATGATGATGATGATGATAATGATTATTATTATTATTATTATTATTATTATTATCATTATTATTATTATCATTACTATTATTATCATTTTGCTTTGGTGTTGTTACGCTGTTTGACATCTATTCTTCGCATGGGTATGGTTGTCAGCTCAACGCTTGCGCAATGACGGGATTAAGTAGCATTCAATTCCTTTCAAGGATAGATTACCTACTGGTGATCGCTGGTGATGAAAGGATCAAACTGGGGCATCCAACCAAACTTGATACTTCTACCCTATAGGTGAGCTCACACTTCAACTAATGAACCATTCAATGTCTATGTATTATACACTGCACGTCTAAAATGATGGAGGCTATACGTTCATATCTCACACTGAAGATGTGAAGGAGGACAACATTATCCGCAAAAGTATTAGATGATGTTCGGCTTCGTCATGCTCGAATGATGTCCATCTTTGTCCCAGTCGGATCGATGATGTCCAGTCAGGAGAACAATAGAGCCCAGCTGCCGGACAGCCTTGGTGTGGTCCATTCACGACACTCGATTATGTCCCTATTAGGCGTGACATGACAGTGTATGAAGCGCTACTACTCGCAAACAACCCAATGTTTATTGGCGACGGGTGCTTGGGACACATCCCCTTTTGGTCTATTATACGGCGTGTCCTCCCGATCAGCTGGCTATCGATCAATCGCATTCAGCGATATTCGACTTATCGTCTGCGCTACCATGCTATTATACCTGAGCGCTATTGTCTGCAGCAGTCCCCACGCACCGGTAGTATTCAAGTGAACATCGAGTTACTTTTCACTCCTTTGTCCACGAACATAATAGTGTGGAACATGAATAAAATCAACCACAAGCTCTTTAACAAGGAAATGAGCATAAAGCATAGCTATATTGAATGCATGTGTTTTCGCTGCACTTTGCATGTACATAAAATACATTTGATGTTTGATCTTTTTCGATGAAATATTATGGTAATGGCTGATTGACGAGCTGACTGTCGTTGTGGGAAATGTGCAAAGTGTATGGCTACTGCATTGATCGATATCATCAGTAGCCTGGAGACATTTTGTCGCCTCTTACTGTGACGTCAAAAATGATGACTCAATGTTGAATCCACACGCTTTTCCACCTGAAAACAATACCAAGACCACTAAAGATTTTGGTCATGGAACCTGTATCTTCATTGGGCGTGTCCTGTGTTTCTCCCCCTGATTTCTTTCAGTCAGAGAGACAGACATTTTTCTCTCATCATTTTCTCGTTCTCCTCCTCCTCCTCATTCTTCTCTTACGTCTTTTCAGAATTCATACACTTCTCTCATTTCTCCTTCTGAGTTGTCTTCGTCTCTTTCTGTATTCACACATTCCTTGCTTTTCTCACTCTTCCATTTCTCCTCCTCCTTCCTCTCTTTTGGCATAGCATTATACATTTTATCTTTCTTCCTTATTCGTTACCATCTTGTATTTACATTCGTCTCTCATTTTTGTTTTCGTTTATCCGTGTACGTCATCGACGACCAGGACTACGTTGTACTGGACTGACTCTTCATGTTCCCAATACCCGCCTAGAGCCTTCTCTTCTGTTGCGCCACGTCTGTGTAGCTGTCTACCAGTCCAGCTTCGGAATTTCAACAGCCTCAATACCTTCAAGTCTGAACTGAAGACTTTTCTTTTCCAGCAACTTTGTGAATGATGTGTGACACCTTGTGGAAGCTGGGCGCCTTTGAGTGTTTCTACAGATAAATGGTGCTATATAAATGCTGTTTCATCATCGTTTCTACGGTCCGTGTCTCCCTTCTCTCTATCTTGCTCCCTTTACCCCCAATTGTCCTTAACTTCTGCTTTTCTTTGCGGTCTCCTTCATCTGTTTCCTCTTAGTTTCCTTATGCTTATCCCAATTTTCTATATATGTTGCTGCATTCAAGCACTCTCCCCTGCTTCTTCAAACTACATCGTCCTCCTGCGCCAAGCACCTTGAAGGGATAGACAATTTCCCTGTTATAATACGCGACCGTATGTACAATCCATAATTTCTGTTGGTTCTTTGATATAATTGATAGAATGCGAAGTGAGATGCTTTCCATGATACCATAAAACACTTCTCTCATATTAACATGACAGAAAATTATATTCCAATGTACTTGTATGTTTCCAAGAGTAACGCGGTAGATTGTCTAATGCGAAATGCATGTATACAAGTAGTACAGGCTGTTTATATCATGCATTCCGCGGGCTTTTTTTTTCTTACCAGACGTGACACTATAGATACAAAGCTATAAATCAAACGCCGAAATACGTTTATTTTGATTGTCACTCTAATCGACAGTAAAGCATTGCTTATGTCAAATGCCCTTTCGACTTTGATGCGAACTGAGCAGCCTTAAAGAGTTGTTAGTTCTCCTTGCTAAGGAATTCGATTTTTACTCACGGATTGTAGATTTACACTTGGTGGATCATCATCGTCTCACATGCTATTTATTATTATCCACCCCTTATCCCTCCCTTTCTCGTCCTCCTCCTTATTTTTTTCTCTCTACATATATGATACATGATATTTCAATTATTTCACTATAAGTGACGCAAAGACAACATTACCTCCCTTCAAAGAGTTTCATTGTAAAACGAGTTAACTCCATTCTTGTTAATTTTTAGATATTTGCGATTAAAGCTGATACAAAAAACAAAGAATATGAAAAACATGTAGGATTGATTTACTCATACCCTCAAGAACATACCGTATTATGTAAAGTGAGGTGTCACTGAAAAGGTTTCATTTTGCTCAATCTGATGATGAAAGTACTTTCATGTTCAAAAATGGCACTTATCACTTTGTGCGATCAAATTCGTCATTTATTCAAACGTGTAAGTGACTTCTAAAAAGTTTTTCCTGCAACTTAGACCGATTTTACTGAAATAACGATCTCTTTGTTTACCGTAATCAGTTGAGATTGGTAAGCTTGGACACGGATTGGAGTCAGTCTTTAAGGGCATAAAATTCCGGCTAAAAAAATGAAAAACTTTCATTCATGCCCTGTGAGACATCATATCCCTGCGCTTTATCCAAGTCTCAAGTCGAAACTCAAGATACCTGGAAAGGGCTTTAAAAAGCTCTGTGTGGGCGGCGTATCTCGTTGGAGGATCCCAGAGCGAACGGGACAAAATGATGGGAAAATATGGAATAGTTGGGACATATCCGTGGAGAAATGAAAAACAGAATGCGGATATATAAAATAAACAGCAACCTGATGCCAGCCACATGTTCCGAAGATGGGTACCAAGTAGTCTTTGTCGACCAGACGTTGAATCTTGTGCATGCGGGGCAAAAAATAAAAACAAATCCCAACTAAGCAGGACAAGTCGAATTATCTCAAGCAAAGAAATGGAATGAAGAAAAGATAAAATATGAATAATTCAACAAGAGCACGAACTTCAACAAAAACCGAAAAACTCTGAATCTAACGGTCTTCTGTTCAACGTCTTGCACTTTGAACTGAACTGACTTTCATTTCAAGCTGACTTTTGCTATCTTGTGTCTATCCATTGTTCTTGTTAACAACCCTTGGGTTCCTCATAATTTATGGATGTAATTTTTTCCATGCATTTGTTTTAAAAGATATTAGCGTCTTCTGCATTATGTATATGAAATACTACACAGTGTTACAAATACATTTTGATTGCAACGACATCTTCCTTTAATTTACTATTGAGGAAGAGAATGCAGCCAGATCTAGTCCCACAGATCTGATTTGGCATTGCGTCAAACCTTACACAGTTAAAGGCAACATATGCATCACCTTGTATATAGTTTAAGTGGAAAGCACAGAAAGAAGCTATGTTAATTTTCTGCCTTTCCATTCTCTCGATAAGTGTATGGTAAAATCACCAAAAATAACGCAGAACGAAAGATGAGGACGAAACGTTGTGTAGTGGAATTTGCCACAGGCTATCTAGGAACGTCTGATATTGTCAGACTATGGCAAGGTCTTCAATAGTTTAAAGATGAGTAAGATAAGGGAAAGTATTTTCAAGAGATTTGGGAACTTCAGAGATGCTCCATCAAACGACCCTGTCAGATTGGGTCGATCACGTGACAAGTATGCAGGAAAGCGGAGGATGACACCAAATTTGATTCAGATTGCGAGAAATTTTGGAAAGTAGGAGAAGCTGTAGTAGTTGCAGAAGAAGAATGAGAAGGAGAGGAGGGGAGAAGAAGAGTAAAAGGAGAAGAAGAAGAGGTAGAAGAAGAAAAGGAGAAGGAGAAAGAGAAAAACTAGAAGAAAAGAATGATAAGAAAAAGAAGAAGAAGAAGAGAGAAAGACGGACGGGAAAGGAAAATAAGAAGGAGGAGAAGAATGAAAAGGATAAAAGTATGGCGGCGATCGAGAAAGGAGCAGAAAGAAAAGGAGAAGAAGAAAGGAGTGGATGAAGGGAGAGAGAGAGAAGAAAGAAGAAGAGGAGGAAAAGGAGGAGGAGAAATTGAGAGTAAACGAAGAAGGAAAATACATGAGGAAAGAAGAAGAAGAAGAAGAAGAAGAACGGCGGGGAAGAGAATAAAGAGAAGGAAAACCAGAATGGGAGGATAAAAGAGAGAGACAGAAGGAAGGAGAAGGAGGCGAAAAAGAAGAGATAGAAAGAAAGGCAGAGAGGGGAAAAATAAGCGGGAGAGAGTTAAGTTCGCATCGTTTCTCTCACCTGTTGGTGTAAGATTTCACCACGGTATCTGGGATGACATTGAAATTGATATACCACGCTCTCGTTATGTGTACCACTCTACTTTATGACCGAGCTAGCCTGATTCTATATCGACGACATATCTCAACAGTTGCGTGTACATTAGCGGTGTGTGTGTGCGTATGTACATTCGTCGATGTCTCTTTTCTATGAGGTGCTGCTAACGCGATATCGCTTTCCACGTAACACCATGATCATGATGATGCGATATTCTAACATAATGTACTAATTTCAGTTCCTATTGCACTTAATGTTCGAGTTGGTTTTTAGTAAGAAGAGTAAGAGTAAAGTTTCATCCAAAACATACTTAAAATAAGAAAGTTATGGTACTTTTAACTTTCATGTGGTTTCAAGAAATATTTATATTTACTCGCAATCACACTTGAAAATTAGATCAGTTGCGACGAAGAGCTGCATGGTTGTGATGTCATCGCCTAACAAGTCCACTAAAAGATCAAATTATTTCTTTCGTCAAATTTTCCCTGTGGCAAATCATCACAATCATTGACAAGAAACAAACAAACAAACAAACAAATCCCACCATAAATTCAATGATATTCTTGAGCACAATCGAGAGTTGTGACTTGATGAATCATCACCTGAGCTTGTTTGCATAATGTTGCTGCAATCAATATCACTTTATCTTTGTGAAAATAAGTGAGAAGAAGTTTTAAAGAGTGTGTAACTTTCCTGTGTCACCTAAACCTGTTTTTTTTTTTTTTTGTATTTCACTGTATTATAGTTTTCCTGTAATGACATATAATCTAACATAAACGAATGTGACAGGAAGGGGATCCTTCACTTTATCATGTTTATTGTCTAATTCGAACTATACTTTATGTAGTATACGTCGCAGTGCATCAGCCTTTTGTTATATTCCATCCTTGACCCACGCACTGCGCATGCGCGAACGCTAATTCAAAAATTCAAGTTTAGAAAGCTGTCGATGTGCTTTCGGAAGCGAATGCTCTTGATGGGGTTGTCGAAGCAAAACTGTAATCATTGCTGTAGATATTAACTTGTGCTTGTGTCCAAGGATGAGAACTTAAAATACAATATCATGACGCACCTTATGCCAAAAATATTCACGAAAAAAAAAATCGTACCTGAAACGATGCCCCTTACCTCAACCCTCCTCCCCGATAATCTCCCCAATGCTCAAGCGACATTTACCCCCCTATCAAAATAAGATCTGACAGAAAGTCAAGCACTCTTCAATTCTCACCTTATTTATTTGTTTCTCCTGCTGACGTGTTTGACCGTGAAGGCGACGACGACGTCACGTGATCAACATCCGATGTAACATAACGGTCAAGAGAAAAAACAACGAAAAAAAAACACCCACCGACAGAAGAAGCTCGTAAAGATTGAGAGAAGGGATGGTGATATTGAAGTTCATACACCGTCTGACGTCAGAAGATGGTACGATACCAGGCGCCACTGGAGTGTAGTAAACAGGAAGAAAACAGAGATTTGGATTAGAAGGGGGGTAAAGTGATGAGAGTAATTTTCCGTGACGAAAACAGAGGAGGGGGAGGAGGATGTTGATTGATGGTGAAAATGAAGATGAAGACGGTGACATAAGGACTCTTTCCATGTTAGGCCCTACATAATATGGTTAACAAAAGACATTGCTTGGAAACACGCAGGTAATGCTCCGTCCAGGGGAAGGTGCATTTCAGTGTCTTTTAACCACTCACTAATCATTAATTAGTAGTGATCGACAGAAGATGTAATCGACATAATCTTCGTCTGGATGTGTGTGAGGGTGTGTGTGTGTGTGTGCGTGTGTGTGTGTGAGGGTGTGTGTGTGAGAGAGGACCCATCCAAGTAATCTGAGGTAAATGGTACAGTGCACGCATTTAGATACTCTCTTGGCCAGATAAGTAATGGTCAGGGTATTACAAATCAACACTAGGCAGCATGCAACTGCATTGCATGGGTCCTTTAATTTCGTCGGCATTATTTGAATATCCTCGTTTCACAGAATGAATTTACTCTTTTCACTTGAAGCGGAACCACTGCCGTTTGACAACAATTCACACTCCAATGTGTCAAATTTGACACCTTGGTGTTTACCATGTTCCCGAAAGTGCACCGATGTCCTATTCGTTGAGGGCCTTTTTGTTATGCTGGCACAGGACGCAAAAAAACTGACACAACTCACCCATAGATTGTAACTGACAAAAGTCTGGAGTTATCACAACTTTGCTACAGCAGCGACATCACAGCAGCTGACAATTAACCCTACAGTTGCCCTAGCGAGCAAACATTTAAGTACATCTCGTATTTTCTTATGGGTAATTCTTTGAAAAAATATTTCAAACGGAATGTGATGACTCTGCAGTCTTTACTGGGTCGCGTGTTATTTGCAGTGACGACAAGGCTCTATTTCACGTGAAGCTGTCATTATTCCTCCCTCGACCCTATTTTATTCTACATGTGTCTCGTCGACATGCAAATATTGAATATTTTCCCGTAAGTGAGAAGAAAATATGTTGGTGACAAAGATCAAAGACGCCGCCCTATCTCGAAACACCATGTTATCTTACTTCATTATTTCTTCCCTTCTCTCTCTCTCTCTCTGTTCCGCTATTCCCTTCTTTCATTCAATTCCTTTTTATTTGATTTCCTGTCGACAAACATACTTCAAGTTGGTTCGATGGAGTGGACGTTGCGCCCCATTCGATCTGTGTGAGCCGTTGGTTACATTGCGATCTTCAAATCAAATAGCACGACTTGGCATAAGCAACTGACGCCGGATGCTCAGAAAATTGGCGGGAAAATTCTGTCTCTTACAAAACTATTCACTATGCCATTGTAATTGAGAAAGATGCAGGCATGACGAAATTGCGAGGGATAACTGACTCCGGGGTGTGTGAGAAGAGAGACGGTAAAGGAAGGGAGAAGGGGTGGGGTTTAGTGGGGATACAAAACAGTTTGAGCATGACGGTGTATGCAGGCAGTTGGTCTTCGATATCTCGAAAATTGTTTTGATAGTTTTGTCTAGACATTTCAACGGCTGTTACTCGTTGAGAGATGACTCAATCCAGGGTTGAATACATATCTGACGTTTCGTCATAAACACTGCTCGAGCGAAATTTTGTACGATTGGTGTCGTCGCAATGGTGTGCTATGCATGTGACCGTATACATCACGTACGCACACTTGAAATGCTGACACAATAATTTATTTTAAAGATTACATTTTGACATCCTATAAGGCACGAAATTGTTCTCTTATTCACAGTCTTGTTAATCTTGCGGGGCGCTATGGCATAGTGGATAAGACTCCCGAATCCCAATCGGAAGACCCGAGTTCGATTCCCGCCAAGTACTTACGTCCTTCGACAATGTCGACAAGATGTTTTTACCCTCTCGAACCAGGTCTATGAATGGTGGATACCTGGCAACGCTAGGGTAATACTGTAGTTATGATAACACGGCCCTCTGGTAGAGCCCTCTGGTCGGTTGGACAGTTTCGATATTTCGATACACGATTGTCTTATTCTTCAAGTTGGAGTATCGATTGTGGGAACATTCAGATATGATGTTACGGCATGTTTGCATCGACGTCCAATTCAGCGTCTCTCAACACAAAGATACAGTACACTTGTCATCAGCAGTAAACAATAACTTACAATACTCACAGTGATCTTACAGCACACATAGAAAATACGAAACACAACGAAATGAAGCATTCGAAATTACGTCATTATTCAACCATGGTGTAGTATCATATGGCTAGTACTATGTAGACATACGTGTGGGATGCTGTATACCCGTATCAGATCGTTTGATATCATCAGTCAATATACAAAATATGGATGTGACAAAAAAACAAACACAAGTCATTCGATTAACTCTGTTTTTAAAATCTGAACAAAGTGCATCAGCATACATTCTGCCTATTCTTTCAACAAAAAGAAACACTCAACGCTTGCGCTTCGTTTGGAACAGGGCCAGCGTTGCCATGGCTACGCGTGGATGTTGATATAGATATTTGTCATGGATCTCTACCACGGCCTGGTTTAGCAATCAGATGGGGTCACGGAGAGCGACCGGAGGGATCCCCGTGAGTGTGTGAGACGGAGATCGATGAAGTTTATCGAATATCAGGAGGGATTTGGTTGGCCCTTTAGCAAAAAATGACGCCCCCCTGATTGGGCCGCTTGATCCCAATATTGGTTCATAAATAAGGCCAATAATGTGGGTTCAGAAATTCCAGCTGTATTACGTTGTATTTATGATGTGGCAGGTCTCTGCGCACTTCCCACAACCGTGAAGCTACAAACCAAACGTTCACATCTCATCACATTACACAGTGCAACAGCTCGCATTCGCTCTATCCGAGATTATTCCCATTTGGGGTAAAGGTATACAATATCTCTGTTTGGGGTGCATACACATTGGGATAATACGGGACAGAACATGGACAATTTGTTAACTTTGGGTGTGTGTTTGGGAGTGTGTTTGTAACATTGTTCCCCAGCGTTAAATCGTGGAGCTACATGGTTACAACTCGTAGTTGTTGCGCAAAACAGGGAGGTCACCTCCCTGCGCGAAACGAAAGTACCAAGAGTGACGAGGCGGCAATTCAGGAATTCTCAAGTCCATGTTGTAATAATAACCATGGAGTTACCTTAATGTCTTGTAGCTCCATGGCGTAAGTGTACGACTTCAATACTGTAAGCAGATGTCAACGAATTTCAGATCTCGTTGCCTTATAATATGAACACCCTGATGAGTATTAATTGGAGAAGGGGGAAACATTCCACTAAAACATTACTAGGAGTTTTGAAAAAAAGAAATGGGCTAAAAAGGTACAATGAATTTCAGCAATGTTTGATAATGTTTTGGTATTATTTTTTTTCCTTCGTTGTACCCCTATTATAGCTTTGTCCGTAATAAAACTTAGGTCCTAGATCCTTGAAAAAAAGGTCTAGATTCACCTCAGGGATGCACCAACGATATACTGTGGCATAGACGATAAGACTCTTCGCTCCCAGTCGGAGGACCTGAGTTCAAATCCCGCCCAGCGCTTACGTCATTGGACAAGACGTTTTTACCCACCATGTCTCTCTCGACGCAGGTGTATAAATGGGTATGTGGCAACACTAGGGTAATAATAATGACAGGGCCCTCTGATAGAACAGTGTCAACACTTAAGAGGCTACCTTGGGTAAAGAAGGCCATATCATTATCATTATCATTATCATTATATTCTACGCTGCTCCCCTTGAAGCGAGACAAAAGACGTCTATTCTGTTTGCAATTGCCAATATCAGATCTCACCAGATTCCATAGAGCTGTAACATATTAAAGAGGTGATCTTAGTATACATCTTTACGCCAGAAGCTGATCGCTTGGCTGTGAATAATAATCTGCCATTTCGCTCGCTTTATACTCTCCCAACCCAGTACCCCTTCCCAAACTTCTCAAAATTCTGGTCGTGATTCGAGGAAAATCGAGAACCTCGCCACGGGTCAGGATTGTCCGTGACCCCTTTTATGATCGTCAAATATCGCATTTCAGTTCCACACGCCATTCTCCATGCAGAAGGGAGTTGGAAAGAAGAGAAATTGCACATGACTAGCTGTGATAAATGATTGTAGTTGAAATATGACACTTTTTGGCGCAATCAGTGAAATGAGACACAGGGCCGACAACCACTGCCTGTGTATAACTAGCTCGAGAATCAAATTCACAGCTTCAAACTATGAAGGTATGATAATTCCTTGGTCAAAGTTATAATTTTACGCAGTCACACTGGAATTCGTGGGATTAATGTTAGTAAAAAGTGAAACTACAAACTCCGTGGTCACGTTGGCTTTGAAAGGCAGAGTGACAGCAAACATGCGTAACAGAAGTTCCAGCAATATTTGACAATTATCTATAAGAAAGTTACGGAATCTTACGTTTCATAATTTTAAAATATTGGTTTTGATTTTAGTCGCATGTCTTATCAACAAGGTAAGCAAGACTATTCACATTGGCCTCTAATGGTTTGTAGACGTTTTCCTTTGTCAGTGCAAACCTTTCGAAAATATTCTCTCTGCTTTCCCTATCCTCTTTTAAACAAGACGCTCTTATGTGGTTCATGCATGCACGCGAAAAAAACCAGCTGCTTTTGATGAGGGATTATCAATGCTGCAGATGAAACAATTTATTTGTGCTTTTTTCTTTAATGTAACTTAAAAAGTAAATGGCATGAACATCTTATTTGATCAGAGTTAAAAGAAGAAAGTCATCCGATGAGTAAATGTCGCGTTAAGACCTCGAGGAGAAGAGAAGCCCCGGGTTCAATTCCCGGACAAGCCCCCAATTATTACGACCTCCAGGGGAAGATTATGCAATCAACATCAAACGCGTCATTCGGTGACAGCAAGCAACAAGAAAGCTATATCTCACCAAATTTGTATGAGGAATCAACAAGCACAAACTCTATTCCTCCATGTTGAGCACCATGTGTCTGCTCTATGAAGCTTCCCCCACGTAGGTTCCTTCAACGAAGCATGCATGCATTAATTTGCAACAATTTTTTCATGGTAGTCGATCAAAACTTAACTTATATAGCCCTCCCCCACAAAACGAACACACAAACAAACAAACAGACCACACAGCAGAGAATCACATTAATTTCCTATTCAGGAACAGAGTGCGGAAAGTGAAAAATCACAGCTTGTAATAAAATATTGTTATTTGACATTTTCGCGCCTGTTGGCGAGACAGCTACGGGCGACGTGATGAAAGCGGGTCATTAGCAGACGATTCTCCGCGATGTTGACTTGTGAACACGGTGTAAGTAGATACTTGGCCAATCTCTAAAGACTAATAACCTTCCCCATGTCATTGACACAACACTTTCAATAGAAGAAAGGAATTGACAGAGATACAACGTTCTCAACTATAACATCACGCTTTTATCCTACTGAGCCAAACCCGATGTAATTCCATTGTGAAATTTACCAGTACCAGACGCACTCCGCGCTGCTAAACAACGATGTAAATAAATGAGTTCATTGTATACGCTGAAACACAATCTGGCGAAATTCAGACAACTCAACAGAGGGTCCCGGGATTCGTGGAAATGGGTCAAAATATCGACTGGAGCTAGTCCCCTGCTCTCATTCACAGACATGGAGTCGCAATTTTAAAACACGGGACAAAGGACAGAATTTTGAAGAATCTTTAAAGTAGTAGGCCTACAGCATGTACTTACCATGGGAGAGAAGAATAGTAACGTTTTCTTCGCGGTAAATCTTCACTTTGTGATTGTCTGGTACTGGGATGGTAATAACATGCAATTTACAATCGGTTTGTGCGAATCCCATTCAACTACACCGAGCCCCAGACAGTCGGTATGGGTCAATGACACGAGAATTTCACGGAGCCGTATAAAACACGCACACAGATGAACTATGCAACGAGTCGATTATCTATTGCAAATTGTTTACTACCACGTCGAACTTTGAAATGTACAAGGCTTGTTGCTCTACAACAAAGTATACATCTGTCTCGAAATCGACTTTTCGAAAGGTCACAACCCTTTCCAATTCACTGAAAAAAAAAGTCCGCTAAGGTAGTTATAACATGCCCAGCCCTTTATATCAAGCTCTGGTACGAAATGTCGTTGAAAAAAAGAGAAAAGATATATTATGTAGTTCAGAAGGTGATAAAATAACGTAGTTTGATATAATTCAGTTAATTAAGCCTTTGTGTAATTTCCTACATAATATTATGTCCTAGTGCAGCAAACAGGAATTCAAAGTTATTACAAGTTATTACATTATTATGATCAAAGTTGGCTAAGATCATGTGTAGTAGTATAGTCACGAATAGTTAAATGCGATCACCCTACTCAGGGCTGCCAACTCTCACTCATTGAGAGTGAGACTCATTCATTTTGGTCCTTTCTTACTCTAAAACTTTATTTCATTTGCATGCATTTCTATTGATCTCACTCATTTGACTCCTAAATTATAGCATTGGCCTGTGAGAGTCTCACTCTCAACTAGTTTCCAATGTTGGCAGCCCTGCCCTACTTTAGTTTGTGAAGGTAAAATTATACTGTAGTAGGGTGATCGCATTAAACTATTCGTGACTATAATCATAGTAATGTAGTATACTATGATTATACTATATAATCCCTCGTAAACAAAACAAAAAACCTAGTAAACCAACAAAGCAGTCAGTGATTGGTCAAATCGTACGGACTTGCTCAGTTCAGCGAACTATGGGCTAGAAGTAATGCATTGGGTAAAGGAAAATGTCAGCCATGTCAATTGTTTCGAGAAAGGTACATGGAACTAAGAATTTTACATGGCCTATGACGCATGGCACAACTAAAGGCACTGCATAGGAGGGGATGGAGTTTAGGATTTTTGACCGACTGGACATTGACACCCCCTCCCCCCCCCCCCCTACACACACAAAAACGTTCATCCTCGCAGACTACAATACAATCATTTCTTCATTCACTATTATGAATTCGGTTCTTCTTCGCAAGTCCCCTTAAATATGTCCTTTGTCGCCAATACTATAGGAACCACTCCACTGTATATAAAGGATTTACTATACTCCAAGCACAATTGGTGTTCTCATAGAGGGGACGCACCCTATGAAAAATCAAATTGTTGAGGCTGATTTCCAATTGCAGGCTAGCAACATTTCATGCAAACATCAAAGTAAAATACATACATGACCAACTCGTTTTTCACTGTGATACTGTTTTGCTCGAGAACATAAACGTGTTTGCGTGAGAACGTAAAATGAGTGCTGATGTGAAACTCGGATCCATAGAAACTCACGTAACACGACTCGTTATGTCATTAAGATGACGACTCTATTTTCACAATTTAGCCTTTACATCTCGTTGGTGACACAGTATAAACACAATGACATGTTGAAACATACAAGTTACCAGCAGAATTTGAATTGAGTGGAGGCACACGTATTAAAGCAGGCACGGGGCCAAGAAAAAATATATTATTTTTGATATCAAACTCCATTGAAATAATCGTTCCTTCTGGATTGCACGGCCGGAAATGAAGAGTACAAAGATTGGATTAAAATGAAAATATCCCACCTGCCCTACACAGCACCATTGACATTGTCTTGACAACAGTGACGTCACAGAGCGCTCGCAATTATGAAACCTTGTCAAAACAACAATAACAACAACAACAACAACAAGAAACTTTATTACAAAAGCAATGACATGAACACAACATATCAACCTTCAATTCTCTGTGCAGGGGAGCGGAGGGGACGATGATCGTACTCCTGAAGCAGAACTCTATCAAAATTCGTTAGGAATGAGCTGAAATAAATTTCATAAAATCCACTTCCTGAATGACGTAGTAAACTTGGATGTCTTCAAGACGAATAATGAGTGTGTATGCCAGATTTGATTATGTAATGCTCCGCAATGTATTCTATTGGTAGATCTTCAGACTGGTAAGAAGGTATAATAAAAATTGCTATAAAAGTTTGATGTGGATTGTGGTAATATGGGCTCTCGGATCAAACTTCGACGGGACACTGTCTTATCTTAAGTCCTTGGATTTGTCGAATGACATTAATCAACAGAGTTTTGTTAACAAACAAGCAAACAAGCAAGCAAGCAAACAAACAAACAAACAAACAAACAAAAACACAATCCTTAAATTCAATACACTGTCAAAGGATGGTGACAAGCACTAGCACGCAATATACCAACTTTACAAGTGCTATCGATAATCCTGTAAAGGCACTAGTTATCTAACAATAATACTTCATAATTCTATGACTCAAAATTGTACAGACCAGAGGAGACTAGGCTACTTCTACGCCAGAGAATAATAGCAGGGATCCTTGCTGAATGGGATCCATTTTAGGCATGATATCGCAGATATAGGATTGTGGCTATCAACCTATTTCTGCTTTGACATCCCATCACAGGGAGCTTTTGGAGATCAGTTTAGGCTTGATTTCATTTCAAAGGTCAGGCATGAGATGAAGAAAAAAAGAAGACAGACAACAACAACAACAACAACAACAATAACAACAACAACAAAACAATAACAACAACAACAACAACAACAACAACAACAACAACAACAACAGCGAACAGGGACACAGAAACTCGACATGGATGCCCCCTCATGTGCACTCTGTAGTCATGTAGTGTGCATACATGTCCCAATTTCTCTATCTCTGCTTTATTACATTTGATGATCAGCATATCACGAGATCAACAAGATATATAGATATATGCAAATGCTCCAAGCAGAGTTCATTGAACATTGATAAACTCAACGTCATTACGCCCATTTATGGTCCTGTTCCTATTTCATCCCCCAATGGCGTCAAGTAATTACAAATGACACACAGTGCGTCAGTTATATATTTTCTATGCTGATAAGTCTAAACGATTAAAGTGATTTTTCGACACTAACCTTTAGCATTACGTTTGGTCTTTAACTCTTAACGCTTGCTAGTAAATAGACTTCAATTTTTCCCTCACCAAGTCGTGTTCCAGGAGAAAATTAATTACTCAACAGTTAACCTTCACGCTGACTTTTGACTTTTTAGTCGATTTCGGCCGGTCGGAAATCGGCATGCAGTTACGACTGACGTTTGACTTTTGCGTCTAATGTCAAGCATATTTTATTATGCCTTGTAAGTTTTTTCTCCTTTTTTGAAATGTAACGTTGCTCAGTGCAACTTTACCCCAACCAAGCACAAAGGCACGACCAATTCGGACCAAAGCCATAAAAGAGTTTTGGAGGATATCGTGTTAACGGACGCACGGCAGAGGACCGTGAAAAGGTGACGCCCAGCATACGAGGGAAATGGAGAAGCAAGAATGATATATACATTACGGATGCAGCGGGTAATATTTAATGGAAGTTTACCCCTAAATCTATTTGCGTATTCAATGCATGAAGAAATATTAGGGCGTACCCTTCAGTGAACTTTGAGGAATATTGGACAATCCATCCAAAGGTACTAATACATTTTGACAATTCTAGTTGAATTCAAGTGCCGCCATCGCTGGATGAAAAAAAATACATCAATTCGTCATGTCACGGTAGTGTAACGATAGACGAAAAGTATACAGAGAATTCCATATATCTTCCTTTTCAAAGCACAATGAACCAGCATCAATTCAATTTCAACTTATTTCATATTTCTTGTATACCAATATTACATAAAAAATAACAGCACAAGTTCTTTTGCCTTGTGAACAATAAAAAAAAAACCACACATGATAATAACACAGTAATTATAATGATAATTGGTCGAAACCGAAGTGCGGTTGTACAAAGAGAAGTATGATGGGATAATCAGTGTTTGTGAAAGAGAAACGGAGAACAGATAGAAGTTCTCCTCCTTCAGAAAGCTTGGAAAGTAATGTTACCCTCGTTGTATGTCAGCAATAAATGGAGGGAATGTGTACTTTTCACACACAAAGAAATCCCAAACAAACAAAACATTTTGTGTATTTCTTTGGATTTTCTTGATATCGTTTCATTACTGTGACATTACAAATTCTAGCCTTCTTACCCAGCTATGACCGACACTCAGATTTAACCAAAATTATAAAATTCATAACTTTGAAAGAATTTTCTGATGTTCCTGAAACTTTACTGATGTGTTCTATACTAATGTTTATATGTTCACGCACTGAATCCACATACATCGGGTAAACCCTCCTTTAGAGAGAGAGAGAGAGAGAGAATCGACTACGGTCGTTCGGCTCTAAAAATTGAGTCAAGGACAGTTATTTTCATCAACGTTTAATGATAGCAACGAGACAGTGTCAATAATATTGCACAGCCACATTGCTCCCATAATTTGACTTCCTTTCGTACGCGGTCATCACCATCTCCCGTATGCAATGTGAGAAAAGTAGGATGATAAAATCACTTCGCTATAATTATCTTTTCCTATTTTTCCTCCTCTTTTTTGACATACAACATTTTAAAAAATATATATACACAGATCGGAGATAAGCTCTGCAACTTGCCATGAACTTGTGAGATTTTCAGTGATAGGTAAAAACTCATTTGCAATTTTAGAGTATATTATTTTTCTGCATCTTCATTCAATATGAGCTTGATGATAAATATACTTAGCAAAATTGCCAGACAGTCGTGTGGATATTAAAAACTGAACAAGGACAGCACCAATGTCGTAGCGTGCAGAATGCTTGATCATTTCGAAATGATACAGCATTCAATAAAACAACATCAAAAACAACAACAACAACGACAACAATAACAACAACAACAACAAAACGTGTAGCCAATCTAATATGGTCCACTGCGCAAACACAAAGGGAGGTGACTTCCGTCTGCGATCGACGCTTTATCCGTATCAAAACGTCTTTTCATCAATATCATCATTATCATCATGATTTCAATTATACCGTCGGGGAAAACGCAGCTGGACTCATTGAGAGAGAGGTGTGAAGTCGGCTAAAAAGGTATCCTTTGGCGTTTTTTTTTTTTTTTTTTTGTTTTTTTTTTTTTTTTTTGCAGGGACGCATGGTGTCGAAAAAGCCAGACCGCTCGGAATTCGAACAACTGGTGTGATTTCCAGTGGATGTCCGAGCGCCGAGGCAATTACGGACGCGCGATGAAAAGGAACGGACAGCTTACTAGCTATCAGACGGAGACACGGATCTCCCTGCGCTATATGATTGTTACATGAGTCACGCAGTGTAACACCTCTTGATAGGTTTTGTCTGATCTCCAAATCTTTCTTTCATGTTGTCTTTCTCTATCTTCCTTCTTCTCATCTATTCAATGAAGTGTCCCTGTGTCATGCACAAGCAATCATTAAAGTGCTAATTATAATGATAATGATTATAGATAAGCACCAAACTTCAAACTTTTTACTTCATCTATTCTTTTCGTTCGAATCAACGTCAACATTTATAGTGATATGTCACTTTAAACCATTCAATAACCTGCTGTATACTCCGCCCTGAAATTACACGAAGTTTAGTAATGTTTTATCAGCAAATACAGTATTAAGGTACTCCTAAGATGTGACCGCCTCAAAGATGAATATATGAAAAAAATAATAATACAACGTATAACACGTCGGGAAACTTTCACAGCCCATAAAGGATGGCGGGTTCTCCACGATAAAGTTCGAGTTTCTCGAATTTCATTCGCCTCTTAATACCGTGTTTTCTTTGGCTTACTAAATAGTAGTTAACAGAAGGAGAAATTTATGACAAGTCGCACCTGGCACTGATATTTTTTCTTTAGTATTTTTATTTTATCATGGTACAGCGGCAAATCCTCATGAGTGGTAATCCGTCCCTGAACAAACCTCGTACCCATTTCTTTCACTTTATCATTTTTTCGTGCACCGTTAAAATTGTGTCCGAGCAGATCGACAAAATCAGGTCAGCGAGGTCACTGGATGCAATGCATTCATGTCGGAGGGAGAGCAAGTCCTCGGTTTGAGGAAATTCGAGGGGGTAAAAAAATTTCAATAATTTCCTCAATGGCCTCATTCCGTAATGGATTGTAAACTATATACATGGGATTGACTTACTTCATATCGAGTCTTGTAGCAGGGCTTTTGCTGATATGTACAGTATAATACACACACACACACACACACACACACACACACACACATATATATATATATATATATATATATATATATATATATATATAGGCCTATTTTTGAGGGGGGGGGGGAGTTACATCTTTTTACGTCAAATTATCTGTACGATTTCGTTTGCATCTGTCGCCTGCAACATATTGACTCTCCTTTCAAAAATAAAACCCAGTGCTATCAACGTAAACAACGACAGAATATAAATGCAATTCATTAATGAACATCGAGCTCAGAAATCAACAAGACATCCCTATGGGAGTGGTAACAGTGAAACTTTCCTGTTACTGTGACAACATAATTAACATTGACACAATTACGCAAATTACTCGTCATGTTTACAGTGACCTAAAGATGTCCTATAGGTACTTAGAGACCTAAAAGAAATTACTATAAACTTCTAGAAACATATTGATTTGTTTGTCCAAATTAATCAACAGTTTAATCACGTCGTCTGTTAGGATGAATGTCATTCACTCTATTCAGAAGCAGAGAATTCATCCGAGATTGATATTATGATTAAGATTAAGATCAAGGTTAAGGTAAAGACATGACCAGAATACCATGAATATGACATGAATATCATCACCTCTTCTCATTCGAGTGCATTTCGCACAAATATGCAAGATTTTATCATTTCATATCCTCTTTCCGATCTCTATGAAACATTCAACGTGTTTGTCGGTTTCATTGTCCTTATCTGTAACGATTTGTACGGAACTCATGTTTAAACAAAGAATAAACTTGCGTTTGGACCAAGTGATCACAATGGTCCGTCAACACTTCAACAGGCATCTATTTCATTGTTTTGTATTAAATGCATTAACGACCTTTTTCTACCAATATTGCCAGATATCTGGCTTGCTTTCAGGTAGATGTGCTAGCAAGCGCAAATTCTAAGAATTATTATGAATAATCATTACATCATGGATGCTCATCAGTGAATCTAAAAATCGACATGCCTGATTGTACAAATGACCTTCTTGTTCGTATGTGGAAATGCGAACTGGCTTATTCCCAAAATACATTTTGCACACTCGGCTTGCCATAGGCAAGACATTTACCTGTGAGCGGTTTTGATGTCAAGGCCAAGGTCATTGATCTTTTCACTTCTCACTGTCGCGGTAGTTCGTCTTAAACCTTTTCAAATCGTCCATGACCTTACATTAATGAGTCGTTTCCCGCTAGCCGTCACGACCAGTGCCGAGCCCGCCCTCTCCAATGCCCACGAAGTTGATCACAAACAAACAAATCTGACTTCAACTTGAGTATGGTCTTCAATTAGGTTATCTGGGGCTATCAGGTCTTGAGATTCGTAAATGAATTAAGATCAGCCTCTCGATATGACGAAGGGCAGATTAAGTATCATATCATTTCTAGTCGTATAATCAGCATGGAATCTGACTCTAACGCAATCCAGCGTGGTTTGACTCAATTACAACGCGAACCGAATAGTTTTCGTAAAAGGTGTAGCTGTCGTGATGCCTACGTTGACGTAATTGCCCAGCAAATGTTAACCGGAATATGACGTTTAATCAGTATCGATTTGAGGACAGCGATCAAAACAGATATCGAATGTAAAGAACTGTTCGTGCCATAAGTGCATTGATGCATAATACGCTCATGAAAGGATTACAGAAAAAATTGAAGAGTTTGTTTCCAAAAACCGATAAGTCCATATTTGCCAAATGGAGATATTTGCGATTAAAGGTCGAGAAAAATAAAGAGAATAATAAGAACATTTTCCCTTCTTTTGACTATAACTTCAAAAATGTACCTTTATATGTAATTACCAATATATAATTTAAAAGGTATTATTTTGTACTTTATGACAGAGATCGCACTTCAAAATCATCAAAAATGGACTTATCGGTTTTTGCGAACAAACTCTTCAATTATAATCATAATTATTTTTTCTTTGATTTTTTTTAATGATCTGCCCTCATCTGAAATGCAAGTTGACTTTTATTTTGCTCTCTTTATACTCCGGACATTTGCTGATTCATGACAAAATAATATAATGTTTACACTGACCCACAATCCAGCCTCTTTCTGCGCAGGTGCTGGGTGCATGCGGGGCTGAAATGGATTACAGGTACACTTGGCCTTTAACTCTTGTCCAAATATCTCTTTATCTGCAGAGACGAATCCACCTGCTGTTTACTAGTTACCAAGGGATCTCAAACCCATCGCATTTTTATCTCACTGATCCGTGCTAAAGTTTGTTCTTAAAGGAAAACTTTGTTTCCTCAAAGGGAAACTAAATTCACTCCATGTGAAGGTTGACGTTCATGAAAATGGAAAAGCCATACCACAAACGGAATAGAGAAAGTTTCGATGAAATCGATCAAAGAAACAGAATGTAATGCAACTTTAAATCCTAACATGTTTCTGTCAAGCATGCAAATTAGATAAAGGGATTGTGCAGCAGTCCCCCAACTCTTCTGCTTTTTTCCTACATGGAAATATATGTCCTAGAGGGAGACATTTTACTCAGTATTTTGTAATCATAGTGTGATGAATATACCTCCAGACATTGAAAGAGGCCTGGACCTTGTCTTATATATAATATTATGTACACAGTGTCTTCAAAAGCCACTGGTTATATCTTAAATTCTTTAAACTAAAAAAAAAACACGAAAGAAAGAGAAGGAATGAAGAAACTGTGAAAATATATCGCTCACGGCTATAAGGTCATATCATCATCATATATGCTGAAATCGAATTACGTATCAAAATGTGTTTGCGTTATGTTTGTTTCGCGGTTAAGGAAGTCAGAAAGGGGCAGGGGATGTTGTCAGGCCCACCCATATTCAAGATTTGCTTTTGAACATCGGATGAAAATAACTCACCACAATCGCAGCATTGGTTCTCGTTTGTGGTTAAACCAATAAATCAGCCTATTTGATACAGTATTATTATTGCCTGCACAAGTTCCTGTATCACGTATCAGTAAGCGTGACCTCTTAGCGCGTTTTAACCATCGACAAACTCTGCGGAACGAGATCGGAAAGAAAAGAAGACGAAAGATCTATTGCAGGGTTTGAAAGAAAGCGCGGAAATGATGTTTGAATTACACCGCTGGAAGAAGGGGGTGGAGTTGAAAATCCATAATATTTCCCTTTCTTTTGTGTACCGTTTGGCACAATATAAGTTCGCATACCACGAGGTCGTTGACCGTTCAATGATAGAAGTCAATATTAGAAATCACAACGTCTGCACGCTGAACGCTGTAACTGCGTCTGTGTATTGATCGTTGCATCATGAATATTCATGCGCCTCCATCATGAATGAATATTCATTATATTTCATTTACAAAATATGTAACGAGAAAGAAAATGGATGCTCAGGAGATAACGCGAGACGAACGAATAAGTGCCAGCTCGTTGATGTTGCTTTCAGATGTTAAATGTGTCTGAGATGGTGCTATAAAAGAACATATTTTGAATTGATCGAGGCGATACGGGCTGACACGCAATTCTCATAAACAACAATTAGCAGCAGCAACAACAACAACAACACCAACAGCAACACCACCAACAACAAAACTTAAAAAAAAAATCAAAATAGTATTGATTTGTTTTTTCCTTTTCACACAACATCTGAAATCAGGCAGAAACTTCCTTTGGAATCACCATATCAAATTTTATATTACTCGATCTTTGGCATATTTGCGACTCGTTTTGAGGGCTAGCGGGGGAAGTGGGAGGGGGAGAGTGGGAGGTTAAGGCTCACACAGAATTATGGTTCGAGACAGCTGATATTTTCCCTCGTTTCAGTCACTGTCATAATGCGGTAAGCCTACCTGCGACATGATTATCAAAAAAGTCTTGATAACGCGATAAAATGGAATGTGAAATATGATGCGGTTAGGCAAGTAACAGTGAGCGATAGGAAAAACTTGACCACGTGATAGCATGTCATCTGTTATGCTTTTCCATAGGCAGAGCATTTAGGAAAAACTAGTAATATTTCTCTCGTGGGAAAACATTTTATGGAATACACAAACGGAAAACGATAACCAAGTGACAGAACGATGATATTTTTGATATGATGAGATATCTTTGGCGTAATCGATAAGATGAATCTTCGTGTCTTATCCTAAGCCAACAACAACTGAGCGACTGATACTCGTAAGTCATGATAGTCTTCGACCCCTACGGAAATGCAATGTGCATGCGAAAAATCTGCATGCACGAGTTCTCCATTAACCCATGTAAAATAACAGACTGTCGGGAACATGCAGAATGTTCTAACCTCGGGGTTTTAATTACTTTTTTTTTTCCAGGACGGTTATATATAGCATTTACGCCCTTCTAACAGAGCATAAATCATAGTATAGGTCTATGTTCCTACCACTGCAAGTCGGCATCTATTAAAGGCATAATCTAGTGTTTTGTACCAAATTATCTATCGTTTCTCCCTATTACCCACAGTGCAACATAAGATGACGGAGTTCAAGTGTGTACCGCAGGACTACCACTGCTAGAGGAGCTTGAGAGAGTGCTGGTTAGTTATTCCTTTTTCTCAGGTGCAACAAATCTGCTTTTGAATTCCTGGATAAGCAAATAGAATGTCACAGAAGCCAATACACGAGAACGTATGACACAAAGACTAAACTCCACACCTGAGACAAACAGAGAGTTGTGTGTGTGTGTTTGGGGGGGGGGGGGGGGGGGGGGGAGGGGGGAGGGGGTTAAGGACCCGACCGTGTTTGATGCCGAGCGTATGGTGGTGTCAAGTGTAAAACAATCAACGAGGCGTGCCGAAACCAATCATCTTCCGCCGCGCCTCGTTATCACTTCGCCCGCCCGTGACAGCCCCGAGAGTGCATCCCTAAGTGGGTGCCCTCTTCACCCCACGACGTGAACGGTGCACCAGTGATCCCCTGAGTCATCCAAAACGTACATCCATCCTCACATGCTCCCCCCCCCCCCTCTCTCTCTCTCTCCCTCTTTATCTCTTCTGATGCTATTCGTCTCTGGCTATATGCACACACATTGATCTTTCTGCAATGAAACAGAGGTGTCGGACAGAAAATCAGTGACTGATTGCGACACTCAAAGAAAAATTCATTAACAAAGCCAATTTTGCATTTCCGCGTTGATCCTCTTTATAACTGATGGAAACAGATGGAATTTTGTCATCTTGGGCAGTGGAGCGTCTTTTCCTCTTACCACTTAAAGGGTGTGTACAGTTCTGGTCGAGGTGTAGATTTAGCTTTTAACATTTTGCGAGATATTCAGAAACCACTCTATGAAATGTAAGGGGGAATACAGTTCTGAGGGGTATCAATAGTTTATTCGATGAAAATCGGTTTTGAAATGGCTGAGATATCCAAAAACAAGGTGAAACAAAGAGATCCTAATAAAGTTGTGGCATGTCGCCTTTTATTATTAGCACTCTTTTGGATATCTCAGCCATTTGAAAACCAATTTTCATCAAAGAAATGTTGAATCCTTCTTAAAATTACATGCTCTTTCATATTTCATAAGAGGCTTTTCATTATCTCACTTAGGAATGTTCAAAACATGAATCCCTGCCTCAACCAGTACTGTACAGTCCCTTTAAGATGCACGAATTCGTTCAGCTCATCGAACCATTTTTGTTCATTTTTATTCAATAACCTCTCAAACAAAATGGGGAAAACTAAACCTGCTCGCAAGGAACCAATAACCTAAGGTTGAAGAAAAATAAATGAATCACTCTCGTTCGTTAGAGTGTGAGGTAACATTCAATGATGCGAGGCAGAGCGTCTGTAGGTATAGACTGTTTTCTGTTATTTTCATTTCCTCACAATGACAGACAAGTTCAATGCCCTCTCGAATTCCTCGCTGTGATTGTTAGACTAGGAATGGCAGGCACATAATAGTGTATAATGTATACAAATTATTCATTTACAATATAAGTACATCCATGTTGATTATGTCTAAAAGTAAAACTCACATAAATTTTCTCTCTTCCTTATTTCGTATAGCTTCTGAGGACCTGAACAAACCATGTAATGGACTTAATTTCACTTTCTCTTTGCCTCCCCCTCTCCCCACCCTCCTTTGTTTTGTAACCCATTAATGTGGACTTTTGTGATAAAAAAATTGGGGTCGTCAGTAGAAGAAGTGTTCAAGCTGGGAGTATAGTACTTGCCCTTGACTCAAATCATGATTAAAATTAATCACAATGACTGATAATTCCCGAAAAATGATGGATCATGTAAAATGTGCCTCAAATGGCTCAGCTGAGGGCTGTGATCGTTAATTCTTTCATCTGTAACGAGGAGCTATTACACCGGCACCTTGCCACATGTATCTCTGAACGCAAAAGGTCGTGCGAATGTGGGAATCATATATCTCCATTCCTGTATGATGATTATCTGACGCTACTGCGGGCAGGGGTCATTTAAGGTTAGGTAGGCGTGTTCGCCATGGATTGGAGCAGTTGATAACGCAGGGCTACCAAGTTTCCCTAACTAAAAATATGAAAGGATTCGTGGTTCTTACTCATTTGTATTCAGTTATTGCGATGAAGTCAAATCTATTCAATATCTTCGATATAGATAATCATCACATCACCGTTTTCTTGTCTAAGCAATATATTCGATAAAGATGATCATGACATTACGGTTTTCTCGTCTAAGCCATGCTATTATCATTGGCCCACTAAACTGCGGTTTGAGACAGTTAGCATTGCAACGTTTCAATTATTTCCAAAATGTCCCCAACACACAAGCAAGCCACATTTCGGCAAAAATCTAGGTTTCTGTGTTCTTGCTTTAATGGGTTAGTTATGTCAATGACTTGTGTACTTACAAACACACACACACAAAATAACCCAAATCAAACCAAAAATCAAGAAAAGAGTTTACTTGGAGTCACTTCCAAGTATAGTCCTTCTTTTGAATTCTTCTTTTTTTTGGTCAAAAATATACGAATATCCTGTGCGGCTTGAAGCAAGACGTCAACCTTACATTTCCACCACTAATTTAGTTTTGCGGGTATATACCATTAGGAGTCCTTTAACCGATGTACCCTATTCTGGAAGCCGCAACAAAATTATGTGGTTATCCACAGGAAAAAGTGCATTACCTGACCTGAATGTGAAAAGACATTATTCTTTTCATCATAAATCATCTCTTAAACTGCCGTTGACCTAATTTTTCTTCTTAAACCAATAGAATTAACGACAAAGCAAACATTCGGCAAATCGGTTATTTTATTCATCTATTTGATATTGCTTTGCCTTTATCTACTTTTGGCTTTGAAGATGGGACGTTATGAAAGATTTATCGTGGCCGTCTCGCAGGTTGTCGCACTACTCTACAAATCCAGCAGTTCACCCAAGATGCCCTTTGATCACATCGTCTCGGGTCGCAATCGAGTCGTAAACTTGACAACCTTATGTTATCGGTTTACTGACCCTGAAATAAATAAGCACACGGGTTTGAATTACATGATGTTACATGCTCCTCGCGACATGCCTCAATTTACCGAAGCTCGTATTTATAGTTCATAATTGGTATCAGAGGAAAACATTCTTCTCCAGATGTTGCCTCGTCGAGTTATACACATAATTATAACCATGAATCATGGGCGCGTCCTTAATGATGATTTGACGTCCTCAGGATCAAAGGGCACCACGAGGTAAAATGTTCGACAGAGCTGCTAAAATTTGCTTCAACGAACCACAAACTCACGCGATAAATGTATTTACTTTTTCCGTCTTGTCATTTATACTCTTGTGTGTGTGTGTGTGTGTGTGTGTGTGTGTGTGTGTGTGTGTGTGTGTGTGTGTGTGTGCATAGATTACACATTTCTGGGAGATCCAAGTCGCTTATCGCGTATAAGCCTTCACCTCCAGTAACATCATTCCCCATTTATTTCAAGTTATCCTGAAACTAATTTCTTAACGCTTTCTAAGAGAAGATCCATATCTTAGTCATTTCTGGTTTGGATTCTTATTCACATGATTTTATAATATTCTTCTCATGATTTTATCATTGTCTTGTCTTCTCGCTTAAACCGTTTCGATCCTTTATACGATCTTATATTTCCATAAATTTCCAAAGTCCACCTGGTTTTCGTGCATAATGGATTAGCCTTTTTTATATGTTTCCTTCCTATGATAGATTTGTCGCTGTCGTCGTCGCCGACGTATGTAAATGTAAGCGATATATGTAAATGTAGGCAGTCGACCTTTGCTGCTTTTCGTCCGTTCTACCACGGAGCTACAATTTGTAGCTCCATGGTTCTACTGAAAACTTAACTACACTGTATTCCATTTTAGTGGTTTCATTCGATTCACAGTCAGAGTTGGATTTCCACTTTAGACGTGATCAAGTCCTTGTCAACTCCACTCTCGTGAAGCCGCTTCGCAGGCATGTTAATTAAGCTTGTCGCAGCTGGACAACAATTTGTTCTAAGTGTTTCGAAAGTTTTTTCGCCACTCTCGAATCTTTCGCCCACCGGGTGTCATTTTGTCCGACGATTCGAAGGTCTTGGGTGTCGACTGACCGTGATCTGGGAGGATCGTATTCCAAAGACTTGGGGACATAGTTGGAAAGAATCATATCATATGCAACCTTCAAAAAAAATCTAGCGCAGCGGGTATATCATCAGCCTCACTGGTCATATTCTGGTTATCATCGTGATGCTTTTCAGAACTTATGGTCTCCTAGTTGCCATGCGCACAGAAACAAAGACGAAACATCGCTTTCGGATTATGCACCACAAAGAATAGTTAAAGAAAAAGAATAACAAAGACAAATATCGAGAGACAATAAAGGAAATACAAAACAACAGCCAAAATCCCAAACCAAAAGAAAATAACATAAGCAAAACTGATAACGAGGATTCCGAAGGCTTGGAAAGGCACGTTCCATACCGATGACGTCATTCATTCGCCAATCTTTCACAGCTGTTCACGTGCTCTGAAAATAACGCGGAAAGGAAATCATCAATATCTGTGGAGTCTAAATTCTATAGCAAACAACACGCAGCGAAGATTGTAATATCGCAAATGTTGTCAGAATGATAAATCTGTGTAACTGGTCGTTGTTGTTGTTTTTCTTTTCTCCCCGCATACGACAGTTTGCAACACGTGCGTTCTCTCGGTATTCATGTACTCACACAAAAAGACCTGCCAATACAGCTGTTAGCTCTGGGCAACTGTCTTGATGTTAATTAAAGACGAAACAACACGAAAATTGTGTAGTCGCGCGCTTTCCATTTGGATCGAGTGCTTAAAGGTCCAGTTTACCTTTGGGAGCAGTGTTTTCATATATGTTCCAAATATCACATTTGATGCATATGTGTTGGTCAGTTGTATCACAAAACATCCTACCATATAAAATTTTCGCCATTAAGCCTAAAATATAAGGAGATATCAGTGTTTTTCTCAATAAACCGTAACTGTAGACGGTTTAGTCTGGAAACGTTTTTTGTTATAACTATTGTTCACATTTTGTGAATTTAACAACACTTAACATCGATTATACGGATTCAAATTTTTGCAGTGGTTGTTTCTATCCCTAACTCACATTTTAGAACTATCTTAAAGCACTAATGCTGGGTTTTTGCTTCATCTGCAAATGGTAAGGTATGCCTTTAAAGTGGGAAGTGAGGACACGATACTGCAGCTATGGCAATGCTTGATAAGACATAAATAACAATATTTACAGGAATTGTGTTGCAAACAGATGTGACAATAGAGTGTTTAAAAGCTTTTTTTGACATGTAACAATGCATTCAATGACGAGGTCAGACTGAGGCCTTTAGGTCCGTTAGTCAGCCAAAGTAAAAACGAGATCAACGACAAGTTACAACCCTTTGTATCTTACTTCTATTGTTTGGCGCTTAGGCACACACACACACACACACACACACACAAAGAAAAAAATGAGAGAAAAAACAAGCAAGCAGTCAGCACAAACAACGAAACAAAACCAAAAAGACCGCAACTATTAAAATAACTATAAACTAAAGCATAACTGTCCGTCAAATGTCAGTATAGTATTTGTGTAATGTCGCATAAAGATGATAGTAACCGTACAAGGCCAGGGACCTAATGATAAACAGAGACAACTATATGGCAAGGGAATATGTCTGTCCATGATTGCCTGCATGCCTCTGTTCTAGAATACGAAGAATTATTTCTTGTCTCCCTAGTACGCCAATAATAATATTTACTGACTGGTTGTTTATTGGCGTAAGTTATGTGCGGTAATGCTATGCTGCTTTCTACCCGTATACCACTTGGTCACGAAAAACAGATGGTCGATAGATCTCTAAAGTGCCATCCACACCATATTCAAGTTTTCATGAATATGATAGTAGAGCAGAATGCAGATAAAGGTTTCAACAAAATCGGACCAGAAACAAGCAAGTTATGTATAGCGTGATAATATCTTTTCCAGGGTGGTATAGGGCATATATCTTTCAATAGTCACATTATTTTGTTCTTTAAAGTCAGTGTATTCCTTTAAAGAAAATACACTCACATCATTACTCTCTGCCTTTGCTCAAGAGAGAGAGTCACAGAGAGAGAGAGAGAGAGAGAGCGAAAAAAGCTTCTAGTAAAAAAGAAAAAGTTATGAAATTTCAAAAGTTGGTCATGCTTCCACAAATCCGTGACAGTTGTGGCAACCACATCCTCAAATTGGCAATGTTGATGATGTCATCACCTCGTAAGTCTCCTATCTAATTAAAGTGTGTCATAATATACAAGATGAATCCTTCGCATACTAAAATGTAGTCGTTTAAAACATTAGCTACAATGACTTTCTGGGGAAAGGGGTTGCAATTGTTAAGTCATCGACCAAAAACATAATTTCAAAATAATATTTTGACATTGATCATCTAATCAATTTGAAATATATTTTGTTTGTGCACAAACTGATTAGAAAGGATTGTGTCGTGACGACATATACCGTCTATTCATCACGTATACATGCATTCGGTGAAAACACGTGAAACATCCCTTTTCTTTTTCTATGCCTGATTGTGATGAAACGCCTACCATTTTGTTCGCCTGGTGTTCCTCTTCTTATAAAAGTCAACCTAAAAATGGTGAGGAAATTCATCTTCGTCGTGTAGGCCTATACCAGCTGTGGCGAAAAGACTTCCCAAGAAAACAAACCGCAAGTAAGCAAAGAATAATCTTCTCTAACCAAGGAGGTACTAGGTACCTCCTTGCTCTAACCATCGGATTGTATTAGCCGTGTGCGACATCTATTCGGATGGAAAAACTTCAAAGACGTAACTAGGGGTACCTCGGGGCTATTTTGCACTCCTACATATTTTGCAGACGAATCACCGTCGAGTGGATTTGTGCTGATGACTTGGAGGGCGCAAAAAAATCCTTCATGATTTGTTCGAAATCAAGACATCTGCACGGACAATAATGTGAGATGCTCGTCATTTCCTCTGTGGCTGGCTTGGGAAGCGTTTCACGTCAGTACAGTTCTTACAACATATTCACGTTCTCCAACGGACAAGAGTATTAAATGCATAGAGTTACGTTGAACGTTCTCCTGTTCAGTTCCCGCCTTTTTCAGCTACCAGCCCTGACCTTCTGGCGTGTTCTCTTTCTTGAAGGTGGCCCCTCCAACCTTGGAGCGACTGAGGGGTACACCGTGTAATTCTTACATTAACGCCACTCCTCTTCTTTTCCCTCCCTCTTAGCGTGAAAGGCTCGTAGCGTTCGCACGCCATGTCACCGTGTCACGTTCATGTTCGTTTACCTTTCTCATGTTTGGTTGGGATGAGGGGATGCACGGGTGGGGATAGTGGGTGTGGACTTAAAGACGGGGGAGGGGGGAGAAAGAAATACAGCGGCAAGGGGAATAAGATAGAGAGGAATGGTGGCAAGTCTTCTCAATGTTAAGACACTCTACTTGTACAGTTGTAGGTGGGTGACTCCCTTCTGAGTTAAAACTCATATATCTTAGTATTGAGAAACAGTAATTTCCTATTCATTTCGTCATCAGAAGGGTTTTTTTTTTTTGGTAATTATTTACTTTTATTTTTATCCTTATCACAATGTGTTTAAATTTGGCTTTTAATCATATCAGCTTCCAAACAAGGCGAAAAGCTTCCAGTCTGAGAGAAGACTACGCCCTTAAAATTAAACTTTCCTTCGTATTATATGAATTCTTTCCTGGAGCAGGTTGTGCACATCCACGTGAAAAGTCTAAAAAATTTTGAAGATGTGATTACATTATTAACATTAATACCAAGAGTTGCCTTCTGCATAGGACTACCGTTTCTCTCAAAGGGGGTGGGGACAGATGAACGGGATGGGTTATACATTGAGATCAACGGCGTCCTCGCGCTTCTTCAGTAGCTACTCACGTTTTTTCCTCCGGCCGAATTGAATCTGTCAGTCCATAATTTGCCTCTCACCAGACGTTTAACAAATTCGATCTGTCGCCCATTCAACTGCTGGAATAAAGAGAGGGGAAAAATCGTGCTTTCTTGAAATTGACATCCTAACCTCCGTATATTCCCTTCGCATGTCAAATTTTGTTTTCCCGTATATAAACGGTTACCCGAGCAACGAAATACAACGTGAAGTCAGCACGTACGCGAATCACCGATGATGCCTTCTAGCAACACCATTTTGAAATCTACCCAACAAATCAAACACCTATTTAACTTACTAACAGCAAATAGAATTCAATTACATGTAACACCCCACCCAAACATGTGCCTGTACCTTGCGAAGAAAGACTTCAAAGTACTGTGATTTCACTTGACAATGGAATCAATGAAGGATGGTAAACAAGCACACATCTTTGTATTTATTTTACAATCACGATCTATTCTGGATTGTTATGAATTGATTAAAATGGAAAGCATTTATGATTTCATGATTTGGCACTAAAGTTCGGGTGTTACTTGATCATCTTCAATTCAATGTGCACTTTTATTTCCAGTATTCGTCTTTACACGTTGAAGTTGAATAAATGGCGTAAAATCAAACGAGCAGAATGATATTATTTCATTATTAAAGGTCTGATGTAAAGATAAGGAAGTTGTCGAATTTCAAAGTTACGCTCATGCTTTCATCGAGTAGTGATATTGCATGGTCATAAACACAGAAACAAATTAGCTAAAGTGATGTCATGATGATGTCATCAACCAACTCAAAACCCTCCCCATTAAACAGTGATTAGGCGCAATGATTCTGCAAATTACAGCCCTTCATAATTGTGAGGATGTAAGCAAGACAAGAATATTCCGTTCTCTAAAGTAGGCCAACTTATGTAAAAAAGAAAGAAATAAAGATATTAGCTTTCTAACTGGTGAATAGATTCGCTTAGGTAAAACACAACCAGGGGACGCATAAACATGATAAAGAACTGGTAGGGTTTGAGCGCGAAATGTCAATTGGAGGACAGAGTTTCCTTACTTCTTTTTTTTTATGGTTCTCATGTATCTTATATGATTTAATGGCCAAGCGTCACAATGATGTCACACAGTTCAAATCATATGAGATAGGAAATGATGTGACTGCAAATAGACATTTTGGAAAGAAAGAATGAAAACAAAAAACATATCATGTTATTCCAAGAGCAGACTGAGATGGACCTATACAATTTTCCTTCTTTTGATCGAAGCTTTTTGTTAAAGGTAATTTGTGTCTAATTTATTGTTGTTGCATCCGAGCGTGAAAATGTGACTACAGGGTTGAGTGGTTTATATTTGTTTTGATCTTACTCGTGTGCTGAAACATGTAAGCTATTGAAACTTTCATGTATTTCTCACATTTTTCCTTTTCATGTTTTGAGTACTCGCAACACATGTCTCTACGGGTGGTAGAACCGTACGGCTCCAGCGATCCGCCTTCGCAGTTCGAAAAAGAGGGTAATTCGTCATAAATGACGGGAAAGAAATGATGATGTAACAACTATATTCTTCTACAGCAGTTGGAGAGGATGGCCCAATATTTAGTCTAGTCCTTGTCATTTGATTGTGTCATATAACGGACCCAAAGCGCTACAACTGGCCATGGTCAATCAGCTATACAACAATGAGACGTGGGAACGCGCGTTAGTCCAAATATTGGTACGACCCGGTTTTCGCGTCAAGTGGTGACGAATGGCTTGTTGATTTTCGGCCTCGATTTGGCGGGCTTGAATGTGTGAAAAACGCCGACATGGGAAATGCTGCATTTTTCGCCATCAGAGCCGACCGACCTCAAGGAAATCGGACCCTTTGAACGACGCTTTTGGAAGCTCTGGTGATAACAAGATAACGGTTGACTTTTTGCACAATAAGGGAGGAGGTTACAGCTGCTGTAGCACGGATAAAAACTACAATTTGAATATGGTGTATTATTTGTGTATGAACCAACGTAAAGTTATGAAACGGTGCCATCATCGTCCGAAAAAAAGTTGTATATGGAAATTGGAGCCGCCCTCATTTTTTGCAAGTAGGCCTATAATACTACGAATTGCGAAAGGGGACAAGAGTCCAGTGACCCCCTTAAAGGGAACCCAAACCCAAAGAGCAATGTGGAATGCGTGAAAGCAGCAGCATTAGTAACCCCGGGACGCTCCGTATACAGTTACACACTGTGGGAGCGTCCTGAGTCAATAGAGTGCTATATCGGTAAGCTTGAAAAACATACACCACTGTACACAGTCTGTCACAGATTTTCGCACCTCCGTAAGTTTCGAATATCACGAGGAAAAAACGTACTTTTATAGTATACATAAGATTATTATCTAATTAATACCCTTCGTTCACCTTGTTCTTGTGCACACTGGTCCAATGATCTTGAAAAAACGTTTTTTTTTCACGGCCATATACGGGTCCGTAGTCCTAGCTCCCCATCCCATTCACCATTTTCGAAATCAGTATGCAGTACACTGCGTACGTAAATATTCATGTGCTGGCCGAGTCGCAATGCGTTTAGCCTTCTGACAAGGCCTGCGCGCGCGCACCCACCCAGAAAGCAACGCAATATACAGCGAGAGGGTTTGCCAACAGTATGATAAGGCCTTGCCACAAAGCTACACGACTTGACGGCCAGCGCATGCGCACAAATCTCAAATCCATTGACTGTATAAGATGTAGTTCTCCCGAGTTCCTCTCGACCGAGTCGCATTTAACTCATCAAACCGAGCAGAAAGGGACTATTGCCAGAACCAAAAGTTGAACGCAGTCAGTCTTCAACATTACATCTTCACCTGTAAGTCTTCATATTGCAGAATTTTTGCGATTTCATATTGATTTTTAGGCGCTATACTTCGCCTGTCATGATCATGTCTGCTACAATGCGCAGCCCCAATACTGCGTGTTGGGGCTGGTCGCAGTTACAGCATTAGTAGAACACATCAGTGAAAGTTTGAGGAAAATCGGACAATCGATGCAAAAGTTATGAATTTTTAATGTGTTGGTGTTGGAACAGCTGGATGAGGAGACTACTAGAGGTTATAACGTATGAGTGAACAACAATAAAGAAAAGTCCACAAAAATTCATTTTTCATGGAAACTACACATTCCATCAACTTGATACTGACATACGTGAAGGGTAGCAATGATTCCCCCTGCTTTCTGAAAGCGGTTAGTCAAGTGCTCTTTCATTATGCTAGAGGAGTGAATTTTTGTGGAATTTTCTTTATATTTTCCTTGTATTGTTGTTCAATGGTAAAGCGATTCCATTTATATCACACAAAAAGGGGAATTCCGGGCCTAATGGCTTAAGAGTTCGTCTGAGAAGAAAGTGTGAATTTTACTCTTTCTCTAGGACTATTTTATCTGATTTGGAATTGCTCTTTAGATGACTTTGTGTTTTTATGTGCGATGTTCATTATGCCCTACTTATTCCGTATGTATGGTATTGTACTCTATATTTGTATTTTTAAACTCACGATAAAGGTGTGGAATGTGCCTTGAAGCAGCGCCAGGTATTTATATTTGCGGGCAATTTTCAACACTTAGCGCTAGTTTGCTGTGGAGGATTACATTGATTGTAGTGCGCTCCACTCACTTGCTGAAATCCGATTTTGCTCTACCAAATTTGGCGGTTTTCCTGTTTTGTCCGTTCGGAAACCGATACGGGATAAGCTTGACTGCGAATTATCTGAAAGACTGTAAAATCTGTATGGCAAGCCTCAAGCTTACACGTTAAATAAAGGGGAAAGAAGACATTCCATACTGTCTTTATTTCTGACCACACGCCGTCCGCATTTAAGATGTCCAGCAGTGTCCAGAACGACGGAATTGTTGACGTGGTCAGCTCTCGGCAGGAAAGCGTGGTGTGTTCTAAAGGGATGGTATAGGTTTGGTTGAGAACTAGCTTCGGGTTTCTGACTTTCTGGTGAGATAATGAGAAACCTCTTGTGAAATATAAACGAACATGTAATTCCAAGAAAAATTCAATGTTTATTTGATTAAAAAAAGTTAAACGGCTGCAATATCCAAAATGAAGCTATACCAATAAATGGTGGGACCCACCTTTTATTAAGATCGCTTTGTTTTAATTTGCTCTTGGATATCCCAGCCATATCCAAACCGATTTTCGTGAAATAAACTTTGAATTCCTCTTAGAATGGTATGCTCTGCTACACTGATTTCGTGGTCTCTGTCAAAGAGTTAAAAGCTCAATCCTCATCTCAATACTACACCACCCCTTTAACCCGTTGAGGACCGGCTGATTTTGCCATAATACACATTTTCCATAGACACCTGCCCAAGTATACTCGGAACTCGTCTTTAATGGGTTAACAGAACTCGAACTGGATACCGTGCAGTTCATTTTGAGCTAAGGTTATTTTGAACACCACCTTATAATCTAAAGCTGAACATGGACGTGGAGACAAACTGAAAGTAAGGCTATAACAATAATTCTCTTGACCATAACAACAACAACAACAAAACTCTTTGACCGTGTTACATGCTACACCATTATGTTTTCTAATTCACTATATTTCTAAAATAAAATTTGGGTTTGTCCTAGGTTTTCCATTCCGCAGAATTGTCATAACATTCGTTGTGTTTAAACATGACCTGGTCTCGTGACCCAAGCAGGGTTCTAGCATTGAAACCTCTGAGAAAAAAAAAAAAATCAGCAGGACGGAAGAAAAAAATGACAGTATACACGTGACTAAAAGATGGTTATCGACATGGCTTGACGCTGTCCCGTTTTTTAGTTTACACAATCGACAGATCGGCGTCAATTTTCTGAAATTGACATACTGGGACAAAGGGCAGCCTGTTTAAAATATGTCATTTATCTTGGAGGATCGCAGGTTGGTGGCAGAAGTGTCAGAGACGTACTCGGTATGTGATAGGAATTTGTCATCTCAGCGCAGCTGTAATGTTGTTTGCAGTTTGATTGGCTATACTAAGTATACACTTGTGCGTTTTGACCACAGTGTGAGCTATGTTTATTATCTGATTATCATTTTGTAAATACTAGTTGCGTTCAGATTGTGATCCTTGATTTTGAGGATAAGTTAACTCAAGGATACGCTCGTAGTTAAGTATGGGGCGCCAAGTGATGCATGGTCTTTTTCGTCATGTAATTACATTTTCGTGACGAAATTGTTTTTTTTTTTTGTTGTTACGAAGTTGTAATTTCGTGACGAAATAGACCATGCGACACTTAGCATCCCATACTTAAGTACGAGCTTATCCTCGACGTTAGCTTATCTTCGAAGTTAAGGATCACCGTCTGATCATAACTAATGTAACGGCTGAATGCGAGGCAAAATGGAGAAGAGATAGACAGAAGAGGAAGGTAGAAAGAGAAAGAGATAGAGAGAAGGAGGGAAAAGAGGAGGGAACGAGAGAGAATTAATGCGATAGTAAACACAAAACCATTTACAGCAGGAATGCGAAGTTTGCGAACCCTTTTAATTCGTTCAGTCGTGGAAATTACAAAAGCATGTTTTGCACAATGACAGATACGGGTATCTGTCATTTTCAGAATGCATTCATAATTTACGCATTCTTCATCCCTACAACAGAACTAATTTCCTCACACTTCCTATACAGGTTGATGTGGCTACTATTTCTCATGTCTAAATCCGCTGGAATGTGCGGCTTCGTACATTGGTCACCCTGACAGTTGCTGGTAAATCTTGGGAACCTCGCAGAGAGCCTTACTGGATGGGTGAATAATCTAATCTTAATCCAAATATGCACGAGATCTAATTGCATCATGACAGATGTCTTTACCTGGGGCTTTTCCGACAGCTTTCCTTTTAGTTACGGTTAAATGTACATGTTTATTCATTTTGAAAGGCGGTTTCTCCTAATGGAATAAATAATTAAGTATTTACAGATCATCGAAAAGTTAGTTTACAAAATTGTAAAATACTAACCAGGGTCCGACATTTTCTTGATGTTTTTCATAATTATGTGGACTGTGTGCATATTTAGGTTGTGTTATTGCTTTGTTTCAAATTCTTTGTTGGGAATAATTTCTCCGTTGGGGTTTTGCACACGAATGATTTTAGAACATCGGGTGACATAAATATTTGAATAGCGTGTATTAGGATGGTTCAGCAATATCAACAAGGAAGCAATCGCAAGGTAATCACGGAAGCTTTGAATCGTGACTTGGCAGAATTGTACTGTTGTGGCGCCACTCACTGCACGGCGAGAAGCAAAATAAAGGAATATACCAAGAAATAGTTAACTGTAAAATGTATATGTGTATAACGTGTGTTCGTGTGAGTGTGTACGTGTGTGTTTGGGGGGATGGGCTATGGCAAGGAAAATGTTCGGCCTAGTATGGTTTTCTTTTTGTTTCTTTCTTTCTGCACTTTTCTTCTCCAGGCGAATTTGAAATGAAACCTAAAGTACACAAGCAAATTAAACGATACAAATTAATGTATATGAATTGAATTCCAGCAAACTAGCGAAATTGCATGTTATGATCGTATATGAAGAAGTAAGTTTAACTTGGATTAGTGGCTCAAACACTTGAAACAGAAATATGCTCATACATAAAACACGTAACTATACCACACCATTATCATGATAATACTTTGTAGAGAAAGGTATATGTGGGGTGGTGATGATTTCTGTTGTATGGCTATCTATTGATTCTAAGTTTAGATAGAAAATTAGAAAATGACATGCATTTTTGGTATAGGTTGAAAGACGAATCAATTAAGAAAAAAAAATGTTTTCCATGCCGATAAAACGGAGAGGGTAATCCATAGAGGCCTACGCCACGTCCCTTCATCGATTATGACGTCACTATGATAATTGACAAGCGTTGTTATGAATTCGCGGCTTTGAGTGGCATGTGGCCCGTGTTGAATTTCTCGCCGTTTCACACCTTTCTATTGTTGCCATGTTGACACGTGTAAAAATGGTGTTTACACGAGGCCCTTCATGGCGACAATGGGTGTTGATTTTTAGCCCTTTATCTCGAGAAATCATATTGGTTGTTTATCCGTGACCTCTCCACACCTTTGCATTGTAGTTGGGTGTGAAATCATTTTAGGTTTATATTAAAGAAAAGGAAATATTTACAATGAAAGGATTCCTACAGCCTTGTCATCATTTTAGTTGGGACCATTCATTCTATTGCGCCTGACCTGCCCTTGACAAAAAGGAAAGAAAAGAAAAAGAAAATTCATGATGCTAAAGTTAACGTACTACAGTTCAATGATAATGGTGGAAGTTTGATTCAAATCGAGGAATATAAACTATAAAAAAAAATGGTGAAGTCTAAACTTCCGCACGTTCCATTTGATGATATGATATCATGATTAATTTTGTGATTTGACTATCATACTAAACCAGCATACTGTGAATATCTGTTGAAAGACTGATTAATATGAACGCTCACAAAATTTCTAAACACATCTCATATTTAGGTCATGAAAGCTAAGAGCAAATATTTGTGGTGAGTTGAAGGACTCATCATATTTTATGGCGATATCGAACAATAACTCATGCCGAGATTTCTTTAAAAAAAGTGATAATAGTGACGAGCAGTCACTGGGCAAAACAAAACCACAAAACTTTTGCGAGCGTTCCGATGAACCAGGGACTTTAAAGTGCAATAACACATTTGGCTCAAGGTGATTCTGGCATATAACACAAAATTCAAATAGAGGACGATGAAAAAGGTTTTAAACAAAATCAGACATTCAACAAGGTATCTAATGGGATTCCAAATACTCACGTGTTTTTACGAAGCTGTGGATACTGATAATGATATCGGTCGCAACCATATACAGTGAGACAAGTTAAATGAGCGGTAATGTTGTTTTCTCAAAAGTGTCTCAGTGGCCTGTAGACGAATCTTTACTACTAGTCATTTTCGTTCATTTTCGAAATTTTATTCTAGTGTTGTCATGAAAATATATCAGTAATGATGGAAATGGAATGAAATTCTAGAATCATTGCCATATAAGAGTTGTAAGGTTGGCACTGTCATCACTTGATCTAATTTCAATAATGTAGTCTATCTGGGACTGACGTCACTTTTTAGTGATAACATGAGAAACCATAAAATTTCATAACCTTTTAATTCTATGCCCAATATCGTCATTTCGAATATCATGTAGTACTTTTTCTTCTATTCTATACCTAATTCCTCTGCATGTTGATTTATATGTTGTCGTGTCAATTACGGTGTCATGGATGATGTAGGCCTATACTGCTGTAATTATATTGTGATCGAACTTGTGTTATTGCATATCTTTCAATGTTTTCCTTTGCTGTTTGATATTCTTCGATAAAGTGATGATGTTCTACTTCTCTTTTCTCTGTTCATCAAAATCATTTTTTGGACATTCAGTCGCATCGCCCTTTAAACCCCCTTTTTTAACGAAGTGGAACCATGGTGGATCCAAAGGTAGGCCTATATATGTCGTGGGCGTTTGAAAAACAGCTCCGTGTCATAACATTGCTAAGGAGGTAGGGGACCCAATAAAAATGTTGCAAAGTCATAAATCATCAGCGTGAGAGTGGTTTTGATATGTCATCGTTCGACTAATCACATGAAATATGATATTATGATATAAGCCATGAAGTAAAATCAAGTCTGTCGGCAACTGTGCGTTGAGCGTTTGTGAGGTGGAGAAAGACGAGGCGTCTTTCTGAGTTATTTTGATAAAAACACCTGCGGTCTCTACAGAATTTGGCCGTCAAATGTCAAGCAAAACACCTGACCAATCACTGAATTCTTTGCATCCAACCACCCTTCCTCCCATTTTTTGTCTTTCTTTCTGCGAGAAGCCGGAAGTGGAACCAGCGTGCGTTGTGCATCCGGCGGCATCGTTGTCAAGGCAACCGTATCAACGGCTACCAGACGTTTGGGTCGCTCTTTAACAGTTTGGTCAATAACGGTGTTGATGTGAAAAAGAAAATAGACTAAGAGAAATTTATAGATTTGTGGTAGATAGATGAATAGATAGATAGATATATAGACCAACAGACAGATAGCTGGATAGATATAGATAGAAAGAACGATAGAGATAGTAGATATATATATAGAGAGAGAACAAAAAATAAGCAGTGGAAAACGAGGATGGAACATAATAATAAACAGAATGAAAGAAAAATACACATTATATTTGAAAGAAGGAAAAAAAGGGAGATGGTTAGAAGAAATTCAGATTGATGGATGGTGGGTGATAAGAGTGTAGTGAGAGAGAGAGACACACACACGCAGACGTACACACACACACACACACACACACACACACACACTTGAGAGAGGAAGAGAGGGAGAGTGGAATGGAAGTACGGGAGACAATAGCAGCAACGAGCAAATATTTATGGATCGAGTTTGAATAGCTGAAAGGGGATAAATGTAACGCGAGGAAATTGGATCGCCATCGCATTTTACTCGCTGTTATATAGGCCTTACAGTCTGCGCGTTTTGAATGATGGGATATCTCGTAATTAGATCACTCCCTTGCCTTTTGCGCACGCTTTTCAATTACCCTGATCACCAGTAGCTTGACTGAAGTAATATTACGCTTCCCTTCCCTCCCGTTTCCTCTCTGCTCTACTTTTCTCTACATTTATAGTTATTATCGACGTCAATTCTATTTATGCGCACATTTGCACATATCATTTCCAGAAATTTCAAAGGCATTCGTAAAATAAATAACATGTATGTATGAGAGATTTTATGTCAATATAAAGAGCGAAGGGCAGGGAAATGGGAAGAGAGATTATACATGTATGCTGTTGAAAATTGCTCATAAGGTGAAAAAGTGTAGATTTACCCTCTGCGAGTTAAACTGTTTGATATTTTGGCACAAGGCGAATCTCTGCTACTAATTCCCGGCCATACAAACACCTTTCAAGCCAAGTCAAAAATGTTATGCTTTCACTTCAGGCTCTTATATCCATTGATATCTGTCATAATAGGGGCGTATATGTGCTGGTACATTTCCTTGTACTATTATGTATTACATTGGATTATGATTCATTTTGCATGGTTGTTATGGAAGCACGAATACTGTCTTGTAAGCAAGTAACCACGGCAACCCTTCCGAAAGACTTTAGTCAAAGCTCGGTGCCTTGCGTGCATGGGGGCACAACTGCCGTTGCACGGGGAATCGAACCACGGACCTCGGATATCTATAGTCGTTTTATCCACTGCGCCACTACATCCTCCTGCACACAACATGGTGGGCTATCCCGAAAAAATATCCCTGGGAAAAAGATGCATGTGAACAAAACTTCTTGTCTAGAAAGGTTCTAAAAGCTCAGACGAGGATATTTTCAGAGAATGAAATCTTACATAATTACAGTATATGTAAAGCACACGGGAATGAAATCCCTTCATTTACAGTGGTCTCTAACGGCTTCTACCGTGGCGGTGAAAACCAAGGGTCCCATTTCATTAAAAAAAATGATATAGATAGCAACTCTTGCTGGAATAGCAATTGTCATGGCAACGACAAGAATCCAACATCCTGATTTGCTTTTGCTGTGGGAAGTTGCCATTTCAGCAAGAGTTGCTATCCTAACGTCTTTTATGAAATGGGGCCCAGAAGTACTATTGGTCGGTTTTTCTTTATGTGCGTTGTTAATAGTATGATACTACAGAACGACATTTTGCCACATAACACAGTCACTGCTCTGTGAAATAAAATTCTATATACCGTCATGTGATGTATTATATAGGACTAGCTTGAGGTTGGCCTGTACTAGTAGTGCAAGTCAAAAGTGAACTTGTCATCAATTTACGCAGCTCTATTTATTTCCGCTGAATGGACTGCTAAGCATCTCTTGCCGGATCAGTGCCATGTAAGATGAAAGATAAATGGTAACAGCGCACATGGCGTAAAGGTTATTATATCCGAACAAAGTGAACAGTCATGATAAGCCTACTATAGTTTTACGAGACTGAGGCACTTAAGATGATGAAATTGCTCTTTTCATTGTCTTCTTATTCAGATCATTTGTGGTCAACCGTCGCTAACGACAAAAATTAGTAAATTGGACCCTTCGTCTGCCCTTAAAGGGGTGATATAATATCATGCGCATGTCCGAGTGAGTGTAAGTGTGTGTGTATTTGTGTGTTTTTGTCTGTGTGTGCTTATGATTCTATGTGTTCAATAATAATATGAAATTTATTCATTAATTATTTAGATAGATTTAATACGCAGTACTTTGTCATCACAAATTCAAAACAAGGTTGTTGTTTTTTTTTACAATAAGATCATTTCATTTTTTAAATCATACTAGAGAGTATTGATTAGATGGATTAAACCCACTGAATCAATCTAGGACTACCCGCATTACCACATCTAATCAACGTGATCTAAATTAATGCACTTATATTACTAATATAGGTCTCACTGATTTCAGGTTCATGTTCTCAAGTTCGGTTGCTTATCACTGTCCGCGCGTGATGCATGATGAATTGCTCAGAGCGTAATTAGCTTGATTTGTCTTTGTGCGTGCGCACTCGTGGACAAGAGACACTATATCACCCTTCTTACTTTTCGTAATTTGGGGAATGATGAAGGAAAAAAAAACCGTCTTTATCTCCATCAGAGCAAGCAGACCAAATATCTCATAGGCTACGTTGGCTGCATCTCAACGTCACAACGAGGCTTCATACGCCCATTATCATGTTTGCAACCTGTTGAGTAGATCGTGCACATGTCCTTCATAGACAATTCTTAGCCACTGTTAGCATTCCTCCCCATTTCCAGCGTTTTCCGTATACTCACTACATTTTTAAAACTTATATTCTGTTATTCATTGTGATGTGATTTATATATTCATTTTCTGTAAGATATCTATATGTTTTTGTTGGAAATGGGGAAAATGAATGAATGAATGAAATGAATGAATAATGACCGTGACCGTTGTCTATTTGTTCTAGAACATTCTTTACTTCTCCTCACATCCTTCACCCCGACCCGTTCCCACTCCCTTCTTTCTCATCCCGTGAGGAATCACTTTCTCCTTCAAACATCCCACAAGTAAAAATTGGGGGGGGGGGGGGGTGAGCTACAACTGCATCGTTACATGAAAGCTGATGGAGCGACTCTGAAGCAACGCATATCTGCATGTGACCATTAAAATTCCAGAGGGCATTTTACGACTCTACTAACTTCCCCGGGGGACCCGTTACTTGACGTGACTTTGGAGAGCCTTGCGTGGCCCACTCGGCAAAATTAGCTCATTCAGCAGGTACGACCAACCGTGCTCATGTCAAGACATTTCTGAACCTGACTTTCACATAAGAAACGCGGTGCCTTTTGCAAATCTTCAGTAAAATATTAGACATGAAAATGACATCTCATTTCTGACTCTGGTTTCCATTATCAAAGCCACCTGTCTCCAGTATCTTTCTCTTCCTCTCTCTCCCTGTGTGTGTGTGTGTGTGTGTGTGTGTTTTAATTGTCTACTATCTGTTATGCCCATCTTCTATCTATCTATCTATCTATCTATCTATCCATCAATCTATCTATCATTATATGAATTTATTATTTATTTATTCATTTATTTATTCATTTATTTATCTATTTGATTTGATTTGATTTGATTTGATTTATTTATTCACCGTAAATTCAGCATAAAAAAGGAGTACAGTAAAAGTATGACAAGCAATATACAACACATTATCAACAGTAGAATATTACATAAAATGCATCAAATATGGAAAAGGGAAGAAAACAAGAGAGAGATAAAAAAATAAGCAACGAATATGTACGGTAGGATAGCCCATTCAGCTCAGTCTACGAAGACATGGCTGTTCTTCCATGGGGTCCTGATATAAAATTGATATTGATATTAGGATAAAAAAACATTCAAACTGTAAAAATATGTATATCACTGACAAGAGAAAAAAAAAGTACATTGTATGTCGACTAAGCTACAAAAAAAAAATAAACTTATACTATAGAGGGATTATAAAAAATCTGGAACAAATGATATTAATTTACCAGAAAATGAAGCAGGACTACAAACAGCTGTTAAGCTTGGAGGGAGACTGTTGTATTGCACAGTACCCCTATAATAACAAGTTCTTTTACAGTATTCTGTCCTGGGTTTTGGCCTATCTATCTATGTCTATATGTAGGCTACATATCTATTTATTCATTTAATATTTATCTATTCATTCACTTATTCATTCATTCATTGATCTATGTATGTAGGTATGTATGTATGTATGTATGTAGGTATGTGTTTATCTATGTATGTATTTATTTTTGTATGTATGTTTGCATGTATGCACGTATGTAGGTATTCATGTGTGTATTTATTTATTTATTCATTAATTTATTTGTTTATTTATTTATCTGTATCTATTTATCCCGGGCAAAGTCGTATTGAAAATTAAATTCGAAGTCAAACTGAATAAGATAAGATCTAAATAAGATGTCTGAATAAGATGAAATAAATTTTCGAGCCAGCTACTCATTTTTCTTCCCTCAAATGTTGCCTTTCAGAGTAAATGTAAATTCTCGTTGATATCATTAAATGTTATAGCAAACTAGAGATGCCTGACACGTCTGTCCGCTAGCATGCAACTTGGTGAAAGACAAACATTTCGGTGATCTTATTATTATCATTATTTTAGGCTTTACGACTATGTGACTGCCTAGAGAAAGACATAGACAGTTTTTTTTTTTCGAACAAAAAGAAGTCTGTAATTGTGAAAGAAAGCTGCGCTTTAATGACTTTGATGATGAAAATAGTACGCATCCGCTCAGCAAACTGGAAAACCAAACTCTGACCAGGAACTATGATTAACAGTGACATCGAGTACTTGATGACACATTAGTCTTGGTTAAGCCTCACCTGTAACACCAAATTGATGTTGACAGGGTTTATAATGTAGTTGTTCTGTGCAGCGTCAAATATGGACTTCATCTTTACTAATGACGTAATCCAATGTAGCAAAATGTGCAACACGAGCACACACGACCTGAAAAAGATCTGAAATTCGCAATGACAGACGACATTCTCGCACGAATAAGAGAAATCCGGTTTCTCAACGCGCAGGTGACGAACAGAAACACAGCAACACATAGCTGAGAATAAACCATCATGTACCACACATATACATACACATACACTAAAACAATCAAACAAACAAACAAAAACAAACAAAGACAAACAAACAAGCTAGCAAACGTGCTTACGTGTATTATTCACATACATACACGGTTATCAACTCTTTTAATCATATGCTTTTCAATATCGAATTTTATCTCTACGAATCGCAGGTTATACGTATTTATTCTATCAAATGCATTTGTAACAACACTTCCAATGCTGCATAAATGCGCCATGTCATGTTTCCTTGGTGTAGTAATGATGATAATAATTTTGCATGCTAGAATCTTATATCATGTTATCATATGAATTCCAAATATTTAGTTTGCCTACATTACGTAACAGAGCAACAAATGACGTTTACCATTGTTTGCTTGCTTTTCTTATCTATTTGATTTGATTTTGATTCGATATTATTCATTGGAATTGGTTTCTGTATCATTCTCACATAAAAATCAAAATATAATCTTTTTAGTTTGTGTGATCGCAAGGAATACAATGTCTGTGTGCGAGACATACGCAAGTCCCAGCTAAGCGCAGAAGGCAAATACGCTGGATGAAAATAACGGCAACTACACTCGACTTGGGAGATAGTAAGAGAGGATCTTTCTCTCTCTTTGTCTCTTCCTTCCTTTCTCTCCCATTGCTGACCCTTTGATCTTTATATCTCTCTTTGAATATCCATGGTGCCAGCTCTGTGATATATAGAAAAGATTCTTCCTCTATACCGAACCAGCTATAGGTCTGTGAAATCCAGCTCCAGACATGCACGCTAGGTTGTCATCGACAAATCCCCATGATCAATCTCTCGCCCCGACGCCACCAAGAAACATTGTTTGCCTCTCTTTATGTGTGTGGGATTTTTCCCCTTTCTTTTCTTCATCATGAATGTTCCTCTTATCTTCACAGTGTAGGTCCAAGAGTGCTATTATTGTTTGTTTTTTCTTTCCAACAGCCTATTCTGACAAACTCGAGTATTTTGGGTGTTGTGGATGAACAAAACGAAGATGGAGAGAGGGGATATATATGTTGTATGGAATCAGTTTGGACCAACTGCGTTTCAAGAGATCATCGCGTGGGATAAAAACGTCTTGCCACCCTGGAGCCGATTGTTATCATCTTTCCTTCCTTCCTACCTCCTTTCTTTCTTTCTTTCTTTCTTTCTTTCTTTCTTTCTTTCTTTCTTTCTTTCTTTCCTTCTTCTATCTTCCCCTGTCTGTCAGACTCTTACCCTTTCTTCCCCTCTCCCTCTCTCTGTCAGTCTACCTCTAAGGCAGACAATGTAGTCGCCATTAGAGACTATAACAACAAACATATGACATAATAAATGGATATATCATATTATACCTGGATACATGAAATTATATATCTAAAAGAGATAAAAACTGTCAGAGAGTGAATGGTAGATTAGAAAGAGAAAGATGGAGCAGAAAGAGAATGAAGATATAGACAGACAAGGCGAACGTCATGGGGGAGAAGATGATAACAATGAGATTGAGAACCAGAGATCTGAAAATGAAGATATTCCTGATCCTTGTCTTCAGCACAAAGTGAAAAAAAAATGAAACAATTCTTATGGCGAAAAGATCACCACTTAACTGTATTACGCGCCTACCATTACGTTGTGTTGTGTGATTAGCATCAAATTGAAGGACGGATCGAAAGACAAAGAATGCGAATGAGTATTGTAAAAGAAAAAGAGTATTGCTTAGAAGGTGGGCAAAAGGATGTATCGACGGAAACGGCTAACCTGCTTCTACAGCAACTAACGTACTAATGTCTAACCACTAATAAATGTCTTCATAACAAAGTCGTCAGTTATATTCCTCATTGTGGTGTGTTTGTGTGTTAGTGTTTTTATTTTACTAGGCTATTGGGGAAGCACCAAGATACTCCGGGACCGAAAGTCCCTTCAAAAGGACTAGGGTCTATATGAACCACTAGGATACTTTGCTCATGGGCACTGCTACCAGGGGGTTCGAGCCAGGGGCCTCAAGATTGGGAATCAGTAGTCTCATCCACTGCGCCACAACGATGTTTCTACTGGCGTCGACACATTTACTGTATATAGTATCAAAGCACCCGATGTAAGTAAAGAACTTGTTCCTGTGAGTAAAGATATGGTCACGGTGATGGAAGAAAATACACACTATTCGCAGAAAGATTCGATACTATAAACGGAAATACTTTGAGGTGCATCCACTAACGTTTATACCCACAACCAAAGACATTCAAAACCTAACGTTTACAAACACTGCATGCACAGATGTTCAAGTTACCCACATTTCATTTCTGTAAAATTGATAGGATGTGTCGTAACTCACCTTCTGCAACAATTTCTGTCTGTCCGTCGAATTGCTTTGACGAAACTGAAGAAAACGGGGTCGTATTCCACTTTCCGCTGCGATCTCAAAACTCCAGAAAGTGGTGTTCGAGTAAGCCTCAAAACTCCGTTTCCATTTAAAGCCAACTTTTCAGGAAGATCGCTTGCAACGCAATATCCTACGCGAATCCGTGAAAACCGTATCGAACTATCGATGGTATAGCGAACATGTATCACAAACGCACACTCTCTCACTGTCCTTAGGTTAGGCGGCGTACGTTTTGCGCGTTCTCGTTTCACAAGACACAGGAGAGCCGTACTCGCGCACGAAATCATCTCTCAAAATAATTGCGCGCGGACAGGTTGTTTGCATAATCTCCAGTATGTGACATCATGCGACTGAACCTGAATAGCAACATAGAAAAAGAGACTATCAATCTAGCGGGGCTTGTATTTGCATGTGTGCTACTTTGTATTGTTCAATATGAGAAATTGGTGCTGTGATCGCGGGATTTGCATTTGCTTTTCACTATAGCCCCATTGTAAATTTATGGACGAATATATTCTGCTCGTTAAATGTATTATCAAAATTTAGAGATGACGACAATTTTCTTGGTCTGTTGACTACACATTCTCACAAACATTTGTCATGTTCATATGTTTTTTGGTATATATATATATATATATATATATATACACTGTATGTATATAAATAATATACGCACACATAAACATACACACACTTGTGTGTCTATGATATCAAATGTGTTGGTGTATGTATCAAACTGCACTGCATTGAATTCAGTCTTGACGCAGACATGATCCCTATACAACTTTCTGACATGCAGATGCTACAACTGGCTTTTTTTTTAAATTCTACAGGCTGTCACGAAGTTGGTACATTACGTGGCTGAAGATGGTGCTTCGTGGTCAGAAACTGGTAATACTACAAAACAAACCCCAAAGAAATTAACCAAAGGGTTTGAAATTAGGCTAATACCTGGTATGATATGCATGTACTCATTATTTTGAATAGTTCGCATTCGAGATAGAGAGCAATTGAGTAGGTCATATTGAATGATAGGAGTATAGTGAGCGATGTTCCTGTATATCCTCACAATGAATGCAGAGCAATTAGTTCGATCAAGGAGATTGCACCTCAGAACCACCACAGTACATCTATGGGGAGTGTTCCAAGGGCCAAGGCATATTATGTCAGCAAGCATGTTGAGATATCAACAAGCGAGTGGACAAAAGGGAATGAGTAGAGGGAGAGCTCAGAGAAAAAAAAAATGAGAGGGGTCAGTTAGTTTCTATTTACTCTTCGCGAAAAGGTGTGGAGTTTGACGCCTCGTGTTCTATTCCAGGAGTCGGCACGCAGGGAGGAGGCGGGAGAACATATACATAAATAAAATACGATAGGTGTTTACCCCACCAGTGGGTGGAATTCTAGCGTATTCAGTAGGGGTTGTAGAGGTACCAAACCGAACCAGTCTCAACCTTTTTCACGCCAAACGGAGAAAAGGAGAGGATTGCTAAAATGTCCAAATACAAAATTCCACGCTTTCAGTTACCTCACGGACAGGTGCAGGAATGCCGCGATCCATGAGAAGTTAGGCACGCTCATATTCTTCATCCCAATTTTCCCCTTGCCCTTTGGACTTGCTGGTTTAAAGAGAACGCAAACCAAAAAAAGCAATGTGGATTGAGTAAAAGCATAACATTAGTGTAACACATCAGTGAAAGTTTGAGGAAAATCGGACGATCGATGCAAAAGTTATGAATTTTTAAAGTTTTGGTGTTGGAACTGCTGGATGTGGAAACTACTAGAGGTTATGACGTATGAGTGGACAACACTATTAAGAAAATATAAAAGGAATTCCACAAAGATTTACTTTTCTAGCAAAATGAAAGAGTACTTGACAAACCGCTTTCAGAAAGCAGGGGGAATAATTTGCTACCCCTAACATATGTCAGTATCAAGTTGATGGAATATGTAATTTTCATGAAAAATGAATCTTTATTAAATTCCCTTTATATTTTCTTTATATTGTAGTTCTCTCATACGTCATAACCTCTAGTAGTCTCCTTTCCCAGCAGTTCCAACACCAAAACTTTAAAAATTCATAACTTTTACATCGATTGCCCGATTTTCCTCAAACTTTCGCTGATGTGTTTTACTAACGTTATTGCTTTCACTCAACCCACATTGCTCTTTGGGTTTACGTTCCCTTAAAATGACGTGAATCGGGGAATGAGCATGAACTACTAGTATTCGTTGAACAATATAATTCTATCAACATGTGACCTTTCAGCTTTCTGTTTTTCTGTATTTTTATTTAGTGACATATATTTAATTGGATTTTTTGTTTTGTTTGTTTTAATCGGTTTCCCCAGATATAGTTGATCTTAAAAAACATCCGTACTTTAAACTTCCCCTAATCTGATTACTCACGGGACCTGCGGTTGTACAAGCTAATGCTTTTACGCAGGCCCCATCATATTTTTTTCGCATTATGACCACAGTGTAATTCGCATGCATACAGACCTCGTGTTTATACCAAATCAAACTTCTGTACATTCTGATGAAGTCTCATCTGAATTATGTTTTGTATAATTTTCGTATTTATATACTTTATTGTGATATATGTGAGAAATATGAAAATAAATTGAAATGAAAAATGAAATGAAAAACATCAAAGATAAGACCGCTTAATGAGTTCGTCATGATCTGAATCAATTGAGTACCATTTTGTCATAGTTATATCAAATTCTCGGTGTTGTCCGGCTACCACTACTCGTGTATTTATCTGCGTTTTTGGAGTTCTGAAATGAAAATTATTTGTCATCTAACACTAACACAGAAAAAGAGCCATGCGTGTATGACTCTGAGGTTTGTGTTGCTTTTTTTTTTCAAGCCCTTGCTCACTTACGAAACTAGCTTACAATTTCCTTTAATTGCGTAAATAACACTAATGCTATCAGGGGTTATGATTCACTGGAAGACTTCTGTATTTTCCCCTCTTATCAGTCCACCTTTAAGGACAACTTCATATGAATGATGCAATGCATCTCGGCAACGTCTGTTGGGCAGGCGGTGTAACCAGGGAGGTACTCCCTGGTGTAAACCTCCCTGGTGTAACATACGAAAGGGATTTGCGGACAGCAATCAACACATTTTACTTCCTAGATCCCTGTCGATACAATCGATTTCATAAACAGCATATAAAATCCTCTCGAACAATTATTGAGTTGAAGGGATGGTATAGTTTTGGTTGAGATGGAAGATTCGGGGATTCAGATTTAAACTGTGTGAGAGATAATAGAAAACCACTTGGGAAATATGGAAGAGCATACAATTCTAAGAGGACATCAAAGTTTATTTGATGAAAATCGGCTTTGAAATCTCTGAGATATCAAAAAATAAACTAAAACAAAGTGGTTGTTCATTAGGACCTCTTTGTTTTTTGATGAATCAGCCATTCAAAACTATTTTTTATGACATAAACTTTGAGTTCATTTTAGAATTGTATTCTCTTGAATATTTTTATAAGCGGTTTCTCATTATCTCACACACACACACAAAAAAAAGACTGGAGACCTGAAACCCCATCTCATCCAATACTATACTATCCCTTTAAAATGTAGACAGCTGAAATAAAAACAGAAGAGTCTGAGCAGCTGGACGCTTGAAACGAGACTAATTCCCCATGAATCTCCGCCAGTTTTCTGCCACCGGAACCTGTTCTAATTTTCTTTTCTTTTTTCATCTTTTTTTTTCCACGTGTGTGTTTCCTTCTCTTACGATTCTACATTTTCCTCTTCCATTATCATAGTCTTGTTCCCTCGCTATCTTTTATTTTTTAAAATCAAAGATTACAGAACATCATATAATAAGAATAACCCCAAATTTTTTGGCCACAAGCTGTATAGTATAGTTAGTGTTGAAGACATGATAATATCCCGAACGGTTACCCCAACCCTCGATATATATATCCAGTACAGCTTTAACACGAAACGTGAGAAATTGCTCTTTCGTCACCAGGTCAAACGTACAATAAGGTGGAATTCCTAATCTTTGTAGTTTTCTGTCTTTTTATTTGCCGTTTTCATATTTCGTGGTTTGTCCATAATCACGATATTTTTTCCCGCCTCGAGCCTTCGGGTTAACAAAAACGAGATTCTCGGAGTGTTCTTGTGCACCTCTTGACGAGAAATCCATTTGGTATTCTTCCATCAAGGACGCATAGATTCCTTCGAGCTATGACCCCGTGTGGTTTATTCTGTAAATTTCAATTTCATTAACGGCTTTTTTGTCGCCTTGCCGCGCGGACATGATATCTACGGAATTGCTTTCATACCTCACCGCAATTTGTCGATATTTGCTGGCAGCACTGCGCCCTTGGAGGTCAAAGGTTATTACACTCGGCGACATGAACCCAATACGTCCCCCAGGCACCTGGAAGTATTATTCTAGCTCTGACGTAGGCACGCCAGTCCATTTGTCATTGAATTTTAAAGGGAAATTCCGATAAGATATTATGTTCCTTGGCACGAAAAGATAAAAAACAAAACAAAACAGAGAAGTAAATCAGTGAAGATTTTGGAAAAATCAGACACATTAAACAAAAATCATGGATTGTTTATCGTAAAAGTTTAGAGAGAAAGACGAATTGGCCAGTCTGTGATGTAGGTTTTATCCAACTCTCCATTTGTTTCGTACAACAACAACAACAACAACAAAATTGTAAATTCTCGTTTTCTGAAGTATTTGGGCACAGACATTACTTATCCGCTGAGAAACGCACGTAAAAACGTATTACTCTTATTGTACTCAGAACATGTCTGATATGTAGACCCTGCGAAGAAAAAAATTCTCGTGAGAAAATAAAAATTGGTGAAATTTCGTGTAGGCCTACGAACCACATGGAGGGCTGCTCCACACCTACATCATAATCACGCACAGTTCCCAATTTACCTTACTCTCTAAACTTTTACAGTTTATAACTTTATTGCGTATCAGATTTTTCCTCATATTTTCACTGATCTACTTTTCTGATTTTTCTTCTTTTATTTTTCATTCCAAGCAACATATTACCAGGATGGAATTTCCGTTTAAGATCACATCGCGACTGCGAAGTTTACGATTATCATTATGAAGAGTTGTGTAAGTCGTGGTGGTATATGCAGAAATGCTGTGGTGCCATGCATTTTTTAAAGTCGCAAATTAAAAGCAATAGTTACTATATGTTGAAGGAAACCAAAACCCATTTATAGATGGAGATTAAGTGAAAGAAGCAATATTAGTTGAACTCATCAGTAAGAATTTGAGGAAAATTGGACATTCCGCTCAAAAGTTACGAATTTTTACAGTTTCAGAGCCGTCATATCCTCGCTGGACAAGGAGACTTCTCCAGTTTATGACGTCATTATGGACAACAATACATTTGTGTATATAGAAAATATATAGAAAATTCAATATATAAATTTCTAGCATTATGAAAGAGCACTTTGCTTACCTCTTTCAGAGAGCTGAGGGAATTATGTCACCCTTAACATGTGTCAATACATGTCGATTGAATGCGTACTTTCCAAGAAAAATTAAATTTTGTGGAATCCTCCATAAAATATTTTCTTCAAAATTGTTGTCCACGCTGACGTCATGAACTGTAGTAGTCTCTTTATCCAGTATAGCGAATGCACTGAAACTTTAAAAATTCATAACTTTTCAATCGGCTGTACAATTTTCTTCAATCTTCAGATGATATATTCTACTATAATATTGCTGCTTTCAGTCAATCCAAATGTACATTTGGGTTTTGGTTTCCTTTAATGTCGACGAGTAATTTTTTTCTGCAAGATCTTTCTCCGTGTCTGAGGTGTCGCATGCAGGAGACCCTATCACGGCTGGATTAGAGGGTGGTGTTCGTTATTCCGAAGGTTCGTATAAAGTCCAAAAAAAGTTTGTTATTCCGAAAATGAAAAAAAAGAAAAGAAAAATAGAAAGATGCGTATTGACGAACCTTCATAATTACGAACCTTATTTCGTTTCAGAATAACGAACCTTCGAAATAACGAAACTCATTTCATTCTCGGATTCAGCAAACCTTCGAAATAACGAACCATGTATCCTCTTGAGATTAACCAACCTTCGGAATAACGAGCAACCCGGCGAGCAATCTTCGGAATAATGAACTGTAACTGGATAATGCGACAGGCCCTCCTCGACAGACGGCGCAATTCCTTGCAAGCCAGGGTGCTATCGTGCAGTCCCATATCTTGGAGTGATTGGCAGAAGTCACACATGGTGTCTTCAACTACCCTGAGAACACAGTGTCCCACAGTGTGAGAAACACAATTTGAACACAGTGTGAACACAGCGTGAAATCTACTCTTCACACTGTTAAATTCGAGCGTTTTAACAGTGTGAACACAATGTGAATCATCAATTCACAGTGTGAAACAAAGCATTACTATGTGAACACTCTGTGAAAATCACACCACAGTATGATATCATCTTCACAGTGTTAAATTCGAGCGCTTTCACATAGTCAACTATGTGAACACACTGTGAACACACTGTGGGACACTGTGTTCTTTCCAGTACGGTAGTTGGGTGATCGAGACCCGATACCCCTCCCCCTATGTCGCCCTTGACCTTGTCGACACCATTCAAAAAAGGGAAATAATATACCTTTCAAACTTTTAAAATTGGAGAAGAATATCAGTTTGGGCATGAATTTGAACGATTTCTTCTCGAGATGACCACGCCGGTTTCTCCGAAACGGTAGTGAGTCACCACATCAGCTTTCAAAACTCATATTTCCGACTACGGGCCCTCTGTCCCCTGTGATTTATACATTAATTTTTCAAGAATCATTTCAAGTAAGATTGTATGGTGTTTCAGCTATGAAATGAAATAAAAAAATCAGTAATATCCGAGTAAACCTGAAATCAAAGCTATAAAGTGAAGTAGAAGTAAATCACGAAGAGTGGAATGTTTAGAGATTTCCGTTCCGTCATTCTACTTTTGTTTTCGTCATCATTAGGCAATGACGTCATTTGTTTTATTCTCCCCTAATTAGTGTTGTCCACAAAATATCAAATTATTGATTGTGTCTTGAAATTCCTTCATGTATTTCAAAATACTGTGTGCAAATTGCTCGAATGGGTATAGAATGAAATAATGAAAAAAAGAGAATTGATAGAAATCTCCACGCACACGAAGAATAAGGCTATGTATTGTTTTATATTTCATATTTCAAAAAACAGCAGAAACTTCAGTGATATTGATTGCAATCGCATGTGCAAAGCTGATGAGGAAGGACATGATATACAATATTTCTTTCCACACTGAAGAAATGGGGAATCCTCTCAGCACAAGTAGGACGCAATGTGTCATTCATGATACATGTTTCCAAAGTTGATGTAACGAGCGCTGTTACACGCGTCAAAAATAATCCACTTAACCTATCCTCTCAATGAAGGAAGTGAGGAAAAGTGGGAGGGATGGATGTTGTAAAAAATAAAAAACTGGAAATGCATCTGGAATTTCGTAAGCTTATGAAATACTTCCGCGCCAAAAGTGACGAACGTCTGCTCGCGACGGGGTGATGCACGCTACGCTGTCAAGTTGTGGCGGGAACCGGCGCGGGGAGAGTGACGGTGTCTTGACAGTTGTGAGCAGCAGTAATCGGGGGGATATATCTTCCACCTTGACCGACAGGTTGCTGTGAACGGCATCAGCGGGCAGATTGCGGCTATACGCAATCCAAATCTGCTGGCATGGAAAAGGATTAGAACCAAGGGGGGGGGGGGGGGGGGAGGAGGAGGAAAGAACAAGATGTAGATGACGGTGGAGTAGGAAAAGTAGTCATCACGCCCACCATTGGTACCCCCCTCGAGTAGTAGAATCGCTGCCCATGCCCTCAATTTGTTTTTGTAACCATGAACATGGGGCATTACCCTGTTATGACTAGTCTGACAAATTCATGCCGCTGTTGATTTGCAGTTTACCTCAGTTCATCGGAAGAGCGAGAGAGAGATGGGGGGGGGGGTAGAGGGGAGACATGAGGGATTCTGTATTAAAGTAAAACTATCTGATTCTTCAGGTGCTATGGTTTATCAACCATGAAAATGAAATCACACTTAAAGGTCCAATCTGATGATTTCATGCCCTTATTTGGTTATATTCCGTCTCCCCTTGGTGGTGGCAAAATATTGTGTTACTAATGGAAGTTAATCTCGTAATGCCTGACCTAACTCTTTTCCAGTTATACTGTACTGATGTTCTACTCTACATATTCTGTGAATGTTCTCAGTCATCCCAGTAAAGTTGATGAAGTGTCCCGGAGAGGACGTGAAAAGTCGCTACTCCAAAAACACGAGTAAATCCAGTTGACTAGATTTACTGATATAGTTCATGATTCTATTCCTCACTGCCTTCGTTGACCTAAATCATTTCATCCCCACTTTGTACTCATTTTTGTAAAAGTTTGTTACCCACTTTACGTCAATTCAACAAATCAAATTATGATGACCCATTTGTGTAACGATTAAAGACACGAAATCAGTGGTAACAGTGCTTGAAAAAGTAGACTACAATTTATATTCGTGAAAAGCTTAAATCCTATACTGTTATTTTTTGGACAACGGCAAACAAATTCTTGGAATCGAAACCGAAGAATTTTTGCGGAAAGTGGTAAAGAAAACCAAGGAGGTACTAGGCAAGCTTGCCTAGTACCTCCTTGAGAAAACACGCCGTGGTTTTCATTGGTCACTGTTTTTCTAATCCCGAGGTACCACTTGTTCACGACGGATGTGATGACAACGTTTTCTAGCGTCGCATATTTGATAGGTGTAATCACTTTCCTCTCGATATATATATATATATATATATATATATATATATATATATATATATATATATATATATATATATATATAATAATAAAAAAATCCCACAGACACTATGTATTTTTTCAGACCAGGATTACTTAAATCCTTTATGAAAGACTTTGAAGACGTTTACACTGCTCGTATGTGTACAATGATACTACTATCATTACAACTATACAGTGTAACTGCAAGTAACAACAACAACAATAACGACGACGCCGACAACGACGCCGACAAAAACGACAACAACAACAACAACAATAACGGTGCGTGTGGGCTTTTTGGAGCGGACTCCTTTGTTAGGGGGGGGGGGTGTCTGCAAATTGAGTTGTCTACAGCATGTAGTTTTTACATACCTTCACTAACACAAACACACACATACACATTTATGCAACCATACAGGGAGGCTATATGGCCAAACATGCAGTTAGATACATTTGTTTCACACTCATTGTATGTGGGTTTTAGAAGAAACAGGTACAAAATGCTATGTTTTGGGTATAAGATCAGTTATATAATGAAATTATTCAGTGTGTGTTGTTTTTATTACCTCCTGAGTTTCATTTTGAAATGTGTACCCATACACGCCACTTGATTCATGAGGATTTCCATTTTATGAACAGTGAATAAATGAAATGAAATGAAATGAACAACAACAATGATGATAATAATGATATTAGTAATGAAGTGCGCATGTGCTTGTATTTAAAAGAGATATCGTTACTACTGAAGTGAAGCCACATTCATAATAATGGTACGTTACTTTAGTATTAGTATTTACTGATATTGGTACATTAGAGGAATCTACATACAGATAAACTGGAAAAAAAAAAGAATGCTCTAGTCAAAGTCCTCACAGGAAATAACATAACATGCTTGGTTCTTTATTGTAATATCTGAATGTACTGTATTCGTTTTAAAGACAGTATTCTATGTAATGCCTGTATCTATTGCGCAAAAACGGCCCAACTCACAATCCACCGGTTGAATAAAAAATATGTTACTTGCGTGTCATAACAATTTGAGATATGACCCGTGGCAGGGGATTAAGAGTAAATCCCCTTGTTGTCACCACACTTCAGTCTCTCCCCCCATCCTCCCCCACTATCCCAATCCGCCAACCCCCCCCCCCCCACCCCCATTTTCTTTTGCGCTCGGACCTTTGAACACCATGCAGGGGGTCGAACCATCCATATTTAAAGTCTATCGATTGATTACTAGCTGATTGTGTGAAAGCGATCACAGGTGTCAACACGCATTGCTCGAAGCAGGGTGATGAATATCCGCCCCGGGGGTCGCACGCGATCTACGGGAAATGAAAAGCGAATTATACCGATTGTAATTGTTACCACTGACAACTCAAACTGCAATGAAAATGTCAGTTGTACAGAATGGTGCTAATGCTGAAAGGGTTTAAGCATGGAGCTACAAACTGTAGCTCCATGGTTTAAGTTATTATACCTTTGCAATGCGTGAACTATTATTGGCAACAAAACAGTGAACTAGAAGAAGAAGAAGAAGAAAAGATTGAAAGAAACATGAGGGCAACTACGTGGGAGAGAGATAGAACGAAAGATAGAGAACTAAAGAATATAGGAATAAAATGAGATGAAAGATGAAAGATGAAAGAAAAGGAAAAAATGGTGAGAAAAGGTATGAGAGAAATAAACAAGAAGGCAAGAAACCAAAAGGTGATAAAAGGAAAAAAAAACAATGCAGAGAACATTAGTGAACAATTATGTTCTTTGGATCTTTAACAAATGCAAACTGTAAAAACGTATCATTGTACATTAATTATCAATACGATGTAGGTTTCAGCAACGGACGGATCATATTTAATTGATAATATAAAATTAATGAATAAATTAATTTATCTACAGATGCGAGATTCGGACAAGGTGTACATTAACAAAGTTTTTTTTGTGTGTGTTTTTTTAGAGCATTTTGCTTCCTTCACAGCAAATCAGAGGGAATGGCGATCTAGAATTAAATGCAAACTGTTAAAATAGCGATGGTGCAGTTTCAGCTGATATGGAGTTTGAGGTTTCCATCATTTTTTATGATGATTTTTTTTGAAATAATAAGAAACCTTCATGAAATAATTACGAAAGAGCATATTATAATTCTAAGGGGAAATCAAAGCTTATTTGATTAAAATTTGTTTTGAAATGGCAGGTATATCCAAAACAAAGCAATCCTAATAAAATGTGGGACCCACCTTTTATTAGGATCGCTTTGTTTTACTTTGTTTTTGGATATCTCGGCCATTTCAAAAACCGATTTTCAGCAAATAAACTTTGAATTCCTCTTGGAGTTGTATGTTTTTATTAAGCATTTCATAAAGTGATTTCTGTAAGCATCTCACAAAAAGTTAAGAGCTGAATTCTCGCCTCAATCAATACTATCTGTACCATCCCTTTAGGGGAGGGGGATCATCAGGGCTTTCCTTGATGAGGGCAGTAACTCCTGATGTGACACTTCAAGACATTTGGTAACCCTGAGATGAAAAAAGAAAGAATTCTGTGGGCCCTAAGATGACGTCAATTGCAACAAAGGACATTTGCCAGTAATCTGCAGAGTAGATAAATACAGGAATATAAATATACTTTTTGTACCTATAACGTGTTTGCTGAACGCCGGACATTTAGCTCAAATAGAAGTGAAAAGTGGTCCACGTCATCTGGAACCGAGTACAAATTTGTCCTCATTCGTTCATAGCCCCTGCCATGAAAAAGGGGTTTATTTTAGGACAAGGAATGGCGTTGACAACTAGACATCAGGGTTTTTTTTTTCTCCAGCCCCATTCAGAGGAATTAGCTAACACTTGCTAAATCCTATGTGTCTATTTGCGCTTTTAAGTACACCAAGAGAAAGAGAAGTGAACAGTCGAATAGTTTATTTTTGACCACACTCTTGCCTCTCTTTATTTTTCTTTCTTCTTCAGTGTTGGTAATCTCCAAGGAGCTCCACCCAAAGACGAGATGTCAGAATGACTTTAATCTGTAAGCACTTTTGGGGGAGAAATGGCAGAAGAAAGGCGCAAGGAAACCGCTCCCTAAAACAAACTAATGGGATTGGGGAACGGCTTTATATTATTTGCCAAAAAGAAAAACTTCTGAGGGACAAATTTAGACTATTAGCACTCTAGTGGAACTCTTCGCTCTCTCTCCCACATTCTCTTTTCTTGCGCGTATTTGAAATTTGCGAGAGTTCTATCGAGAGTTACCCACTTGAAGACCGCATTGGACAAATCTTGTAATGCCCAAAATACAGCAGTACTGGCTTGTTTGATCACCAAGCTGTCTGAAAAGGCGGACCCAGTAATACTTACTCGGTACAATGGCAATTAGCATGGTCACATCCCGAAAATCCTGAGAGCTAACTTCAGTTCTTGATTAAATGACAGATTCAATCGTTGCCAATTTGAGGGGGTGTTGATGTGTTTGCTATTTTTGGCACGGAAATGGAAGGAAAAAAATCAAACAAACAAGGAAAAAGTTTACTATTGCGATGGGGATCACGGGAAAGGAGTAATGGGTAGTATGAGCACGGGAAGTATTGTTTTCGGCATGATGTCAAATCCAGTATTGTTCTTCTTAATGCAAATTAGCGATAACAACGCCGCTACAGCCAGCTTCGAAAAGAATCGATACGATTATTTCAAACACTGTCAGACTGTTGTTAGTCACGTGGAGAATATATTCTGCACATATTCAACATATTTATCTCTATCTTAAGTACTGACGTTAAGTAACTTTGCGTTATACCGATCATCTAACGACATAATACGGTTCTGCAGAAAAAGAACATCTTGGCGGCATTCATTCTATACTTCCTCGGGGAAGGAGGGGGAGGGGGCCAGCAGCCACAGTCGATGTGACCGTGGTTTGCGAGATCTCGTAATTGGTCATGAACACGTATAGGGCTTAAAATTTCTCATGGGAAGGGCACTGCAAGGCTATCATCAAAAGTTCTCGATCTTGGCAACGCAAAGAAAGACTGATACCCGTGATTTTGTTGTGAATGATGAAGCCAAAATGTTGTGTGCCTTGCTGAGGAGGAAACCCAAGGTTGCACGTTGAGGAATTTGAATGCGAAAACAGATAAACGTCATTTTCAAAGAATAGGTCGAGAAAAGGAAAATCTCTTCAGTGATACTGCACTTGTTTACCACAATGAATATTTTAAAAGAGGATGTCAAATTTGTCACATATATTTCAATTGTTTCCTCTGTTTTTCAGCAAATTCAATTTCAACTTGATAAAATTGGATATATCGGTTTTTGCCTTTAAACTTTCCCCATAGATCAGTTGACCGGTCAATCAACGCATTCAGAAAGTTTGTTTGTTTGGATCGTTTGTTTTGTACACGTAAATAGTCCTGATGATTATTACATAATCCATAATACTCAATGTGGGTTAGTGCAATATTCTTGCATAGTATGAATAAACTCAATCCTTCTGAGACGTGCCTATAAAAGGAATGAGACTGTGAAGCATTCTAGTCTTTTATCAAACAAATGATATGATAAATGACTTTGGAGAAGTTGAACTCCAAACATGATCGGGAGGTTCAGACAACTCTGATATCTCATGCATACCAATTAACGCCTGTGAACCAGACTAACTGCCTCCCTTGTGTCAAGTTCATATAGTAATTCGTCATTTTGAAGAGACGTGTTTACACATCTCTCGCTGCTATTTCGCTTTTTAAGAAAAGAATTAAACAAACAAGTGTTCTTCGCCGTGGTTGCCAGTCATTAATCTTGTCAGAAAATGGGTCACTTAACCGATAAAAAGGGAAAATACTTCGAGACGCGACTGATTAATATCAAAGCCATATTATTTTGACGAGTATATACACCCATACCTATGCTTGTGGCTGGCTGTAAACGACTCGGTTTGGCCCTACACCACATTCATCGCACGCGTTCCGCTCTATTTGGTACTAGTATAGGCCTACTGCCCTATACGAGAGGCGTAATAATGCAAACTTTTTGGTGGGTGCACAATTTGTGTGCATGAATATTTTGATTGGCACTCATAAAAGTTATCTTCGACCCAAGATGAACTGAAACGAAGAAATGAAGTACATTGTATGTACAAGGAGAAATAATGATGATGATGTTGAGGATGATGAAAATGATGATGATGACGATAATGATGATGATGATGATGATGATAATAATAATGATAATATGATAATAATAGTAGTAGTAGTAGTAGTGGTAATAATAATAATAATAATAATAACAATAATAATAATAACAACAATAATGATAGTAATAAAGATAATAATAATAATGGTAATGATAATAACAACAATAATAATGATGATGGTAATAATATATCGTAATCCTAATCATAATCACGATAAAGTTATGATAATAATTAAGATAATTACGAGAATAATGATGATGATAAGAGTAGGATGAAGAAAAGAAGAATAAAAAGAAGTGGAGAGAAGAATGAAAGGAAGGTGAAAACAATTTTAAGGATTTTCTGACTTACCCAACGCCAAAAAGAAACAATGAATAAACATGAAGAGATGAATAGATAAAAAAAGGATGGCGATGATGACGAATATGATGACCACAAATATATAAAAAACTCAGGGATAGAAAAATGAGGAAGAGAAGCTTGAAATACGAAGTAAACGAAGGAAATTAAGGAGTTCAAGAAGATGCTACTTCTGCGTCAAAGACAGGCGGATATCTAAGGTGATATCATGAGCTTTTGTCCATTTACTGTACTGTTCAGCTGATGAAATACCGTTTCTCCAAAGTCTCTTAATGCTCTTCTCACCAGGGCTGGAAATCATATTCCTCAGTGCAAAAGTGCAATATCTAATTCGATATTGACGGACAAAAATACAGAGTTATAATATGCTCTGCTTTTTTCTTTTCAGGATTGATTTTATATACTCTCTTGAGTTAAGTAGGCATGGCCGGTTTCATATTCACCTTTAAAAAAAAATGTTGTCTCACACTTATACCACAACGGATTCTTAGTTAAACCATAAAATGGTCATACAAGTACCGTGTATAGGATATAGGTAACGTTTCAGTGCGTCAGTTTATAAGGACAATGAAAATCTCACGTCACCGCGACTAAACGAAGTCGATTTATTTCTATATGTTTCTTTCTTTTTTTTTTGGACAGAGATACTTTGGCATATACCACTTTGCGGGTGAATGAAGAGAGAGGATTACTTAAGATTTGAACACAATTGAGTAAGATCCCAATTTTGATTGTCGAAGAAATCGGTAAAGTGTCGCCTCTTTACTTGGGCATCTCAGCCGGTGTTTTAAGGCCACCATCGATGGAAATAGCGCATGCCAACAATAGATCAAGCCCCCGACTCCAATAGTATCCCAAGGAAACCTGCAGTTCGTTTCTCGATCGCTGCATTGCATTCGTCTGTTCTTGCTCAACAGTTTCAGAGGAGCGTATAGAATTAACACGAATATAACACATTTTGAGATCGTTATGAAATTCAGTGCCACCCCTAACATTTTCATTTTTTATTATGCCTCTCTTTACCGAGGATTTCTATCATCAATGAAATTTGCATGGATTTTTCTCCTGCATTTTCTCTCTTAGTGTTTACAATGACAGGTTAATACCTTTTTTTTAAAGAAAAAAAAGTCTTTTGTGTCCTTTGATATAGGAGTTCATCTTCAAGTTGCAATTCTATATCGGAGTCCGCTTCGTAAATAATTCCTTCAGCATCATTGCAGCCAACGTTATGATATGTAAACCACACAACTCTGATGTAAAGTGAGGTGAGCTGTTTCTGTCTCTCTTTTAGATTTTTCACCCCCCCCCCAAAAAAAAGAAAAGAAAAGAAGAAGAAGAAAAAGAAGAAGAAGAAAAAGAGGATAAGATAACGTTTATACCCAAATTATTCTAGTAACGAAAAGCATAATAAGTAAGCAGTAACTATTGTAAACAACACTGTATATTTTACCGTAATATAGGTTTTCCCGCCAATTTCGCACTTTTGTCAGTCCATTTGATAAAAGGTTCATTCAATTTAGCGAAAATCCTCGTCACTGCACATTCTGTCATTCAAAATTGCAAGTTGGTCGTTCAATTTATCATTTCGATCAATGAAATTTGCACATGTGCCTTTCGAATTCGTAAAACGAGCATTCAAATTGGCACGTGCTCTTCAGTCATTCAAATTCGCCAACACTGGCCGAAAGGGGTATTTCAGTCATTCAATTTCGCGTATGGGCAGTCAAATTCCTAACATATTCATTCAAATTAACGTCATGTTATTTCTTTTTTGAAGAGGTGATAACATTTAAACGCGTATTTCTCTGTGACTTGTTGTTTCATCCACGTACTGTTAAGCAGTAAAAGTATATTTTTGACCATGTATAACTCGAGTTTGTTGTTCTGTAACGCCCCATTTCTCTCATACATGTCATGTTAGGCCAACGTGTACCAATACTACAGATTAACTTCATCTTCTTACAGTCATGACAGCACAAGTTAGATACAGACGTGTTGCTCAAGAAGACAGAAAATGAATTATAGGAACATTTGATGATCATAACCTTGACTTCCTAGAACTGGCCGACACACTCGGAATAAAGCACTCAACGGCCAGATAAGTTGTGGCCACATGATGCACTATATCTTCGGACTGGAAGAATCACTAAGCACATTGAAGAAAAAAAATGTTGCCAAAATCTCTAAAATAAGTACGAAAATATGAAATGTAATGACGCTTGCAAAACAATAACTATGTTGACAAAAAAAAAAATAAAGAAAGAACCAAAGCATAAACATGCGTGCTAAATTGACTGCAAAAGATGTTAAATTGGATGCCCAATAATGAATTTGAATGAACGAGTGCGGCATGTCCGTGATCACGTGACTATATCATTCTAAATTGAATGAACGAATAACGAAATGGTGCTTGTTTTACGAATTTCAATTGAAAAAGTGTTAATTAGAATGAGGCTAAAGGTTATTTGAATGCTCCAAAATGAATTTGAATGAAGAGATCATAAAATTGAACTACCGAACTTGTCATCTACGATAAATTTTGCTAAATTGAATGCAGCAATTAGGAATTGGACTGACAAAAGTGCGAAATTGGCCGGGAAAACCTATACTTGGATGTGAAAATTTTGATTTGAGTAACTACGTATAATTATAGTCTTCACCTTATACATAGCCTCTCTTTTTTTGCGGGGGGAGGGGGAGGGTCATTGGTTTTTCAGGCGACTTCCAGACGCCTTAAACGGGAGGGATATAATGAAACACAATAAACGCCATGACATAAACTTTCTCTAAAAAGCTGTATTTATGTTTTGCCTCATGTCAAACCATTTGCCTCCAATATTTAACAGAATATTTCGGTCAAATTCAGAGGTTCACTCTTATCCTACCAGACAATCCACAAATTTGCATTTATTTAACCCCAAAACTGCACTCGCACATCATTCTATCAGACACTCCGGCCCTGACACTTCGAATTCCCTTCCCACCGAAATAAAAAACATGACCACTTTGTATTCATTTAAGAAGCCTGTAAAACTTCACCTCCTTAAGCAGTATTCCCCAGGATAACATTTTGATTTCTTGATTGTTATGCATTATAATCAAATATATATAAACATGTACGTGATACATGATGCATGTATGTGTGCATACATATATCGATCTATTTATCTATCCATAAATATATTATAAATATGGGTATGTATGTGTATGTATAGGATAGGTACATAATGTATATTATGTATATGAGCATGTATATGTATGCATGTATACCACGTGCCTTACCATTATTACTGTGCACATTTAACCACGATATATTTTGTTATTTCATGTCAGATAACCACATGTAGAATGCTTTGTATCCATTTATTATTATTTTCATAGTGCATATTAGGTTATTACTACGGCAAAGGCAACTGAACGTGTTAACTTTAATTGCAGACTTATTTAATATCATTACTGTATAAGTTCCGGCCAATTTCGCACTTTTTTCAGTCCAATTCCTAATTGCTGCATTCAATTTAGCACAATCTAGCCTAGACGGCATGTTCGGTATTTCAATTTTATAATCATTTCATTCAAATTCATTTTGGAGCATTCAAATTACCTTTTACATCATTCGAATCAGCACTTTTTCAGTTCAAATTCGTAAGACAAGCACCATTTCGCAAATCGATCATTCAATTTAGCACGATATAGTCACGTGATCACGTATACGCTGCGCTCGTTCATTTGAATTCATTCTTGGGCATCCAATTTCGCATTTACTGCAGTCAATTTAGCAGACACGTTTATGCTTTTATTCTGATATCACCTTTGCAACAATACTTTCAAAATATGTGTCTGTGTTTAGAATGTTCGACGGCATTATTTCATTCACAGATACATTGATCTTAAGTTTGTTTTGTCAATAATTGGGAGAAGGAGGTTTCAATTTACATCGTGATTATTTCTTTCATCTGCATGTTTCATTATTTTCATTTGGTGGGTGCGAGATTGCTTTAATTATCATTAGGAATAAATAAAAGTTATTGGATCATCTCTAGCTAACAATTTGTCAAGGTTATTACCCTCCAATGCTTCTTTGATTCTTTCCCAGTCTTCTTGAGAGATACGCCTGTATCTAACTCGTGCTGCCATAACTGGACATAAGAAAGTGAAGTGAATCTATGGTACTGGTGCAAGCATGACATGTATCGTTCTGATAACTATCATGTATGAAAGAACAACAAACAGAACAACAAACTTGAGTTATTTAGGGTCAAAGATACCTTTACTATATACTTAACAGTGTGTGGATGAAACAAAAATTCACATTTAAATACGTATAAATCACGATTCTCACCTTATCAAAATAAAAATAACATTACGCCAATTTGAATGAACATGTTTGGAATTTGACTGCCCATACGCGAAATTGAATGACTGAAATACCATTTTCCGCCAGTGCTGGCGAATTTGAATGACTGAAGAGCACGTGCCAATTTGAATGCCCATTTTACGAATTCGAAAGGCAAATGTGCGAATTTCATTGACCGAAATGCTAAATTGAACGAACAAGTTGCAATTTTGAATGACAGAATGTGCAGTGACGAGGATTTTCGCTAAATTGAATGAACCTTTTATCAAATGGACTGACAAAAGTGCGAAATTGGCCGGGAAAACCTATAGTTGCAAAGTAGCTGGAGTGGTACATCACATACACTCTGTAATTTTCCCTTTCCCCCCTACCCTTCCCCCTTTCTCTATCCCTTATTCTACCCAGAGTAGCTAAGTATAGGGTCTCCATACCGTCAAGCCTCGGCTTATTTTGGAGACCCTTCTGTTTCCCTAAGCTGTTTGTATTTGTTTTATTTTTTACTAAAAACTATGTGTCGATATACTGTTTGTCATAAATGACTTGTACACAATCATATCTGATGCAACGGAATTAAGCAGAAATAAATCAAATCAAATCAAATCAAATATATACGTGAGTGTTATATTAACATATTCTTCTTTCTTATCAATACATTTGCTCCCAGAGCAAACAAGGGTAAACATCCCGATATCAAGAATGCTTGATAAAACATTTCAGGCAATTCATATAATTTCACATCAGGTAGTACGTAAATCGATAGTGCCATGTTCAGATTTGTGGAATTTAGTGTGGTCCGGCCCTGAGCAGAAAAATCAGTCCTCTGAAAAAAAAAAATCACAACAACAACCGAAACATGTATTCTTATATGTGAAGATGCCATGTCATAATTCTTGTTCACTGTGATTTGTTAGGAATTTTGAAAACATTCTTATCCTTCATCCCAATCACCATAAATTCTGAAACTCTTTTTATCCATTATAATAAATCTATAGATGTTCAAATGCAAAACTCTGAAAGTCATCTGGCGTTCTCTTTTTAAGGAGAATGTTTATACACTGCATTGTGCGTCAACGTTATATCCAATAAAAATGGCTTTCATAGATTGTGGCAATTCATTCCAAAAGTTGTTTTTGCTCTGTATATTTTCTTCATTTTCGTTTTTGGACTTAGTTTGCGTTGTAAACATGTCAACCCCAGATCTTTTGACTCACTTTTATTTCACACATAACAATTGATAATGGAGGATCGTTGCACTTGTGGTAAAAAATAAACGTGTTTGTATTTTCTTTTTGCCTCCGGTGATTCTTGTTTCTTCCTTTTTTTATGAGGGTCATTGGCACCGTTCATGCACTCTTGCCTGTCAAACTAAATAAGTGAGAGCTCAGTATCGAAGTCTGAGTAATCCTTTTCTAATTGGTTCTCATATATCAGTATCTATACAATAGATAAAAGGAATATCATTCCAAGACCTCCATGAATAGTAATGAACTTGTGAAAAGTCTGTTACACTTAATGGTGTTATCAAAGATGGAAAGCATTTTATAGGTTCGAAAGCGCCAACTTTCTCGAGGTGCCCCATGCGTATAGCGAGTGATATTATTTACAGCTATATGAGCTGAAGGAAGATATATGAAAGAAGAGGTGATAGAGGGACAAGGAAAAATAGAAAGAAAGAGAAAGAAGAGAAAACATAACCATGAACCTTTGAGAAAGGAAGATGGGGACGATTTTTGTGCATTCACGCAGAACCCGAATGATTTAGCATTTGAAACATCATTCCAGTGCAGTAGTTATGGATGTGCGAATATGTGTAGGAATAAATGTGAAAGTGAATAATTTCATGTGTGTACTACGTTCCTGTGTGTGCTCCTGTGAGCGCACTCCCGCCTTTGCGTTGGCGGCTCATTATTTTCAATCTCTCCATGCCCCCCCCCCTCTCTTCTACCACCTTCCATTTCTTTACAAGTCAGCCATCAGGTTTTAAGCAGGTTTTATCAAATCGCATTGACGCTCTGTTCTCTCTCTCAGTCGTATTATTTTGTCATATTTAACGTATCGGACTGTATCAAAAGGTTGTGAATATTCTCTTACTTTTCGACTCATACAAACTCTGTGCTTGTCAATAAACTATTGTACGCCTTATTTGCAACTGTGTGGTCATGTGTTATGCAATAAATGTTATGTTTCGAACATGTATGTCATGTCAATCGAAAAAAATAAACAAGTATAGGAATAGTTATCGGTTATTGCCAGGTTTTGCAAGTAGGCCTATACTTAGTTCCAAATGGACAAATTCCGTTGCCATTTAAAAAAGACAACAACAACAGATTATCTGCAACGCTGATATTGTGTTGTTGTTGTTGTTGTTGTTGTTGTTATTGTTGTCGTTGTTGTTGGTGTTGTTGTTGGTGGTGGTGTTGTTGTTGTTGTTGTTTTAATTTTATGGAGCGTGCGTATCATTCAGTTGTGAATATTTACGCCTTTGATAGATGTTGGTGTAGTCTTAAGGCTAGAGGACTTTGTTACACTTCTATCTGGTCATCATTGTTATTCAGTTAGGTCCTATGGGGGAGGGGTACATCAGAATCAGACAGCAAAATAGAAAAAAAGAAAGAAAGCAGAGGGAACAAAGATAGGGGTGAAAAAAAAGCGGGGACCCAGAAGAACAGTGACATTATTGTAGCCCCTTTAAAACACAGTTGGTCACTTGCGGACGGCAATCTGAATATCGTCATTGAATCGGTACATTTTCGTGATCTGGGTTTACTTTATACACATCGGTAGAAATATCCTTGGTCAGTGTGATAGCTTGTCGCTTTTGTTGTTATTGTATAAATCGCGATCTAGCTGACGGGTGACACAATGGTGATAGAAATTTCTGTAGATTAGATTTTTTAAAAAGGAATAAAGTAGGTGTGTTTTATTGCTGCAGTACCGTTTCCTGAAGTACAGAGATATGTTACACTCAATACTACCTGCTATATGTATCTATTTATCAGTCTATCTATCTATCTATCTATCTATCTATCTATCTATCTATCTATCTATCTATCTATCATTATTTCTATCTATCCACACTTACATTTTATATAACATGCACAAACATGTTATTATTTCTCACCTGTAGTATGATTTGTATACACTTTACTTGTATATGTATGGAATAGGCAAATTTATCCTATCGATTGCGTGAAAAATAAGATCGTTCAATCGTTTGGAATCATTTGTCATTTGTTACGTGAAAATTTTTTCCCATGGGAGAACATTATAAAAATGTTCTGCCAATGGGCGAACATAACCAATGTCATCACGTGACTGTGTTTAGCCAATCACTAACCTGCATTTGACTAACCCATTTAATATAATAAACTATGTGCGTATATAATGCACCTATGTACGTATCCATCTATCTAACTGTCTAACATAATATATTAGCATGTCATCTGTCCATAATGATATACATAGGCTTGATAGCATGTTTGTGTGTTCAATTGTGGTGAGGTAATATATCAGTCATATCATTATCAAGTCTTGGGGAAAAATATTTTGAATGCATGTCCAACGAATGACACACCGAGCTGTCATGTTAACAAGTCCAGCCATTATTTGCCGACAGCCCATGTTTTCATTTCAGCTATTCAGGACATGGGTGGTGTACCTGTGACTGGCGGTTCGCACTTTGTGAGATTAAAACGGATTTATTACGCCCACGACTCCGAGCATTTTCTGTAACTTTTGGCGGCTTCGCACAAGGCTAAACAAATGCTCAAGAAACGGGGATTACCTTGGGGAGATGGATCGCCCGAGGGGAAATTTACGCTCTGTGATTCCACCGTGGAAGTGGTAAGGACAGAAAACTCCTGGCGAATGAGTCTGGATATAAGTCACAGTGTCTTGCCTGAATGATAACGCGTTTTCAAAGTCAATACATTCGTATTTCATTTTCAATACACTGGTACAGTGACAGGGCGATCATTAACGGCCCGTTAATGATCGCCCCGTCACTGTACAGGCATGCTAACCTGGAAACATTGAACTGCACATTACTTGAATATGAGACCATTCTGAAGCAAATAATTTTCACACAACAATAGATATACAATGTACTCTTAAATGAATCCCACAAGGATTGGAACAATCATCCCCCAGCATACCCATTGATTCCCACTGATCAGTTACTAGCCATCCCCTTTAAGGCTTCACTTATGACCATTTGTATTCTTCAGCGTAACACACTTGCCACTGTTATTTCTAACCTGAGAGGGTAATACACGTCTACGTTTTGACGATGGACACGAAGAGCAAAGAACTCCTTGCAATGATGTGACACTCGGCGTAGAGGGCGCTATGCCAAATTTTTGTTGGCCTCCGTGGCCTTCAAACTGTTAAAGGGGTAGTAACTCGTACTCCTCCCTGTTGGTATCGTGTATGTCAATCAATCATTATTCCGCTTGGTATGCGAGTTATGAGTGAGACGTGTGAGTTGTGAACCAAACGCATACATCAAACAAGCGGGTTATTGTTAAAGCTATTGTTGTGGATGCACTAAATTTTATAACTTTGTTGGGCTATGACGTATACCAGGGTGATTCAGTACGATCTAAACTTATCAAAACTTATCCATAAACTTATTCCAAATATTCTCCAGCTTTATCGCCATATTTTTCATTTGTTGGCATACGCTGGCTAAATTGTCAAGACGTGCAGGGTTATCAACATGAAGTATGAAATGAAACTGACCCTAGAATTAAAGTCGTCCTCCAGCCGGACTTCGAAAACAAGTGAGTTAAAACAATAACAATTCCAGGAACAATGGGGAATTTTTTCCATTTCATTCTTATGTCTGCGTGATTTGTCATAGTGATATAAAAAAAAAAATCAAACTTTATAAACAACTGATGTAGTCATGTACGCTTACTTCTCGCCACAGGATTTAACTGATATGGTGTTTCTACGCATCTGTGTTAAGACATGATGGCCAGCATTCTACAGGTGGCCCTAACTATCAGCTTCTTGCTTTCATCGACTTTGCCTATGTATTACTGGTGCGATCCAAATCAAATTATACCCGGCATTTTATACACCATCTCGAAATACACCCGACTTTCAGAAACTAGATTGATTGATAAGTAACACTCAGCGTAAAGTCGTCATTAAGTTAGGTTTAACTAAATGCTGTATCCAAGTCTGACAGAGTGTGCGCTTTATAGCGTGACTGCAGAAGAAGGGCTGACGAGTCGCAGTGAAGAGAAGAACAGTAAATTATTTTGTCGCTATTCATTGTAGGCCTCTCTGGGAACAGGGAAACAGAAAGCCTCATCAGCCTTCGGAAGTGTTATGTATAGATGAGACACTGACTGCCAGTCATACATACTGAGTCCATTCCTAAAACCTCTCCCACCAAGAGGTCTTTCCTTCAATTTGTTTCGACGACGTAAAATGCTGGAAGAGTTGCTTTTGTTTAGCTAAGTTTTGTATTGTTTTAGTTTGTTTTATTTGTTTCTGCAACCTCAAGTGTTCGCAATCGTGCAACTTTTAATCTCATTATTTTTTTTTCTACAACCAAGATGACAGGATACTGTCATGGCAGGTCCATGATGTTACCGAGCACGCTGCATCTGATATGATAGTTTGACTTTTTTTAAAAATAAAAAATGTAGAGCCTAGGAATAACCTTTGTGAACGAAGCGACATATTGTGACTATCTATGTTACAGGAATGGTGCATGATTGCCTTTCTTCACGTTCATGCTCTTTTTGTAACTGATCCGGTTCCCGAATAGAAATCTGGTCGCCGTTGTACGGGGAAGTTTAGGCCGATTTGTAAAAAAGAAAAGAAAAGAAATAAAGAAAGAATACATATGATATAAATAATATATATATTTTCTACCGACATTTCTCGTGATCAAGTGGATATGCTATACCTGCATTTCAGTGTATGAGCATCATAAATTTAGATATGTCTCATAATGCTGTCCGAATGTTGCTATTTCAGTTATCCCGTACATGATGATAATTTCATCTTTGGATACTTTGAAATAACTTATCAAATCTGTGATGTCTGATATTTCCCTTGAGGCGAAACTGCTGAGGGGATAGAGATCAGAACTGTGCGAATTAAGGACGGTAGACAATGCCAAAATGGAATTGTTATACTCGAGTGGCAAATTTGTTCATTTTCTCTTTGATGTCTATCATGGCCTTATAGAATTCGTGCGACTACACAATAAAAAGGATTTCCTTTCATATCGGTTGCTTATGTAAACAGGAAGGGAAGCTAAAGCGTGTGCCTCGCCTTTCATGAGCAGAAGAACGCGGAACGACAAAATCACTGGTTTTTCTTTTTGCTCGGCGGACAAATTCAAATGGGGGAGCGTTTCAATGTCATTGAAATCTGTTTTTTGTCATCATATTTGCGCGAGGCCCACGCGTTTTCAGTAAATATTTGATATTTTGTGTAGCTACCGTTACGGTTGGTTCAGGAAGGCTGCCACAAAGGGGACCAGGTGCGCTGCTGGTTGGTGATCGCACGAGACATCGTTATACAGCGGGATTTCAGATCTACAATGTAACTTGTTGGTAATCGTGTTTCTGAAACACTCTTCAAATAGTGGTTACAGTTACGTGTTGTTCGTCTACCCTGAACCCGACAGGTGCTGTCTGCCAACGGTGACACAACATTCTTGTTCCAGTCTTATTTTCTCCAAGGACTCAGGGTTAGGGTTGTGACAGGGTTTTGGTTTAAGTTTGATGTGAGGATTAGGATTAGGGTTAGGGTTATGTTTGTTGATAAAATCTATGTTTGGCTTAGCGTGCAGATATCTAATGGGAGCAATTATCGCAGGAGCAAATACCCTGGAGCCATGCCAACACTATTCCATGCAACCGCAACGTCACAAACTTCTAAGCCTGTCAATCAAACGAGTAACTCTTGATTCGTCTATTAAAGTACAAAAGTTCATAAGAACAAACCATCGATGGACGGTCAATCTGGACTTAATATCCTCTTTCGTCTTTGTCTGTTCTGTTTTGTTTTGCTTTTTTCCCCAGTTTAAATCGTGAAGACTGCAACAGATGCAGCTAGAATTGAGCAAGATTTGAATAAAGAAGAAAAACACCATGAAATACTAGAAGCATATGCTTAGAGCAGGATTGGCCGGATGTGATTTAGAGAAAAAAAAAACAAATAAAACAAAGCACACACAGAAACGACAAGAAGAAACGACGGAAAAAAGCACAAAAAGGAAACAAAACAAATTTCAACTTACAGCAAGAAAAAAAAAAACACCCAATAACACCCCAAACCAACAGAACAAGAAACATAGATACATTCATAGCGATTTCTTTTGCAAGTGTGAAACCCCTAATAGATATATATGATACGGTCACGAGCCCCATGATTAGAAAAGAGGCCTTTTGTTTTCCGAATGGATGCATTCGCGTGTTTCTCGTCGCGAAAGAGCAGTTTGGCGGTTTTCAGCTATTGTGCACGAGAATTGAATATCTTCCTCAAAATGATCAAATACGTCTGATTTTAGAGGCAACATCCCATTTATTTGAGAGCATGTTAAACTAGGCAAGATAGATGCTTTTATCTCTCTTTATCTTTACTTATATATTTTTGAGAGATAAATTCTTATTGGTTCGCTAAAAACATCTGAAGGGAGAATTGATCCCCCACCCCATGAAACTTTATAGGACTGATGAAAAACAAACAAACAAACAAACAAACAAACAAACAAACAAACAAACAAACAGATATTCAATTCGAATCTATCTCTACAATATAACATACACTTCACTGTCTTTTGTATTAGTAAATAATGTGAACAAGACAATGTGAAATAAACAAAACATACAGAAATAGTAAAATCTTATAGTAATGATACATTGTAATGAATACGAAAAGTTAAGTGAACAATATGCATAAAATGAGAAATTGTATATTGACCCCCAACAAGCAGCGGGCTGAATGGTTCACTATCTTATAGAACTTTATTCTTGTCTCTCTTCTCAACATTGGCATCTCTATGCGTAGCATAGTATGTGATGGTGCACGCTTTTGGAAAACAGAATCTTGATTCAATTCAATTTTATCAGAGCTGTTAGAAGAAATTGAGGCTGACACCCATAAACGTGTACACTGCTGGAGGGCCAACCACAGAACTCTTACACATAGAAGAATCATACCCATTCACAACCCGCTGAGCTCGGTGTCGCCACCGCGCACCCCGGATGTGACGCCTCAGTGCACACGCCGCCATGTTGCTTAGCGGTACCTCCTCAGCTCCTCGCGAGTACGGTACGGTCAACTCACTGATCGGACAGTATGACAGCCGCTATAGCCCTTGATATTTACTTGAACTTGTAAACTGTCAAACTGGTACTTCTCAATCCAGCGTTGACCACAGATTCATGTACTCATTTATGTTATTTATTTCACACTCTTCCCTGAAAGTTGTCTGTATTGAAACAGGTGTTTTTTCCCCTTTCGGATAGATCTATTTGACTTCGGAGACGTGATCTGCTTTGGTATAAAATAATCTAAGACGCGCGCCTGTCCTTGTCTGTGTCCTGCCATTCTTCTGATACCCCTCTCACCCCTATGTCTTGCATTTTTCCCCCTCCAATGATATTGTAAGAAGATGTGTGTTCGTGCTTTTGATTTTTCTCCCATTAAACAGGTCAAATTAAATTTCCAGTCAGTCCAGTTGTAAAAATCAATGATTTGTGGATATGATCATGTAATACATCTTCCCCATCTGACACTCGTTCAACATAATTATTAGAAATTTGGAAGACAACATCACCTTAATTATCTATATTCCTGCTGTTATCATTATCATTAGTAGTGTGTAGTACAATGTAGTTACCACTATTGCACATATTGGTATAGGAAGCATCAAGCAATATGCCTATAGGCATGTATACACTGTATATCTGTATACATGAAATAAAACAGAAATCGAGTTCATGCTAATCACCGACAATCTATTTCACCACACCAATTTTTGAGCGATTTGCAACAACACTTGAGAAAGAGCGAATCGCTCAAATATTTGTGTGCTGTAAATAAATTGTTGGTGATCAACATGAAATTGGTTTCTGTTTTACTTTCGATATCATGATATTGCTGCACTAACATGTAGACTACCTGGTACTCAATCATAAATATATATATATATATATATATATATATATATATATATATATAATCATCTATGTATATATATATACATATATATATCTATATATATATTCACACACTCACACACACACACATTACAAGCATGAACTCCTTTCAAGATTGTCTTCCACAAAAAACAGAAAGTTAAGTTGGACAGAGTTAATTTTCCTGATTTTTTACAATTTATTTGACATTCATCAAGGTCAAAGTTGATTGCTGAGAATCAACCACAGTACAGTGATATACCATTTGCTTGAAGTACATGTACCATTATCATACCTAATACGGTGGCTATAATCACAGGCAGTACATGCGTCAGGAACATATTATGCAAATGATAGGCAAGACCACCAGTGTCGCAAATTTGTGACAACTATTGTAATCACAAAATCAAATGCATATACATCTATGTGAAAATGGACATGCAATAGGGCAACAACATAAAATTCATGAATAATGAACACTGTCTGGCAAGATTATCTAAGGCAATACATCAATATAGTGTACAATTTCACTTGCCCTTGATAGCTTCAAGCATGATTCAAAAAGAAAATCCTAATGAGTGTAAAAACGCACTATGGTATAGTATGAAAACATATTGTGTTGATCCGCATGCACTATGGCAATATAAATCTACGAATTATGAACACTGAAAAGAACACCAAAGGCATTCCTGGCAACAGTATTAAAGGCAATACATTCGTAAATGTAAGATTTCACTTGTACTTGGCTCAGCATGATGCAAAATTAAATCCTTAGTAATGAGTTTAACAAACACTATCCCATACACTGTGTAGTATGAAAACATAATTTGGTAACAACATGTAAGCAAAACAAGTATCACAGATATACAACAAATGTTGTATATCACGAAAGCAAATGCCTGTATAATCAACTATCATGCAATATAGCAACAACATAAAATCCATAAAGAATGAACACTGTCGGGCAAGAATATCAAATGCATTCTTGGCATAACAATATCATCTAAAGGCAATACATGAACATCTGTATAATGCAAGATTTCACACGCACCCATTTGCTTCAAACGAAATTCAAAGTGAAATCTAAAGAGTGTGAAAACATACTACACTGCATCTCAAAGTATGTACATGTAGGTAAAACAAGTGTCAAAAATAAGACAACTACATGTATTGTATATCATGAAAGCAAATGCATGTACAATCACTTAGCATACAATATGGCAGCAAAATAAAACCATGAATAATGGACACTGGCAAGAATATAAACAGAAATATCAAAGGCAATACTGTATAATCCAAGATTTCACTTGCACTTGTTCGCTTCAAGCACAATTCAAAATGAAATCCTTATGATGAGTGTGAAAACATACTACACGTATATGGTATAGTACGAAATGTTAACGTGGCAACAATATGTAGGCAAGACAAGTCTCGCAAATACATGTATGACAAATATTGCATATTGCGAAAGCAATGTCCCGGGGTTACTTTAATACTAGAGTACACAGTCAGTCTAGACAATCTAGTATCTAAACGACTGTAGTGTTGTCACTGACACTGGCCCACCACTGCCCTGGTACTGTGACTCTAACTAGCTAGACAAGAATAAATCTACGTGTAAAGTTTACACCTAAGCTCAAATTTACATAAATTTACACTTTTTTCATGTACAAAGCTGTTTGCCCCAACACACAACGTACAGAGTGTAATATAGCCCCAGGGCCTAAATTAGGCCTACTTGATCTTTTTTTATTTTGCATAGTAGTTCAAGTTGGTGGTAAACAGATATGTCGACGGCATACACAAAATCCAGTGTCTGGGACTACCTTTGCTACTGCTCTCACAAGAAAGCCAACATACGACCGATCCGCCTAATTGTAACGTTACTTGGGGAATTAATCTACTTCTTATTCTCATCATGGCTTGGTGTCAAACTTACCTGTTTCCAAATCCTTTTGTCAAGTGATTTGTGCAGTTTACAGCCGCACAATATGGCATTTTAATGCCTCGCTCAGGGTCTCGGAACGTCAGAAAAACACGGTACAACATGCAGTCACTGTATGTGGATAGCGTCTGCTGGGATTTGCACGCAAAAAAAGTTCCGCTAAGCAAAATGGCGGACGTCACGTGACAATGAGTCGAGCGACGGCGACAAAACGGGTGGCGAGTGATTCTTCTATGTGTAAGAGTTCTGTGGGGCCAACCATGGCGACATCTTAAAGATAACAAGCAGTTGAACATAGGGGGCGTCCTTGTCGATTCGAGACATTGGGCCGGATGCATAAACGCTAGCAATTGCTTGCGTGCAGAAGCTCTTGCTAGCAAGCACAAGCAATTGCTTGCTGCCCGCGAGCAATTGCTTAGAGACCAGGCATTTGCTTAAAAACGTATGCATAAAACATACCTTTTGCTTGTTCTTGCTAGCAATTGCTTACGATTTTCCAAGCTCTGTAAAATGAGCTTGAACTTTTGCTTAACTGGGACGTTCCCTTTTAAGTATCATTTTCATATTCATAAAAGAAAGACCACACTTGTGCAGGAGTGGTATAAATCTATAAGAAATTACTCCTAAGTAGTGTAAGAAACTTCCTTGTTTCAACAACGGGAATGTCCAGTAGTTAGCACGCAAAATGTGATGAAAAAAAGATAGGATGTCTGACTTCGGTGGAGAGCAAGGAGACCTCTCTCCACATGCGATCTGGCAGATCCGGGCTACTATAAGCAGTGATGGGAATCAGCCAGTACGTGTGTGTGTGTATATATATATAGATGTGTGTGTGCGTCTGTGTGTGCATTTATGAGTGTCATTTCATAGGTCTTTTGCTATGTCAGGAAATGTTTCCGCACACACACGCCCTATAAAGTACATGCTGTCACACCCGCCTTTGTTCTTGCGTTCGCACAGGCGTGATGTCCCTTTTGTTGAAAACGCAAGCAATTGCTTGTGCGGCACTAGCAAAAGGTATAAGCACAAGCAAAAGGTTATGCTTATGGATTTAAGAAATTGCTTGAGCTAGACCTTTTGCTAGACGAGCTTGTGCTTTTGCTTGAAGCAATTGCTTACAAGCATTGCTTGTTTTATGCATTCGGCCCGATAATTTGTGTGGATTTGGTGACGATGGGAGGAGAAGAAGAAGAATGAAAGCTAGATGATACGGAGAAGAAGAAAAAGAGATGAAGAACAATTAAAGATGAGAAAAAAGGAAAAATTTGAAGAGGAAACAACAAAGTAAGCAAACAAATGGAGAAGAGAAATGGAGGGCAATTGATCAGCGCGAAGTATGTCACCATCATTGACCAGTAAAGACATTTCCTATTGCAATACAATCATGATGATTTAATTTTGGACGACAGTGTCAATGTTTCCTGCAACAATAAAAAAAAAAAAAAATGCTTCCGAAAGTTCCATTTGTTTGACGGTGGTCAGAAAGTATGCATAACCTAAAGTAATTATGACAAGGACGCAGAGCTTATCTTTTACTGAGAAAAGCAAACCCCCTTTTTTTAGGTTAATGAGGAAAAGAAATATACTTAAATTGATTATCAAAACTAATTTTATGCAGTTCACTGTGTTTCTTTTTACCAGCAAAGTGGTGTCTTCACTTTTTTTTCGTGAAACAAGTAAAATTTAATGATATACCATATAACTTGTATTTCTCGGAAGTAAAGCAAAACAGAGAATGATAAAAAAAATATTGTGTAGGTCGAGAGAGAAATTTAAATCCCATAATGCATGGGTGACTTCATTGGTTGCTTTGAAAGTTACTCTGAATCTAAAATGGTCATCTTCAACCGTTTCTGATGCAAACAATTTCCCCCTTAATCACGAAGAAATCTTCTTTTTTTTATGTCTCAGATATGTCTCACTCTATCATTGTCCATACCACACACCACTCTGTTTATCCCTCTATCCATTCACCCATCTATCTATTTATCTATCTATCATCTTATGTATCTGTCCTATTGGTATCCATTTGTCTGCAGGTGTTTTTCTGTCTATCCATCTGTTCATAATATATCAAATAATCAAATTTCAAAGTTCAAATTCATTTCCATTTCCATCAAATAAACAAGCAATCATCAAATAATCAAGAAATCAGTCGAAAAATCAATCAATCAATCAATCAATCAATCAATCAATCAATCAATCAATCAATCAATCAATCAATCAATCAATCAATCTATCTATCTATCTATCTATATATCTATCTATCTATCTCTATCTATCTATCTATCTCTATCTATCTATCTATCTATCTATCTATCTATCTATCTATCTATCTATCCATCCATCCATCCATCCATCCATCCATCCATCCATCCAACCTTCCACCTAATCTGGCATTGTGTCAGTGTACAGCGTGAAGGAAGTGTCCAACTTACATTCAATAAAAAAAAAAGAGAGAGAATTCAGATAAATGAGGGGAATTTTGTTCTGTACCATTGCAATGGAATGCGTTCAGGACCATTACTATGGATGCTTGCTTCCATCGATGGTTAACCAACCGCGACGAAAAATTTCATGGTCTGGTAATAACCTTACTCACACGAAGGAAGATTGGCGAACCACTCCCCCCCCCCCCCCCCCCCTCCCCCTCTATTTTTACTGAAATGAGTAATTAGAAGTACCAGATATCGAATTAGAACACGTAACTTATAATTGCCTCTCTCTATATGGAATATTTCTGCTATATGAAGACAGTGAGTCAACTTTCATGGATCCCATTTGCACCCTTGGCAAAAAGCCCTCGAAGAGCGCCACCACTGCGGAACGGAATTCCGTCGACATTCTGCGTGTGCCCAGATCCATGACGGTGACACATTGAGAATCATCGGAGTCGCACCGATAATTTACTATACACACAAGCAAACACATACAAACAAGAAGGAAGCAATAAACCATTATTCTGTCTACTGCAATCCTTCTTTCTTTCTTTCTTTTTTTTCCTGTTCTTTGTGTAAATTAGGCAGTTTATTCTTATCCGGTGACATCATTTATCATCATCAATTTTAGCTGAATTATCTAGTGACCTCCACACTACTGTATCCTTTAGTGAATAATAATCATTTGAATAGAAATGATGTGTACTTTATAGTACAACAACGCTCACGCTAGTTTTAACACTCTGCTTCCATATGACTGATCATCTTCGAAAGTAAACGTGTCTTCCGCTCCTCACAATACCAAAGAGACCGCTTTCAGCTAAAATCTGGCCTTACAAAAGTCCCCTAATATACACATTAGAATGTTCGTGTTGTTTTATCTCATCAATTATTCTACTTACTGTCAAAAGAGGGCGCTAGTGTACATGGGCTAAATGGAAGTTAAAGAAAGTCGCATATTCGCCTCCGAAAGGCATAATAAACGAAACAACAACAAGAACAGCAACAACAACAACAACAACAACAACAACAACATCAAAACCACCTCCTAAAATACAAGAACAGGGACAAAATAGATACAAAAGGAACGAGCAAACACACACATTTCATTTCATTTCATTTCATTTCATTTCATTTTACACACATGTATACACACGCTCACATACAGAGGAAGAAAGAAAACAACGAACGAACTCCAGTCTTTTTTCCTCATTACAAAATGCCCCTTGATAAGTAAAGGCAACAGAAGGCAGAGATAGATTGGTATCTTTGGCTCTGAGAGCTTATTATTATCGAAAGTGAGGTATGAAGCTTTCATATAGAGTTTTGTCGTGGAAGACCACCGCACGTCTTGAACGAAGTCTACACTTTCAAAGCACCGTGAAAGCATGGCCGTACATTGTCTGACATGTTCTTCATTTTATTTCACTTTTTGTTTGTTTATGCCTCTCCTATTGTAATCGTGCGCTACCTTGTCGCTGTTTGTAGGTGTTGAAATACATGTTTCGATATCGCAAACTTTTCCCACGTTTTGCTGTAATTGTTGTCTGAGAGATGTAAAGAAACGCTCTCAAGCAGAACACTTTGAGACGTTTGTTTTGATTTTTCATGGTTTTGATCAAAGGTAACACAACAATGTCCCTTTGAAGTCGTCAAACAACGGTCCATATTTGTCACCTCAGCACACAGGGCTCAGATAGCAGTAAACAATGCTTTCGATACTCAGAAAATGCATAAAAATGAGCCAAAAAGAGGAGGAAATCACTATTTCATCCAACAAATAATCCATGTGGAGTTTCGAGGGAACCTCGGAACAAGAAGTATCGGTCACGTGGCGATGACGTCACTTACAAACTTGAACTTTGAACGCTATTTTTATGTTGGTTTGCTGTCATTATCATGATAATATTCTCTCAAAGGGACATACAGTAAGATCTGTAAATTCTGCTAGAAGAATTAGACAAAATGTGTTCAAACCCGACATCAAACGGAAAATAGGATTCAAAGATACAGATCTGGATACACGTCACCAGAAACTTTTTATCCGTGACATAGTTGTGTGCGTTTCCCCTGAACGATACAAATTTGAGGTATTGCGAAGTAGTACAAGGTGTTCGGTAAAGCACATTGATAGACACGAGATGAAAACAAAAGGAGGAGAAAGAAAAGAGAGCAGAAATAAAATCATGGTCTCAATTTCTCGCTGTGTTTTGCTACTCGAACTGCCATAGCTCTCTACCGAGTATCCAATTTGATCAAATTCTTACTCATGTACTGGTTTCCTGTCCTCGATTTCTTTCATAACAGCTTTCTCTTTCCCTCTGATTTCCATCCTACCCCCCCCCCCCTTCCCTCAAAATTGTCCTCCTTTGTTGAATGGAGTGATTCACATTATCCCTACGGTTTTCCCATTTTCGTTTGTTTTGGTAGGAAGTGGAAAACAGTCACAAGTCATGTAAAGCCATTTTCGTTCGTCTGTAAGTACATCGTCCTTTTAGAGCTAATCATGCTATTAGGTCAGTCCTTGACTTGTTTCCTTGTTGAGTTATACTCGCCTTGTTTGGTGCATAAAAACGAGGTTACGCCTACCACTTACATATCAATCATTATCCAAAAGAGAGAAACGATTCAACTGGAGAAAGATAACGACATTGAATACGGATAATCTGTTGTGAAGGCTTTATTATGGGCGTCATTATTTCGTCACTCAATGTTACTGACACCATATAAGATAATCACGTGACTGGCCACCGTCATGTTGCCTTTTGTGTATCTCTGTCCCTAATTTTCTCGTTCTCTGCTTAAACCTCCTTTAATGACAAAATGATAGCGGTATCATCTACATTGTGGATAATGCTTTAAAGGGATGGTATAGTTTTGGTTGAGATGGGGATTCAGGAATTTGTTATTATTATTATCATTATTATGATCATTACTGTTATTATTATCATTATTATGATCATTACTGTTATTATTATCATCATTATTATTATCATTATTATTATTATTATCATTATTATTACTACTACTACTATTACTACTACTACTACTACTACTACTACTACTACTACTACTACTACTTCTACTACTACTACCACTACTACTACTACTACTATGATCATTATCATTGTTTTTTTGCCAGATAGTTAGAAACCACTTATATGAAATACTAAAGAGCATAATTATAATTCTGAGAGGGATGAAAAGGTGGGTCCCACTTTTTACCAGAAACACTTTGTTTTACTTTGTTTTTGAATCTATCAGCCATTTCAAAACCGATTTTCATCAAATAAACGTTGAATTCCTCTTTTGTAGAATTCTTCCTGTTTGATATTTCATGTAAGTGGCTTGTAATTATCTTGCAAGAAGTTAAAACCTGAATCCCCATCTCAACCAAAACTATACGAACCCTTTAAATCTAATCATGGACCTCTCTTCCAATCAGCCTTGTGTTCATAGTCATCGCCTTGCAATGAAGACATCCCCCATGAAACTTTATCAATAGGTAAGATTCTCTTTCACTTACCATCATTACACACACACACACAAAAATGTATTAGAGGAGAATGTGGATAAAAAAATGCCCTATCAACAATAAACAAAACAAATTAAAAGTAAAAAAAAAAACCCGGACAGAACGAAATTATTGTAAGGATGTAGTTGCCGAGATTTACACAACACCAGAGGATAGAGATGCAATGATTTTTCACCTCACTGGTAAAGTGGATCGAGCTAACCTCGCCAGAGTCTTCTGCAAAAGTTAAGCATTCAGTACGACGCGACGCCAACCAGGACTCGCATTATTTCTCATCGTTTTCTTGTCATCGCTTTGTTCATTTCAGTGTGTAGTGGTGGCTCCCACGTTTGTTAGCTGATTCCACGGCGCGTGCGTGAGCATCGGTTGCAAGGTTAATAGGAAAATAAAAATGGAAAAAATGCATAATTTAGTGCAGTAGTCAGACATCGCTCATTTGAATGAAAGTCGGTAGGACTGCCAAGAAAATCAGGACGGCAGAAGGCGGCTCCTATGCGTCGCCGAACGTGACCAACAATGCAAGATTATAAAACATCCAGAATATTCATGACAACGAAAACTCATTGAGAAAAAGAAATACAACAACAACCACAACATCACCACCACCATCAACAACAACAACAACAGAATACTCTAAAGAGCAAACCAGAGAGACACAAAACATTAAACAAGCAGTACGTCGGCTGATATATCTATGATGTTGGCACTTTTTTTTTTGCAAGAAAACAGAAAACGAAATAGCGACAAATATCAAACCGAAGTATGGTGTCTGCCCTCATCCACGTGATTAAGTGATAAGGAAAGGAAAGGTTTCTAACACACTCAAATTTCTATGTGTATTTCTTTTCGCAGAAGGAATAGCTGCAGCCGTTTCAATATGATCTTACTGACTTCGTAACTATGACATAATCCAACACATATCGGTGCTCGTTTTTTCTTGTAAAGAGTAACACCATCGCTACAGTCTGTGCTCATGACTATGTACTGACCGACGTAGATGGCGCTAAACATCTAGGTGCCGCGGCAGTGAGCACTGTGTAAATCTGTTAAGCGTGCCGTTACAGGATGGTACAGAATCGGTTGAGATGACGATTCAGCTTTTAACTGTTATTCGAGATATTTCGAAGCCACTTTATCAAATGTTAAAGAGCATACAATTCTAAGAGGAATTCAAGGTTAATTTGATGAAAATCGGTTTTAAAATGGCTGTGATATTCATAAACAAAGTAAACCAAAGCAATCCTAAGAAAAGGTGGATCCCACCTTCTATTAGGATCTCTTTGTTTTGGACATCTCAGCCATTTCAAAACAAATTTTCATCAAATAAACTGTTACCTCCTCTTAGAATTATATGCTCTTTCATATTCTTTAGAGGGTTCTTATTATCTCAAATTTCTACCTCATCATTCTTATCTCATCATCATAAAAAAGAAAAAACGTTGAAAACCTGAAGCCCAATCTCAATGGAAACTATACGATATTATACCATCTAGAGGTTTTCTTTATATTTTTGTTTATCTTCTGTCGAATGGAAAAGTTGTGATCTCCCTCATTTCTTCTCCTCGGTCCGTTCACTGTAAAAACATCGGTGTTAGATTTAACACCACGGGTGTTAAATCTAACACCGATCAAACTTCAATAAAGGACCACACCCACAGGTGTTAAAAATGCACTGTGATGGTGTTGAAAAGTATTCACCTGACACTTCGTGGTGTTAATTTGACACTGTACCTGGTGTTATTTTGACACTGTACTGGTGTAAATTCAAAAATGACACCACATGGTGTTGATTTGATATTTGTTGGTGTTAATATCAATGGTTTAACACCCGTCCAGCTTCAATAAGAGACCACACCAGATGGTGTTACTTTGGTGTAAATTTATTTTCACATTTTTTTTTCAAAAATCTAGTATTTTAATGCAAATTTCTTGAACGTCTTGTTTAAATTAAAAATCAACAAGAAGTGCAGTTACTAAGAAACTCTTCAAAAAACAGTTTAAAATTTGGAAATGACACCCGTAGGTGTTAATTTAACACCATAAATGAGCACCGAAAATTTTACACCAGCTCGGTGTTCACTATTTAACACCGGACTTTTTGCAGTGTTGCTGATACACTTGTACTTCCACTTAGTTTTGAATGTTGCATGACGTCACTGTAGGGCGTCGAAGACATCACTGTAGGGCGTCGAAGTATTTCTCCATTCTGCAAACAATATATTTTTCTGAGTGTATTATGTAGATAGGTCCCTGTGCTCAAGCTTTTGCTTATAGTAGCAGTCCTTCTTCCGCATAATTTCTCAGCTAATTATTTGGAAAATTGGTAATACGATTTATATTTTGTTAATGAAATTGATTTACACATCGATTTTCCTTCTTTGAATCATGTACTTGTAATCTGCTTACTGATATTCCATGTGATATTGTTTAAAATAATCTTGATTTATGTATGAAATTGTGTTGGAAGAAAATAAATCAAACAAACAAACATAAATCCTTTATTCTTCAGTAACAACAATGTGATTGTTGCTGAAGTATAGCAGCAGCAATAATTTGATAAAAACAAACGAATCAATGAAATGCGGTTAGAATAATATTTCATGAACCAGAATAACACTCCCTTTCTTTTCCACCTTCTGTATAAGTATCACAAGCCTAAGTCCTTTATTTTCTCCTCTCTATAATAGCTCAAAAAATAATACTGATAGTGCAGCGATGCACCGAAACCGTCCGTCATGACTTAATGAAAGAGCGCCCCCACTTTGTCTATTTTCCACATGGAGTGACTCTCATAACTGACTGACCCCCCCCCCCCCCCCACCAATCTGGGTGTAGCTGGTGGTCTATTCGTTCGTCTGTGTAAAGCTTCTCTCACTTCAATCATATGTTGTTGTTGTTTTAAAGAAAGAAAGAAGAGGGAGAGAGAAAAAAGAAAACTTCATTCATACCTCCCTCATTTCTCTTTCCTTCATTTTTTTTCTCTCCTTCTATTCTATACAATCTCTTCTACCTCCATTTCTCCTCCTCCTCCTCCCCCTCCTCCTCCTCCTCCTCTATCTTCCTTTCAATCTTCTTTTGTCATTCTCTTTCCTGTATCTTTTTTTTTCATCTTGATAATGATGATTATTAACTAGGTTATATGGCACATATAATATCTATCTGTCTATCTATCTATCTACCTATCTATCTATTGTGTGTGTGTGTGTGTGTGTGTGTGTGTGTGTGTGTGTGTTACTTACCTTAAATAGTGGGCCTTATAACAAAGAATAGAAGATGATGATGATGATGATGATGATGAAGAAGAAGAAGATGAAGAAGAAGTAGTAGTAGTATAGCAGTAGTAATAGTAGTAGTAGCAGTAGTAGTAGTAGTAGTAGTAGTACTACTACTACTACTACTACTACTACTACTACTAACTAGTAGTAGTTAGTAGTAGTAGTAGTTGTAGTAGTAGTAGTAGTAGTAGTAGTAGTAGTAGTACTAACTAGTAGTAGTTAGTAGTAGTAGTAGTAGTAGTAGTAGTAGTAGTAGAAGTAGTACTTGTAGAAGTAGAACATTTGTAACCAGTGGAAAGAGGCGCTTTATTCAAATTAGAATTCACACACACACACACACACACACACACGCACACGCACAAACACAACCCCTTCCACCGTCCATGTGAAATACAAAGAATACAACTTCAACTCGTAATTTTCCGTCTCTGTATTTTTTTTTTATTTTTTTTTTTTGCGACTCAGCTCTTGCATTCAGTTATTTCAGGCTTTCTTTGAACACAAACAGTACAACATTCTCTTTATCATAAATAAGCGCTCGACTGCGCGTTTCTTCTCCTCCTTCTTCTTCTTTTCTCCCCCTTAAATAATTGTCTTCTATCTATTTACAGATTTGTACAGAGAAAGGGAAGAAACAAAAACATCGTCATCACTTTTCGACATCATTGAAAGTACCTCTTGCTTTTTCATCTCTTTCTCTCTCTCTCTTCGAGCGCGCGTCATCACAGTAAACATTTATTCCGAAGAGTCATGTATCGTTAAAATATACAGACAGGGTAAAACACGAACAATTAAGCTGTTCACTGCGCTTCGCATCGACCAATTGCAATTCTGGCAAAATGTATAATTAAACTTTAGTTGCAGTCTGCGTTGAGGTTTTCGGCATAACGCCTTCGATCCCCAACTTGTCTCTATACACAAGCTACACCTTTGTGCCTATCCTTCAGAAAACTTTCGTCAAACGAATGGTGCAATGTGGTTCAGTACTGGGTGAAGACTCTATAGCGAAACACAACGAGTTTGATGAGCATCAAACACTGTGCGAGTTAAAAAAACACATGTCTGTGAGTAATCATTGGGGCACGAGGAACGGCAGAAAATGTGTCAACAACTCATGTAATCTACACAAGAAGTTTACCTCACTTTATCGACAATAACAAAGATGAAACATTTATAAAATGGACGTCTTTGATACATCTTATTCGCTGGCAGCAAAACTTTACATCACAGCTTTTAAGAGGAACCAAAAGAGAATTGAGGAATCCGATATCAGCTAGAGAAGAAAGGTCGTCATAGTTTTTTAGGGCAGGATGTAATGATACAGATGTGAAAATGCATCCTAATAGTAAGAGAATAAAAGTGCAGAATTGGAGGGCATTGGATGGTAACAGTACCACATATAGCCTCATTTGAGAATTATCTCTTTTCCCCTGGATATTAAACTCCAATTACGTCAGGTGCCAAGCATGCTGCCCCTCATGGTTACAAACAATGTACACAATGTTTACATTGGCTTACGATAAAAGAGACAGTAAATTTTTCTACAGCGACAACCCGCGTTTAAAGTGATTGCCCTAGGGCTTGAATAACCACCGTTTCTTTCGATGACCAGATCCCAAGATAGCAATAATACACTCTAAAGCTCACTTGCATTGCAAGCCACGTGTATAATATACAATGTATAATATCTTTGTGTGTATGTATGCACACACACATACACACACACACACTCATTCAGCGAGCGGTGTTTTAAAATGCAGGCAAGTACTGAATAGACATTAACGACACATCCCTATAGCTATACTGAAGAGGAAATTCAGCGAAGAGACTTTGTAGATAAATAAACTAACGACGGTCAGTCGATAAACGATAGCACATTCATTTCGGTGAGATAATTTATTTAAAACACGAGGCAATTCGCTTCGGTATCGTTCTGGGCTAGATAACTGAGTGATTAAACTACACAATGAAGCCAAATGACTGCTGCAATGAACACAGAATGCACAGAATATAGTGTGGTAAACGGTAGGCCTACGTCATTTTCTGTCTGGGTCGTCCTACACAGTTCAGTCCAGTTTAGCAGTGGAGAAAAACACGTGATGAAATGGAATCTTCGTACATCTAAGACACTCCTTCCCCTTTTAGAATTTGTACAAATAAATACAATTGATTAACTGTAGTTCTTACATACTTTGTAACATTGTTCTGTATAACAGAAAATGGGAGTACTAATGACTGTACAAGAGGGAAAAGTGTTTATTTATCGAAACTCCTGGCCTTGCCAGACTAGTTGACAAAAACAATAAGATTTGCGAATGTCAAAGAATATAATGCAGTAAAGGTTAATAGCACGTAAAAGAAAACGGAACATTCCGACAAGGTGTTACCGTGTCTGAGTTTAATTTAGCTCCTAAGAATACAAAGACATATTGGTCTTATCACAGAACCCTTACATAAATAGAAATATTGCACAAATGCCGACGAGTCGAGAACTATTAATACGTAAATGGTGGCTGTCAGAACACAGAACAAAGAAGGAAATCACTACTAAGCTTTTATTTCTACATAAGATTTTAGTACAATTTCTTTTTTTTTCCAAAGACAGTTTGCTCCTAGTGTCTTTTGCTGTTATAGCTTCCCCGAAGATCAGAGCATAATTCCTCCTCGATAATCGCTTTTCAAAAATTCCACAGTGTTTCGCTAGAACGCTGAAAGGAGAGACGCTGCGGCACGACGTCCTATGATTGTTGTAAATAGCGCCATCTCGCGGCTATTCGAAAACATGGGTTATCATGGTGATAATAGAAGAAAGTGTGGTTGTTTGAAAATAACCATTCGAACAAACGCTCTGCCATATCTTGGTGAGCTATGACAGACCATATAGAAATTCACGTTAACATTCATGTAATGTTAAAGAAAACGAGGGTAGGATGGTGAACAACATTAAGTGGTGGGTACAATTTGCTACGCCACCAAAGCATTTTGCTTTGTTTAGACCAAACATTAACCATCTCAGAACGTGAGGAAAGTCCGCGGCTAACGAAACAAAGAACATCTGAAATATAGTTAAATTCACAGCTCCATAGAAAATACTTCAGGTGGTGTGTCATAACCCTTAGACGTGTCACGAAACTTCTCTGAAAATGTTTTCCTTATTTTTGTGTTTCTCCGATGACCTGTTTTCCACCACTGAATAAAAATTTTGGCTTCTCAAAAAAAAAAAAGTAGAAGTAAAGCTGGTTATGTCTTTTATTCCCCCTCCCACTTTAACCTATAGTCTTCATGCGCTCCTTGAGATCGTGTGGAACCACGATCACGTTGTAATCATTGTCGACCAAGCCGAGTTGTTTGAATCGGTTGAGCTCCCTCTGGTATTCGGCCACCTCGTTGGCGTGTGCCACCAACCTGTGCACGAGTTGATTGAAGGCGCCAAAGGACGATCGATCGGGCGATACGCCTGCAGGAAATGGGCGATAAAAAAGGCGATATCGATACATTGTTATCGTCTGCGCTGCTGCACCACTACGAACTCATATCAAATGCACACTCTGTTTAGAAGAATAATCATCACATTCACAGCCATTGCTTACCGGTGTCTGATGAGTTGTGTGCAAATTATCAAAATGCAAATTAATTTCCGGATCTCGACAGGATCAGGTTAAAGTACTACTCCTTCTCTTCCTGGAAGGATATTTTACGTTCTTCTGAGCCTTAACCAGGATTGTTATTATAAAAATGAATGATGCAAACGGTATTATTTTGTTTGGAAAGTAGATGAGGCCTCTAGAGAAATGGTCTGGTGAAACTTTCAAAGCGATAACGGAACTGACCGCATAAAAATAGTGTCATTTCGATAATTATTACTAATCACATCATCTAACGGAATCTAGTGTCAGTTTTATTGCATCATATCGTGCCTGTCAAATATCTTGGGGCGATTAGGATAGAAACCACAATTAAATACCTAGATATAAGTGAGGCCCAAGTCCATAATGAGAAAATTTTGTGAAAACCCTAAATATCATCCCAACAAATATATATATTTTTTTTCCAGGAATGGGAATATTATGTTTACAAACTGAAATGTAAAACAGATAATCTATATTTGTATTATTTCGCACGGGATCTTCGAAGATAACAACCAAATTAAGACTCGGGCCGTTCTTACATTCAAGTAAATTGTTTTCGTATTTGTTCAAAATATTCCATACATCTCTAGTTCTATTGTTGCTTTGCTTAAAAAAAAAAAAAAACCAAACAAAAAGATATTCGATTTGTGCGTTTGGTTGTTTTCAAGTGATTCCTATCTTTAGCCGGAAGTTTACTTGAGGTGAACGCTTTAATCATATCAACGGACATGACATGTGATGTGATAAGGTATAAACCAAGGGCAGTGTGTTGGGTTTCGAAAGTAATGGCACAGATAGCATTGCACCAACAGCAACGTACAATAGCAGAAATACCTACTGTGTATGATTGTTTGTGTTACATACTGATGAACTCAACAGTGTGTCTGTTCAAAGAATCTGTTTGCGAATGGGATACATTCATGCGTGAATTATGTTTAGGTGTCACAGTTTGTTTCGTGTGCGCTGAGAAAGAGAATAGAATTGGACAGAAAAAAAAAACCCACCGTAGAATAAGAAGGTGGAAAACAGAAGACGTAACGGAAAGAGAATAAAGATATATCAAAAAGCGTACAATTATATGTAAATGTTCTATTGCAATTACACTTTTGTTTGAAATGAAATGAGTAAATTACAAACATAAATATACATATACATACACGTGTACATACATTTATAGAGGGGATGAATGATTATGAATAATGGGAGGGGGAGGGTTGTCAAAGTTATGAAAGAACACGGTGGAATGGGTTTGGCGAGGGTAATAGAATTGATTGAGATTTCCGACTTCTCGTTCAAAAATACGCCTCCCTTACCTCTGACATCACAACTTTTCGTTACAAGGCAAGGATTGGAATTGAGGATTGAGATATTTTCGGGGGGGGGGGGGGGGCTTGAGGTACCATAATGGAAGAAAGCCGTGCAATTTACCACCGTCTGGTAAACCTGAAAGCTCGGATAGCATCTGTTGTTGTTGTTTTTTCCCAGCCGAGTGCAGCTTTTTTTTTAAACTTTAAAACACTCGACATTTACGATGGGACAATACCAGTGATACTAACTCCTACCCCTCCCTCCCCCCTCCATGTCTCTCAAGTGGAAAATCACGTGATAAATCATGATAGGCTGCGCATTCGTGGCGTACGCTCCAGGGGATTTCACATTCATGTAAAAGAGCGCAGCGCAAGAACACTGGCAAATGCAGGCCTCCGTTAAGCCACGGTGCATTACGTTTCCCGAATTGAAAACGCCCAGTTCGGTGACCGGACTTATTAGTCATGCCGTAGCAGAGAGCGCAGATGTACGTAAAGTAGCAAAGCGCAACCTACGAAACCCACTACGATTCAAGTCGCGATTCGCATAGACGTCAACATATTTTCTAGAAATCCCCCTGGTCTAATGTGTGTCACATTTATGAAAACACGATAATAGTCCCTTGCTCCAAATAGCCATTACGGGCATGCGGTTCTCGCTTGGATTTTTCGCTGATCTTCGAAGAAGTATATCACTGCAAGTTTGTTCGATGCTTCTCTTTTAAGATTGATGACATTTTGTTTGACGAGACACTGCTCGTCCCTTATTTAAGATGCGCAGCCGTAGGCTAGAACATCCGAAATATGATAGCATCATACATTGTAATTTGTCTTCATTTTTTCTATTTCTTTATTCTAATCCTACCTTAAGAAAAAAACAAGAAACAGTAGCTTCCGATTTATCTCGTTGCCTATGGGGTACTAGTTGGACAGGAATAAAGTCTAAGAAGCCATTTTAGAATCGCGTAGGAACGACTTAAGTCATGTTAGTATTCTGCCCTTATAGTTCTTAACTGAACTTATGTTCCATAACGTCTACCCAAGAAACACATGGCACAAAAAGTGTGTTTCAGTTTATCCTCTATTGTAGGATCTCTCTTTGTTTATGTGTTTGTGTACTTTACCCTATATAAATACCTACTTTGTAACCACTACTATTGCCTTTTTGCGACTCGTGCAAAATAAATTTTGTCACTGCGAGACGCAAATATCTTCAAAAGATATCATCTATCTATCATCCGTCTTTCTATCGTTCTATCTAGATATCTTTATCAGTTGCTCACAATCATGATCTGCCGAGCAGATTATGATTAGTACATTTTCTTTTGCGGCGACGCAGGATTACCACAAACATGTGCCCGACAAACGTAATAAAGAATATTAGAAAAAACAAAACAGCATACAATAAATTGAACGTTATGAGATATTTGGCAATGATGGTGATTGGTCAAAGCGATTCATAATCATGGAAACGTGCGCACTATGATTGCAGTACATTGCATGCCATCACGGCTTCAATACTAATTCCGAACACGTGTGAATTTGTTGAATAAAATGTTGAATGGATTTCTCGCGATTTTAATCAGGAAAATTAGACACGCAATGTCGATAGCGCTTCTAATATTCTCACTCCGCATGACATATTAAGGGACGTAGAGAAGTTGCTTGCGTTACTGTAAAAGGGTCGGATAGTTGCAATCCTTTTTTGGGGGGTGGGGGGTGGGTGGTGACGTGAGTAACATTAAAAATACAGTTCGAATGAGGTACAGGACATAACAAAAGTGTCAGCGTATTGAGTTTGATTTTACCAGAAGAGAGAGGATGAGTGAAAATAATCACCTCTTTTGACGAATCCTTCGTGGTTTCTCGTCCTCTCTGCGTCTCGCGCATCCACCATCGCCAGATTACAGAGGGTTCGTACAAAAACGCTGCTTTCCGCGTGCCTGCCCGCCGAGCAGAGCCGAAGTATCAAGTCGGCGCTCCCGAAGTCGGCCGAGTTCGTTCGGCTAAGGACGTCGTCTGTCGCCGCGACGGCCGCCGCCACTTCGGCCTGGTCGTCGGCGAGGGGCTGTCGGGACGACGACTGCCAGACGGGCACGGCATGGCAGCACACGGCGGAGAAGAAGAGGACGTAGACAGTGAGGGTGAGGAGCATTGCTTGAAACCACGACGAGCGGGTCCTTGTCGATAGCGACGACGTTGAGGATGACGAGGTCAGTGACATGGTTCTTTGGATCGGTTTTTTGGTTGACAGGATTCTTCAAGATTGTCCTTGTTGTTGCTCTTGTTGGTTGATCTATGTGATTAGAAATGATTGAAAAAATAATGCATAATAAGTAATCATTTACAATTTTCAGAATTTTCATTAATGTGTTGAAATGTTTAAAAAACGACAAAACGATATGTAATCGCTTATTAAACATCTTCCGAATATTTACATTCTAAAATGCTGTTAATTATTGTGTACAGTGTCAGTGGTACCAGTAATGAAAGACTAAATGGTCATGACGTTCATGAGAATTAATACATCTTAACTCAGTCAACACCGCTGGCACGCGCACTACATAAATAATATACACGATTATTAGATGACAATCCCTTGAAGGATTAACCGAATGGCCAATTACATCGGAAGGACCGGAGTAAATTATTTGGGCAACGACGCCGTGGATGAAAAAAACGATGAAATCCAGTGCACGGAAGAATATAACATACGAATGGAGAATTACAGGTACTGTTTACCATTGGGAACAGTGATTTAAAAAAAAAAAATCGAATTATCACATTTGATGCATGTAGTCGATTGTATCACAAAACATCCTACCATGTAAAAAACTTGCAATAGATATAATGAGATATCACCATTTTTCTCAACAAACCATAACTGCATACACTGTAGAAGGTTTATTCTACAAAATAATTTTATTATAGTTATGGTTAACATTTGGTATATTTAACAATACTCAACATTGATTATATTGATTAAATTTTTTTACATTGGTCGCTTCTATCCCTGACTAACATTTTAGAATTATCTTGAAGCACTAAAGCTGGGTTTTGTTTCATCTGGATATATGGTAAATAATGTCTTTAACATATCAATGAACAGGAGTGGGAGTGAAGAGAAGAAGAGAGAGGAGGGAGAGAGAGAAAAAATAGACACTTTGAGAATGAGATGAAAAAATATAAGTGACTGCAGCGCGAATTGAAATGTGACAATATTAAGTCAAGTTGCTTCAAGAAAATTAAATGTGATGTAAATGAAATTCCACTACATGTTGTACATCATCATCAACACTGAAAAAAAAATGATAGCAACAACAGCCATCGCGACTGCATCATAGTGTCGATATAGGTGAAGACAGGGGGCGCCCTGCATATACCGTTTCGGTTATTTTTACTCTTTTTTTTTTTCTTGTTTTCTAATTCTGTCGAGCTCGATGTGATTTCCAGGTCTTCAAGGATACGAACGCCCCCTAAGCCTAGAAATCAGCGACTGGCAATACACCGCCGCAGGCTCTCGATGCAAAAACTAGAAAATTGAAGGAGAATTTATGAAAATAACTCTTGATATATACCCAAATATAGCCCTCACAATGTCTACGAGTATAACCTATCATGTCGGGTGTGTTCCTTGTACAAAAGGAAAGAAAAAAAAAGTTTTACAAGGGTGATTTCGGCTCGAGGTTTAGACAAAATTTCCCCGAAAAGATATTGGCGAATTGCTCAACAGTTTGCTCTAAACACTATAGTTACATCAGTGACCCAACGGCTGGTGTGGTAACATGGTTATTTCTCGCTCGGGCAAATTGTCGCTAGTGACGTAAGTGATAATTATAGGTATGCATTTGAATCTAAATACATCCTGATAATCTCACATTTCTGGTAAAACAAATAAAGATTCAGCAGCCACTAAAATAGAATATGTTCTTGTCATTATCTGTTCCTAAAACATCGAAGCCAGTCTAGAAAACTGCCATTTCTTCAAGTGTGAATGACACGCCTCTTAAACTCAACAACAACAACAACAACAACAACAACAGCAGCAGCAAAAACCAAACAAGTCCTTTTGGTCCTTTAACCGGTAGACTCCGTGGTTTTCTCACCGTTCGCAGTAATACATTTCTAGCAGAAAATTTATGACTTTGTCACTCTTTCCCGCAAATTTCATTTCATACCGCTGCCTGGACAAATTTGCAATGCCTTACTTCCCACGGATTGACTCTGTTGAATATTCACTCGCTTCAAATATGTCTCTCCGAGAAAGAATAAAGAAGAGGAGAAGGAATAGAAAATTGGAGCAAGTATGTACACCTAAATTGGCTCCACAAGATTAGACTGGCTAGACTACGAAAAAAGATGGAAGCTCGGAGAATAGACTGGTGTCAGAAATCATGCCGCCTGCTAGAGCTATACGGAGTTTACATTATTAACAACGCAGAGGAGAAGCGCGCTTAGAAATGGACGGCGTGGAATCTGAAGGATGAATAAAATTTATGTTTTACTGCCGATATACTCATGCGTAGATGTCAGTATGTATTCATTTACCTTACTTATCTATTTCATTACCTATTTATGTATTATAATTATTATAATCATTATTTTCATTATCAGTATTCATTATTATTATTATTATTATTATTATTATTATTATTATTATTATTATTATTATTGTTATTACTGTCTTTATTATCATCATCATTATGATTATTTTGATGCGGTTCTTTAATTCGCATACACAAGTAGACCATAGCAATTCTACCTGTCGGACGAACATACTCGTTGACGTATCAGAAAAACAGTACAAGCATAATCAATATAATTCACACATAGGGCCTAAATGTGATGGTTGCTACTGAAATTGAGAAAGGCTGGCCGTGTCTAACCAGAGTAAGCGACCACAAATAGAAATATCATGCAAGCAGAAAGTAGCAACAAATAAATGACACAAATTTATTTTTAGGTTTTCCATTATGTTCGAATCCATTAGCGAACTGCCCAATTCGTTTTTGACCTGAAATAATGCCATCTAAATGCTAATACTGTACGATATGAAATATAACACTTGCGTCACGCGTCATTCTTGTTTTCTCTATTGGCGCGCGGCACGGGGGATGCTAAAAGACTAGTGAATGAATTACCACCTAAGCTATCTTCTCACAAACGAAACCTTAACGTTCAAATTATACTCGATTTTCATCCTTTCTAGGTAGGGGGGGGGGGGCAGAGATAAAGGGAGAGAGAGAAAAAAAAAAGACGAAAATGTACTCACCGAATGAGGAATTCAAATGTGATTTTTGTAAATTCAACCCTAAACAAAGTTTTAAAAACTACACAAGTGATTTGAATGCAAATGCGGGAAGGAACGCATGAAGCTGAAATCATCGGACATTTGACTTTCTCTACTGCGAAATAGCAGCAATCTCGACACAACGCTCAAAACATGGCTCGCTCACTCTCTCCCTCGACCTCTCATCCTTTTTTAATGCCATTGTATCTGATACACTAGCTGTGATGCAATAATAATCAGCCCTGCTCTCTCTCTTTGCTTCTCTTCCCTGAAAGAAGGAAAAAAAGCGGAAGTAGAAAAGAAAAAGAAAAAGAAGAGGATGAACACGAAGAAATTGTGGAATTATAAGAAGGAGAAGTACTAGACGAAATAAGAAATGGAAGGGAAAACCAATCGATTGCCCTTTACGGTAACAGAATAACCAGAAGTTCCGCTTTGTCAAAATTGGAAGATTTCCTTTGACCATCTTTTTGGACAAGTACCAGTTAAAAAAAAAAATCGAAGGACCCTCACAAAGATTCATTAAATTGACCTCGTATTTTCTTGTTCACGAAGTGATCGTCATATTCCAGATGATTCTTCATGGCAAACTGTTAAAGTGCATTTCACTTTCAGAAATGGTATTCATTCATTGGTGGGATTAAACACAACGCTCAAATTTAATTCGAGACGGTATTGGCGTGGCCAATAGCAACTTGACCAACGGCTATACTTATTTCATTATTTCTTGCATTTTTAAGAATTCTTAAGAATGCGTCGATCATCTGCCTGTCTTAACGATAGAAACACAAAAACAGATTTTCACGTATCTCTGGTATCCGTCAGTCGTCTCCATTGGTTTCATTCAAATCCTCTTTAAAGACTTCATTCCTTTTGTGAACTGAACATTTTTGTATATATTTGTGTGTAATGAATGTAATTTGTCAATTATGTTTTGTGATGAGATTGGAAAGCGCATAGGGAACATTAATTTGTCATATGCGCTATAGAAGCTTCATTATTATTATCATTATTATTATCATCGTCATCATTATTATTATCTTATGGTTCATGGTCAGAAATAGAATCTTGCAGCTTTAACACATGATATGTCATTTTGGTTACAATTTTTTATGTCTCTTTTTCGGTCCACATACACGACATCATCAACTCTCGCCATCCCATCCGTGATGTGGCTATGAGTTGAAACTTCTCTAAGAGATTCGAATAACTGAGCAAGATTACCCCCCCCCCCCCCCAAAAAAAAAAAAAAAAAAAAAAGAAGAAGAAGAAGAAGAGGAGGAGGAAGTGGAAAGAAAAAAAAAAGAATGAAAATAAAGGAAATCAAATGCTATTTCGACTCTGAATGACACACAGGTATTTAACGTTTGACCTCAAGATTTGTCTCCGCGTCATGTTCTTGCGTTAAATTAGATGGTGTTACGACAGTTTGCAATGTTACATTATGCGATAATAAAACAACACTTTCACGAATACGAGAGCCAATGTTACCCGACTATGGTGAAAACGCCAAACGACATTTTAAACGGAGTCCAAAGATGATATTACAAATTTCTTTTTTTGCGCAAAAAATATCATATTGCCATTTAAAAAAGAAAACACAACACAAAAAACAACCCCAAAAAAAGGAAAAACAAAAAAGAAAGAAAACAAAGCAAAAACAAACCTCTGCTAAAAAATCATCTTTCCTGTAAGGGTTTAGAGTTAAAAATGATTAGAAACAAGAAACAAAAAAAAACCAATGTGATCAAACATATAGTTCCTTTAAGTTTCTGCATACTAACCCGTGGAATTGCCTCAGAATATGACATAAATACAGTAAGATTTGATGGAACATATATCCCGCTGTGTAAAAATGTTAGTATTAGGCTACAATATAAACGAGTCCAATACCTTGAATATTTTCATGAGAAATTACTGTAAAGGAAAAGTAAAAAAGAACGATGTACTGCACCTTTCACAGCAACGATGACACACAGAACTGGACAGCGGTGAGACGCCGATGTCTGCCGATAGCCTCCCCGTCTCTGGTTGCTAGAGCTTGGCGACTATAGGTCCTCCGTTAATACTCGAACACTTTCACAAAATGATACCGACTTCTCGAGCAAAGAGCACAATGTTTCCACACTTGGTATAAGAAAAATGAATCAAAACAAAAACTGAGCGCGCTGAATTTTCCTGGCAGCCTCACCATGAAAAGAAGTTGTCTGCATATTCCTTTGCGATGTGCCTTTTTATAACCTGGGCAATCCACTAACCTACCGCAGAGAGAACTTAACGGACTTAGTTTGAATCGAGGTAAGGTAAGATGTAGAAGCCAGGTTAAGAAGAGAGCTTAAGAACGGACACGAAAGAATCAGTTTCTCATGCCACAAATCCTGCTGTACAGCATTTCGCTCACGATACTGTTGTCGGATTGGCGTGCCGCTGCGCTGGTCGGCAAAGTACTGGGGATAAATTAGCGTGACGAGCGCCTAAACTTCACTGATCAAAGGCCAATTTGTTTCGAAATCGAGTTAGTTCGAGCGGTTCCAGTGACATGTGCGACCCGTTATAGGGCGTGCGTGTGTCCTGTTGTTGGGCGATGCATAGATCGGAATGCGAGATCCGTACCGAGTAATCCACCTTTTATCATAGGAAAACCTTCCGCCGATACATACATATAATTACGAGAATCCGCTTCATTGGACTGGCTGGGCACAAGCCTCTCGACCGTGCATTTCAAGCGACGCGTACCTCTTCATCGCGTGCGACAAGCCACTAGCAGACGACACAAACGGTGAATAAAACAATTGTGGTGGCATTCTCTACACGCGCCACCTGTTACACGTCATGCGCGTACGACGTCTGCGCAGGATGAGTAGCCAATCAAACATCCCGGTGAAGTCATTAACTTTCACTGTCAGAAGGGAGTCCAAAGGGGAAAGACATATCGACGGACGGGAAGAAATGGCAGTCAATAGACACGAATACGGAAGTCGGTGCGTAACTGCTTTAAAATAATTATGTCAGTGCTGATTTTGCTTTCTTTGTCTTTCTATGTATGTTCAGCTAGGAAACCCCGCCCCTTGGTTGATTTTCTTGTTTATCTGTCGTTTATATATTGATAGCTCAAAACTGTTTGATGAATGAATTTTGATATTTCGCAAAAGGTGAAACTTATTTGTAACGATATAAACAGAGGAGGAAGAGGAAGAGAGGGACAATTTGCAATTTTTGAATAGAATCGTTGGCTTCCTTAGCGTTGAATAAAGGACAAAGGCCCGAAAATTTAATTGTATTGCCAGTGACAGGAAGCAGAAATAAAGGACAGCTTTTTCTAGTGCATGTGTCAAAACTTTCATTGTTTCAACCGTGGCATGTAATGTTTGTTTGTTTGTTTGACTTATTGTACAGTAGCAGCATTTACGCTATTTTCTGGCAGAGATATTTGAGAAGCTTAAAGAAAATATGACAAGGATGAAGAGTTGAAACAGTTTTAAAGAGGAGGGGCAGAATTTATCCCCCCTAAGCGGGTTCCACGGAAATCTTTTGCAAGTCGCTCAATTAGATAAACAGGTAAGTCTCTTGAAACGCGTGTCCAGCTCAATGCCGAAAGAAACGGTGCCTCAGATTACAGAGGCCTTGTTTCACTAAAATTTGTTCGTGACCTGACGACAAACACAAACACAAACACAGACAGACAGACAAACAAATATATATTGTACTTGTTATATACGCACACAACATGCGTTCAGAGGATTTTGGTTATGCTTCTTCTGCTGATTGCGCACATTCTTTGCGATGTTCGAGATATATACGAAAGTTGTTTGTTTGTTTGTTCATTTCCATCTGAGAAGATGGCTGGATAGCCCATATTCAGCTACGTTAAGCTGGTCTTCCATAGGGTCCAGTTAGATGTGAGGTGGGACCACTTCACCGGGTTAAACACCCTTCTCTTTGTTGTATTTAAAGAAACAAAATGTACTTGAATTCTGAATGGCTCCTGGAGCGAATTTAAGCGAGCAACAGTGTTCTGAGCCAAGAAAGAGTTGGTGCACTGGCCTGGTGTAGCTACACAGCATGTATGTTATCAATTCTTGAACATTACAATGGATAGCTTGCATATTCCTTAAACACACGGGCTGATTTTAAACTTGAACTGGATGGGGGGGGGGGGAGAGAAAGCCAGTTTAGACATATAAGCTCTTATCATGCATCACACTTTATCAATATTTTCATTTCTTATTTCAAGCGTATCACCTGACCCCTTACGTCCATTTCTGGATAAAGAAGACTCTGTCAATTGCATTCGTTGTTATGGCTACTAAAATTATAATGTAATTGGTCTGCAGTATCCACATGGAATAGCTATCCCATGGAAAAAAAAAAATTAAGGACAGACATCCGTTATGAAGATAACTTAAACACCTGAAACTCATCCCACAGCGTATCATGGCAACTTCCTTCCGAACTGCTTCCTTCCCCAAGTGGGGAGGGACTTCCATTCCTATTTCGTTAGTTCCATTTTGTTTTCTTCCGGAGACATTTTCTGGATTTGGAGCTTTTTCTCTTCAGCCCCTCTCTCTCTCTTTAAATCTCTCCGTTTGAAGCTCCCCACTCCCACCCCCCCCCCCCGGTCCATATATACACACGGATACTACCCGTCTCTATCATTCAGTTCGTGCATGAGACACGACGGTACAAGATCGATTTGGATCCAATGTACTGTATGAGGTAATGGTCCCAGATTTTACGATGACGACAAGAAGGAAGGTTGGATTTTGAAGAAAAAAAAAATGTTCCAGGATGGATATTTGCCATTTCCACAGCCTTCATCTGCTCACGAAAATCCAGGTAGAGATAACCAGGAGGTGAAAACGTTGGCATTTAGTGGTACAGATTCCGCGACTGGGGTCTCTCCAGTGGACTTCTGCTTCTTTGTTGATATGTTTAGCTCATCTTAGCTTGCGAAGAAACCGCATCCCGTATGAACAATTTGAATCAACACTCGAAATGTATGGTAAAAGCAGAAAGGTGGATTCTTTCCACCTCCCCCTTGTAAGTTTCTATTCCTGTCAATGAACTCTGTTATAAGCTATACGTCCACTCCTTATCACGGATATCCCCCCCCCCCCCCCCCCCCAATCGGAAATCCTGCCTTGGTCATTCTGCGCACTGAGCACTACACTGACACGTGCATAGGCATTGAAGGAGCCATCCCTTACAAAATTAACAACAAACAACAAACAAACAAATAACAAACAAACAAACAAACATCCATTAGTATATCACAGCATGAGACTACCGTTTGGAGGACCATTCACATACCATTTGCACACTGTTTGGAAACTGCCATTAAAACGCCGTTGAACTTCCATTAAACTTAGGGGGCGGGGGACTCATTTGCATTTATAATTATCTAACAATGGTTCCTCAATGGTTCCTCAATGGAAGGGTCATTGAGAAACCATTGAATGGTTACTTATTTACAGAAAGCTGATATCTTGCTGTCAAACAAAATATGCAAATGATCTACAAAACAGTCTTCATTTACCATCAAACTACCATTGGGATATAATAAAATTATTAATCACTATCTGCATGTACCATTGATCTACAATAGGAATACCATTCACCATTCATCACTTACCAGTTTGGATTGACTCATTGTTCATCATCCACAGTGGGCTTTTTACCACTGGCTTACCATTTACTACTCACCATTGATTTACCATTCATCATCCACAATTAGCTTACGATATTCACCATTGGCTTACCATTTGCTCACAACTCAGCATCCACCATTGATATTTCCGAACATAGATCAGTTGTAATTATTCATGACAAAGAAGATTATAGATACATATGATTGAAATCAAATTTGGTAGGCATTATGGCCTTGAAGCATAGATGTGAAAAAAAAAATGTTGATTAGAAGTGGAAGATCTGTTGAAAGTTGAATTTTTTATAATGAGTATAATGATTATAGAATTTATTTAAATGAATGAATTGAATGAGATATAATATGTAATATGTATTATGAATATAATGGTTATCATTTTCATTTTTCTGCAACAAGTATTGCAAAACATTTATGTTTCATGTTATTCGTAATCTGCGACGTATATGTTGTTCAATGAACAATTGTTATCTGTTTGTATCTCTTGTATGTAATGCTGGTGGAAGGTGCATTTCCACATTCGCATTGTGGACAATAAAACAATCAATTCAATTCAATTCAATTCATATTTAGAATGTATTTCATTTACTATGTATAATTGAATGAGACTGATGTTAACATCAATTGCATGGATTAACTACAAATTAAATGACAAGCAACAATGAAGAACCATTTTACTTGTGACCATGTGCTTTTAACTTAATTAACAAAACAACATTCACTCGTCACCATTTACCATTAATCATACAAGGTCAAGTACCATTGAAAAACCGTTACGGTCAGACTACATCCTATTAATACCATTCTTGATGTTGCCATGGCAATGCCATTAGAAATATTGTTCTCACTACATTCTGCCAATAAAATGTCGTTTACCAATCACCCCATCATAAAAATACTCATTTAAACAATACTTCGTATTAGACTCCACCAATATATTTCTTTCACATACGATTCACCATTAAAGTACCATTGAAACACATTTTACCTGTCAAATCCAAGAATTAAATGTCATTTACCATTGACCATCCACCGGTAAAGTACCACTGAAACACTTTTTAACAGTCGGCTACAAGGAAGCAATATACAATTTGCAATTCACCATTAAAGTACTATTAAAACACTGTTTCCAGTTGGGTATCGTTTTACTTTACAAATAACCAGCCACCATTATAATGCCATTGACACACCGTTTACTCGTCGAATCCATGAATGAATGCAGTTCACCATTGACCATTCGCCATCAAAGCACCAATGAAACGGCCCGTTAACGATCCCCCCGACACTGTACAGTCATGCTAACCTGGAAACATTGAACGGCACATTATTTGAATATGAGACCATTCTGAAACAAATAATTTTCACACAACAATAGATATATAATGTACTCTTCAATGAATCCCACAAGGATTGGAACACTCATCCCCCAGCATTCCCTCTGATTCCCATTGATCAGTTACTAGGCATCCCCTTTAATACGGTACCACTCACCATTGAATTGCATTGAATTAATCATTCACAATTAGTGCACATTTGACGGAAATTTTACAAGTAGAGTCCATGAATAAAATACCGTTCACCATTGACCATTCATCATTACAGTACGATTAAAACATGATTTACCAGTCGAGTCCATGAATAAAGTTGATACTATTCACCACTGAATTAGATTAGATTAACTATTCACCATCAAAGTACATTTGAAACACCGTTTACCAATCGAGTCCAAGAATAAAATACCATAATTAAAATACCTTTGAAAATCCGTTTGGCAGTTGAGTGAACGAATAACATACTGTTCACTATTGACCGCTCACCATTTGAATATCATACAAATACCGTTTACCATTGACTATGGCATTGAGATACCATATATCTGCCATGATTTTGATTTTTTCTTGTAAGGGATAGTCTCAGAAAATTGATTTGGTTCATGGCAAAGCATGTAATTTGGAAAAGTGTAAACGTTTCCCTGTCCTTCTCGCATGCGCTCGAGCATCCCCGTTACAAACAGCCAGCCAGTCATCCTTTTCTATCTCCCTGCTACATCACGCAGAGATGGGTCACTTATGTCAACTGCCTTGATCGTTAGGAGGGCAATCCCATTCCCTTGTCTTCCCAATTAAGTACACCTGCTTACTATAGGATAATGATTATTAGATGCTACAGATAAGGATAGGACATTGCTGGATTGTTTCTGTTTTGTTTTCATATTCCATCTGACAAGATGGCTGGATAGCCCATGCCATATCCAGGTTGCACTAGCTGATCGTCCATGGGGTCCAGTTGCTTGTAGTTGGGGCGGGTCGAATACAACTTGATCTTTGCGATGAATGAATGAAGCGGGATCTTTTACGTGCATGAGTTCTCAGATGCGGAACCTCACTTTTATGTCCTGTCCCAGGGACAGAGTGTTTGCCTCTACTTGAGAAGACAGACTCGGACCGGGTCCCGAACACAAAGCATTCTACTAAAAAGCAGATGCGCTAACCGACTCAACTCGCCTCCCATTTACATTATGCTTTTTCTTAGCGAGAGTAGTGATGAGTACAGTGAGCGGATTAGAGTCTAGACTCTACATATTACTGGATTTAAATCCTTGTCCAAGCGTGACTAAAGAGGTAAAATATGTCACTTTCTGAGATATAATATATAGTTGGTGAAAAGACTGCGGGTACTAACCACGATGCTAAAACCACCGAAGAATTTATTCTCATTTATCTAAAATCATATCTGAAAGGATCGTTCAGATGAGATTTCTTCTTCCATTATAATTGGCATCACCACCACCACCATCATCATCACCACTGTCAATGATAGGTTATAGCTATCTTGATATTGGAACTGTTGTAATGCAATACATATTGCTCACACCTACGACGATTGACTCGTTCATTAATCATACCGCAGGTATAACTGTATTCAGTCAACGTCATTTGTAAGGTTGTTGTCTTACAGGATTGAATAGAATGAGATTCGTTACACTGGATAAAGCTCCCACGACTCTTTCTCTGAGGATGTCAACCTGTCTGCCACCACCTCGGTTGCCCTACATTGCCCCCTTTCACCAGCCCCACCCAAATGCATTACCTCTGGCAGGAATCTTTGACCGCTTGGTACCCTCCAGAAAAGCGATAACGACGCATAGTTCGCATAGTTGGCAGATGAAAGGTAAGAGACTTCGCCCCAATTGACGAAATACCGGCTTGTATTCAAGCAAGGCAGCATTAATTTCTTCTTTTTCTCTCTTGTTCTTTCTCTCTTGTTCTCCCCCCTCTCTCTATCTCTCTCACTTTCCCCCAATTAACAAACCTGCATATTATTAAACAAACAAATCATCACTGAATTGTTGATTACTATTTAAGTTCATCTTCAAACTCATTTATTTCCCATTTGATTAAAAGATAGGCGAACATACAATTACAAAAACTGGTACAGAAGGAATCACCGATAACGTTCAAGGTAATAACATATTCAAAACCGTTCAGGAGAAGACAGGATAATATCAAATGTGAGGGACAAACGAGGCCAAAGGCCTATCAATGACTTATCCCAATAAAGTTTACAAATATGATTATCACTTCAAATATATTACATGAAAAGCAACACAACGAAGAAGTCTAAAACGGCACAGAAGTGGTGAAAGGGTGTACGAATTAATGAGTTTGGCTTTTTAAAGGGATAGTACAGTATTGGTGGAGATGAGAATTGGGCTTTTAACTTTTTGCGAGATACCAAGAAAACACTTATGAAATAGTACAGAGCATACTATTTTAAGAGGAATTCAAAGTTTATTTGATTAAAATCGGGTTTGGAATGACTGAAACATCCAAGAACAAAGTAAAACAAAGCGATTGTAATAAAGTGTGGATCCCACACTTCTTAGAATCGCTCTGTTTTGGATATCTGAGCCATTTCAAACCCAATTTTCATCAAATAAACGTTATGCCCTTTCATATTTCATAACAGGTTTCTCATTATCTAACCAAAAAAAAAATGTTTTATAGAAGCCTGAAATTAGGTCTCAACCAAAACTATACGATCCCTTTACAGGGGCTTATTTAAGTCCATTCCACGGTTTGGGTCCAAGATATCTGATTGCTGTGAGAGAAAATTCGTAAATAAAAGTAGGAGTACGAATGCGAATGGTTTATGTTCCTCCCTACTTTTTTGTTAGGTTACAGTTCGTTATTCCGAAGGTTCGTTATTCCGAAGGCTTTTTAGTCCGAAGGTTCGAACCCTTTTTCATTTTCGGATTAACGAACTTCTAGGTTATAGTTAATTAATTTGTGTGTTTCGGACTAACGAACCTTAAGAATAACGAACAGCACCCCATCGGTTATACATCTTAATCCTATATTACAATTCATAATATTCAATTCAATTGCTCCAATTGTTGCCCAATCAGCCTTACTATACCTGGAGGCTGGTATCAAAATTAGACCAATGATATTCATTGATCGTTCAACTACGATTTGGGGAGCGAGGAAAACCTGAAAATAGTTATCACAATACTTTGACGAACAAAAATACTACCAATTTCATAAAGCGACAAATGTAAGAACGAACAGCTCAGTTGTCAACCCTGCAATGAACCGGAAGAAGACCCAACAGATTCTTAAATTTACTCATGTTCTCTAAACTGTCAGTGTCACTCTTGGAGGACGACCCCCCAAATCTTAACCTAGATACACAATATTCATACACATATCACAGTGCGTCAAAACGGAAGAGTGTATTTCAAGAATTCCCCAAATACGCGTAGAATGCAATTTTCCGGTGATACCAAAAGATAAGTGGTAAAATCGATACGCTTGTGTGGGCAAAACTCCCTCTCTCCATATCGGCTCTGGAATGTCGAGTTCACAGACACACACAGACACACACAACACATGCATACACACACACACACACAAACGACAAGCGGCAACGTAAGTACATCAAAATTAGGTCTACCTGGCGGAGTCAATGCCAGGGCTATCAGATAAGAAAACATTAAAGAGTCTTTTAGCGACCGTCAAACGACTGACAATGATTTATTATCGACGGGCTCCTCAGGCCACCGCGGGCATTTCATGAGAAAGAAAGAGCAAGGAAGACTGATATTGTGCTTGGGGAACGTTTACGACGTTTTATCTCCTTTGCGGCTCTACAAATATAGAATCGGAAGTGCAGATACGTTCTATCACAAGTGGACCAGCAAGGGCCCATTATTCAAATGGATATATATATATATATATATATATATATATATATAAGGACTTATATAATCTGCGTGTTTGTGTGTTTATGAGACGCAAATTCTACAGAACTTGCTAGAAGTTATTTGGTGGGTTCCTCCCCTCAAACAGGAAAGATACTTTAATAAATTAAAAAGGTATTATCCTTATCCCCCAGTTTGCCAGAAACGTACAAAGGGTCGTCGGTATGTTGGATACTCTCCTTTTTCCACCCTCCTCAGTATTCGAGTCAGGTACGTTCCACTCCTCACTCCACTGAACTTGAAACTATCTGAGGCCGATGTTCTCACGCCACGGCATCTAGTCAGGCTGGACTTCAAATCATTTCCCGTCGCCTCCAAGTTTTCTTACGGCCTATTACATGCTTTCACGTTTTGCTGCGTTCAACCCGTTTTATTACGGCCGACTTGGTGTCTCATCATCATAGTGACTGCCGTGGCTTTTTTTTGTGACAGTTTAAAGGATAAGTCCACCTTCATATACATGTGGATTGAGTGAATGCAGCAATATTAGTAGAACACATCAGTGAAAGTTTGGGGAAAATCGGACAATCCGTTCAAAAGTTATGAATTTTTAAAATATCTGCGTAGTCACTGGATGAGAAGACTACTATAGTGTATGATGTCATATGCGTACAACCATATAAAGAAATTAAGAAGAGAATTTCACAAAACTTTACTTTTTTAATTAAGTGAACTTTTCTTCGATTTGTTGCTGACATATGTTAAGGGTAATATTATTCCCCCTGCCTTCCGAAAGAGGGAAGTCAAGTGTTCTTTTGTTATGCGAGAAAAGTGAGAATATGTTGAATTTTATTTATTCTTTCTTTATATCGTTGTACTTATGTGACATCACAAAGCAGCTATAGTAGTCTTCTCATCCAGCCTTGAGTGAGCAGAAACTTCAAAAATTCATAACTTTTGAAAGGATTGTCCGATTTTCCTCAAACTCTCAATGATGTGCTCTACTAATATTGCTGCATTCACTCAACCCACATGTTTATGAAGGTGAACTTGTCCTTTAAATATCTGACACTGCATCTACTGTAATCACGGCCTGTCGCGTTTGTCCATTCCGTTCCCTGCGTTGTCTCACGTCCATTCCGTTTTGTTCACGGGACGTCACGACTTCGTATTTGGTACTTCTTTTAGCTTCCTTAACAACTATAAATTTTCTATAATTTCCGACATTTTCACAATCCTCGAAAATCCTTGATTTCTTTATGAATTTATAGTGTGCATTTCTTTTTCTTGAAATTGAATGAATGAGCTGTTGCGAATTACGAAACATGAGATCTTTTCCTTTTCACTTTACAGCCTAAATAGTCTGCATCATAGTCACAATCTTTATAACTTAACAATCTCTTTCAGTCTTTGTAAATTCATTCCGCGTACTTTGTTTTCACAAAATCGACGTGCTATTGCGAATTACGAATCTTGTTGCAAGGTATGTATTGGGATGCTTGAATCAGCTTCGTTTTTTTCCCTTTGAAGCCACCAAACTCCCGGGGATGGAAAGTTTGAATGAGTGAGTGAATAACGGATTTAATAAACACCAAACCGGATAGACCATTTCCGTGCAACGGCTATCATTCACAAAATTCGGGAGAATTCTTCCTTTTGTGCTATATTCACGATGTCTCCATGAGCGGAACACTTGAACACTTGAACACTTGAACACTTGAACACACACACACACACACACACACACACACACACACACACACGTGCGCACACGCATGCACACGCATGCACACAAGTATCAACTAAGATATCAGGGGTGGATCCAGAATTCCTTTACAAAATTAAAGAGGGGGTGGGCGCTCTAACCCCCATTTTTCTTTTATTTCTTTTGTTTTAGCAAAAAATAAGGGGGGCACTGGATATTGCCTTCTTCTAAATATAGTTGTCATATATCACTTAACTTCCCCACAAATCAAAAGAGTATACGTCTCTGAATCATTCTTGAAAGTGATTATGATACAAGCCAGGTACGTGTTCCTATAGGATCCTATTCACTTTGTAATGCCTACGAAGAAGAAAAGGGGCGGTAAAACCTTTCGGTCAACAGAGGTAACTTTTGACGGAATAATCATGGCATTTATAATGTATTAACCACACAGGCTGTGAGTAATGTCGACACTTACGTTTGTACTACAGAAAAACAAGTCTGTTTTTTTAGATGTCAGGATAAAAACATTTCCAAGATATCAGTGACCGAAATAACGAGGCCGTTTTTCAAGAAGGGACATTTGATTGATTGGTATGTCACCTTGAACTTCCCTGTTCTTAAATGCTTTTTTGTTCTGTTATTCAGCTCGGGGGGGGGGGGGGGGTGGGGGTGAGTTGCGGTAAACGGATGAAGACCCCGATTACGTGAACGTATCGTCGTTGATGTACAGGGACTTTCCCCTCAAAACATAAAACCATTTGACAGATTTGGAATCGCTGTACATTGTGTGAGCTCGCTGGAAGACCCAGAAAAGCTTGTCACTGCAGGAAGGACAAGCACGGATAGTATGCGTCTGTGTGTGTGTGTGGGGGGGGGGGGGGGGGGGGGGGGGGGGAGGGTAGGGATGAGAGAACAACCGGATCTTAAATCTAGATTTCGATCATTGATATAGGTACTATTATTCCTTTTCTGTCGTGACAAATATTTTGCACCTGTGATGTCATGATAGTGGTCAACTGATTTCGGATGGCGCGTACAAACTAACAGGATTTTTTTTTTGTACTTGTACACATATACTTTAAATGCTTAACTCTTTAGCACTTGTACACAGGTTTTTAACACCGTTATCCTCAATACCACCTGCATCTGTCTATTCTCTAGACGAATTGATCGTGCATGTGCTGAGATTATATTGGAAAGCAGAGTAAAGCAGGGATTAAAATAATTAACGAATCAATGAAGTCATTGAAGAAAAACATGAGCATATCCACCCCACCCCACCCTACCCCTGCGTCAATTCCACTTGATCCTTTTTCGATCTGCCTTAATTGGAAAAGCGAGAGTGTCGTAACATACCTGACTTTATGCAATACCGATTTACTTTATGCAATACCGATTTGAGCCTCATAAGAAAACCCAGCGACAAACGAATTTCGCATATTTGCTGGCCAGGTATTCCCCGACCGCAATGGGGTGAGATGTATTGCGTCATTCGTCATTATAAACCCGGTCTGAGTTCATGCCAAAATACGAATAGTACACCCTCGTACTGTTTGTAAAGAAGAGGTTAATGAAAGATACTAGACGAGAAGACAATGAGATGGCGCGCGGGGGGGGGGGGGGGGGGGGGGGAGCTGTCAAAGACCAAATGCCATCACAAACGGACGGCGGTTACACGTGCCAGTTATGACCTCGCAAACAACAGCTATAAACCTGTGGGGTACAAAAGAAAGTATAGAGAAACTGCCCTCCAAAAACGCCAAGAATTTGGAAACTATGTGAACTATTTGGCTCTACTCTGCACCCCCTGCAAAGGATCTACGGTGTTTTGACGACTGGACAACCCCCTGGGAACATGTCGTTGGTCCACTTTACTGCCCCCTGGACTGTGAAGAGGGAGCCAATGTTGTGACTGGTGGTAGAATGTTAGCCTCGGCGCAAAACTTCTAATACACATACCCCCATTCTAGCTTTCCTGATGCTCAGTCTGATTTGAGACTATGTGACAATATAAGTTATTGGCACAGGAATATGGAAACTATTCTATGTTTTGATTGTTCAGCAAGTCTAATAAGGAGCAATTCTATTACCTTCTAATAGCTGCACGAATCCGAAAGATGTTATTTTCCATCTTTTAAACTAACAACTTGTTAAACGTTTATTACTTTCATCAGTGTGTTGCAATGAAGGGCTGACCGAGAATACCTGAACAGGTTGCAACTCTCCAAATCAACTTAGGTAACTATTAATAGATATGTGTATCTATAAAGTGCGCAGTTTGATAAATGACAACAATAATTTGGTGCGCAAGGGGATGACGATGTGGAGAAGTCTGGTAATTGGCAAAATGAGGATGCAAAAAAAAAATAGGAACAAAAAAACAACCCGAAATCTGGTGCATGTTTTTTGACATGTAAGGGAAACGGTTAAGAATGGACATAGAACGATATGAAAATTCTGGATGCAAGTCTAACAGATTTGACTCTATAGGACGAGTCACATATGGAATGTTGAGTCGTGATCTTTGATAGGATAAAGAGATTTACACGCCGGAGTCTCCCACTACGAATATTTGGGATTAATGTCTGAGAGTTGCTTTCCGCGAATCCCTCATTAGCATCCGACGAAACTGTGACATTTTACCTGAACAAAAGAAGGAATTCTGAACAGAATTTGTATGACACGAACAAACAAATACGAAGGTATGGTAACATACTCATATACATGTATATCTCTGTTCATAAAAAAGAAAAAAAAACAATCCTTTTATGATTAATTCACGTATCTTCTTAAAACAAGAGGTTTATATATTCTTCGCTAACAGTAATATGTACGCGAAACAAATTGGATAGGAAGAAGAATTGGGTACAGGTGGCTAGCAAAGAAACACCAAAGCAAAAATGTAAAAAGCAAAACAAAGGAGAGAAGTTCAACAATACCAGCAGCAGCAGCAGCAGCAGCAGCAACAACAACAACAACAACAACGACAACAAATCAGTTAGCGGCATAATCCCCGGGCATATCATTAGAAGATTAAGAAGAGGATGATCACAATTATATAATATTGACTTTGCTTGAGGAAGATACCAAAAAATATTCTTTCAGTGCCGGCAATATTTTTTTTGCTGGTATCTCTCAACATGCTCAAGGCCAGTCAATATCATGATTATTACCTACCCCCTAGGTACATTAGGAAAATATGTGAATACGGCCATACACTATGATATAGATCAAGCCACATTTGACTACCTGTATAGATCATCACCAACGTGTCTAATAATTGCAAAATTGTTCATCAATGTACATCATTCAACTCAACTTCTAAGACACATATGTAGTTGTAACAGGCGAACTTCAAACATCTGAACGTATTTACACTTTGTTTTTGCTTCTGTTTCAATTTGGAGAGTTGTAATACAACTGATGGTCACTGTGCAGTTATTGAGCACAAAATGTACTCGTCATTGTTTGACGCGTAGTGTTGCTGGAAGTAGTCGACCTTGTATGAGTTGATTTATTGGCGTACTTCTGCCATGCGAGCGTCCCAGATTTGTGAATGTCGCCTCTTTGTGATTGACCGGAATGTTTACATGTAAAGTGAATGGCGAGACCCGGATGGAGGGTGATACGCACTAATATCGCCCGCTGACCTCGACGAACGATCAAAATACCAACTACAATTGCCCCATAAAACTCCTCGTATAGGTAATAATTTAAGATATTTCGTGTACATTTTCCTATGATATTGGTACACAAAGAGGGAAACGTGGTTTGACACATTCCTTGGTATATAATAGTATCGTGTCACTTCTGATTGGAATGTTCCGTTGTTGTGTAAAGTTTGTAAACGGATCAACGCAACGTGCACAAGGTCAGGGGACCTTTCCTTTGTGTGCGTACTTTTTGAGGGGAGGGGATTTTTTTTCCTCCGTCAAGTTGCAAATCGGCATGAAAAAACAACAACCAACGAAGACAAAACTGAAACGAGTGAGGACTTAAGAAGTGTTTGCTGAACTGTGAAATTGACTTCTTATTTCCGTTTTTCATTCTAGAATGAACAACGTGGCGAAAGTGTTTCTTATCTCTGTTTTTTTAAAAATCTTTTTCACTTTTTCTCAGTGTTAGGAGAGAGGTTTGTACCTCTCTATTGGTAGTAATGATAATTGTTACATAACGTGTAGCAGCAGACAGACGAGGAATGTAGTACAGTGTATCAAGTGTGGTAGGATTTTCTTTTCTTTAAGAAAAATCAACATACAGACCAAGACATAAACACGCACATAAACAAGACATGTATTTACAATATATCTGTTGTTCCTCAAAGGAGGCAGTATAAGCTATGCCCACCTTCTTGGTTCCTCTGTGGGAAGTTAACGTGGAAAACATGTACAACACAACACACAAATATCCCACTAATATGCAATGTTCTTTGGCTCTCCCTAAGTTACGTTCATTTTCTATCTTTATTTCTTCTGTTATTTTTTCTTTCTCATACCTGTTCTTCTTCTACCACCTCTCTTTTTATCCTACTCTTGGTTTTTTTTCCAATAACATTATTTGAATCAAATTTGGTCGAACTTATTCTCATATCATTTCACAAGAAAACCAAATGCAATACATATCGCTGGACAAAAGAGTAACGACAAACTCGCCATATCAGTATGCAAAAATGAAAAAAGAAAACAAATGCGTATTGCTACAAAACTGAATGCAATGATATCAGGCGAGTTGAGAAAACGGGGATATCGTGAGTAAATGACGAAATCAAAGCATAAGGTCCGTTACGAACGAAGTCTGAAATATGAAGGAACCAACTAAAAGTGATGCTTGTCAGTTCCTAGTGTTGAATGCGTTTCATGTTCATAATAGAGACAGAAAATCAGGCATGAATATAATGATGCTGAATCTTTGAATCTTTGTTAATAATTATGTGATGTCATTATACAATGATATGTATTGATTTTTCTTTGAGTGGGATTTATAGCACTTAAAGGGTAATGCTAAGACTTGTGCCAACCGACATTCAATTATTTTATTTAAAGAAGTAGGAACTTTAAAAAGGCAACTTCGAGAAATCTCTTTTTTGATCATCAATAGAAGGAGCCGGATTTTGTCAGCATATAGAATAACTTTTGAAATGTCAAGGAAAATAATTGTCCTAAAAAGCAAGAAACATGTTCTTGTCCTTATCCCCTTAGGGATTTTCAAACATGTATTGCAGTGTAAAGTCGCGATATTACGATATACGGGAATTTCATCAGCAAGATAATACTCGGGATTATCTTTTTTTTTCTTTTGCTTATTCTTTTTAGGAGAGAACTCCAGGGCTCTGTTTTATCAAAAGGCTTAATCGATTATTCTATTGTGACATCCATACGAATTCCATAGCATGAGATATTTCCTTACCTCTACCTTCCTCCCCCATCGCTTTAAATAACATGATGTGATGTCATCATCACCTGCATGGTTTCTTTGGAGTTCATGTACACTTTCTCATCCCTTCCGTTTAGATATAACTACTTTGGATCTATATGTGTGCTGTTGAATTTGGTCCACTTGGTCACTTGTATTCAACAAATGAATGATTAAATGAATGATTAAAGAGGAAACACAGCCCAATAATAAATGAATTCCAAAAGAAAGAAAGCAAAAAAATCCCTGCGGAACATTCCAAAAATGGCGAAAATCAGGTGAGAAATAAGGAAGATATGACATTTTGAAATTTAATATTTTTTATTTCGAAAAATATTTCTTGACAAGTCCTTATAAAAATTTCAAATAAGCGCGTTGATGATGTCATGCCCTCGCAATTTTTCATGTATGGTATGATACATTCAGTATATAGATAGTCAAGATAGATAAGTAAATGAATAAATACGTTAGAATGACAAACTAATAAACAGAGCAACGGCATTAACTCGATTAAAAACGAACTGAAATGCAAATCTGCATTTTACGATGGTTGTATAGCTGTTAGCACTGTTCCGATCATTCTCTTTTATATGTTGTAGCAGACTGATAAAAACTAAGAAAAGATAAGACATGTTTTATCCCCTGCATAGCTCCAATCCTGGATATGCTTGCCGTTGCGCGTCAAGAGAGTTTTACCGCAGAATCTTTGCAACATGTGCTCACGTTATGTATTTGTATTTTCATGCAGGTGAGACTGCCTCACCTCCCTGGTTTTATGTACCTTGCGTGTGCATGTCTTGTGTGTATATTATGTAATAGTTGTGTATTTGAGGGTGTTTGTGTGTGTGTTTATATATATATATATATATATATATGTGTGTGTGTGTGTGTGTGTGTGTGTGTCTAAAGATTTTGGGGGATTACCCTACAAAGCCCTCGTGTGGGCGAGGAAGACGGCGTCATGTTGCTAAATTTGAGATATGACGTCTGCTCATTCTTGTTCACCTGTCGTCTGGGGGTGGGGGGGGGGGGGGGGGGGGAGAGGGACGGACCGCCACATGGAAATCCGTGTTGCTTGCGATCCGTTGACAATATACGGTAAAGTACATATCAACAACTCATACTACAACTGGGTTGATATGCGCACAATATCACGTATACTTAACACGTCAGAAGAGGATGTAACTTGGTGCCGAACACTTTGAGTCAAAACCTTTCTTTCCGTAATTCTAGATAAACACCTCACCAAAGGGGAAAATACGGAGAGGATCGGATGGGTGTGTGTGTGTGTAGGTGTGTGTGTTTGGGGGGGGGGGGAGCACTGTAGGGCAAGGTTATTTAACTCTTTTTTTCATAACGATATTGCTCTACCTTACTGGCAAAATTAAGTCAAAATGAGGTTATTGTGGAATTTAGATTTATTTGAACTTGTGGAACATTTCCGTTTTTAGCAATCTTATGAAAAAGTGATATCTTCATAAATACCATGAAAGGACAAGAGACAAAATTAAAAAAATAAAGTCTCAGACACCCAGAGGAGTGTAAAAAAAATGGAATACATGTTAGGCATAACTCCTTTTTGCATTTTCGTTGACAGAATGGTTATGTTAATTTTTCGATGCTCTGAAGTGTGCTTTTTTTATAACGGTGTACGCGTAAATAATTATAGAAATCACAGATTTATAGAAACACACACACACACACACACACGCACACAAACACGATGTCGAATCCTAATATATCTAACTGATCATTAATTTTAAGTGTGCAGCCAGGAATATAGCATGTAAAATGTTTTATACTTTCATAAAATGCAGTTATTTTTTTTGTACGTGATTTATGGAAATTGTGATCAGTTCACTAATTTGCATATTCATATGTACTGTTCGAGAAATGATTAAGCAAGCTTTAAAATTTGTTAACTTCTTTACATTTAATCCGATTTTGGTCAAATTCTCACTGTTGTGCTTGTAAGAATTAAAATCTCTTCCATTTAGACTAACTTATAGTTAGTACGCATTTCCCCTTTAATGATTATGCAGATTTTATGCATTCAAATCAATTTTAAACAGTAATGAATTTTTTGAAAATTTTTTGAAAAATTGGTGAGAGCACTTAGGTATTGAAGAAAACACTATTTGGAAACCTCCTGTAAATTTTGAACTCAAGAGGGTCTTTATTTGTTTAGTCAATTTGACCGTTAAGATTTGAATAGTTATTTCGTACTACGAAAAAAATAAAAATCTAAACTACTAGTCTAGTTTTACAGACCTGTGTGATGCACTTAGTTGTACATGTAGTTCATGTAAGTGGTGTGTTGTTATTTGCCATTGATAACAAAGTGAGAGAAACTAGTGAATTCTTCTTTTCTGACAGCTTTAACATGCATATCTTTTGTTAGAAGTATAAGTATCATATTACAACCACAGGAGGATCAATGTATGTAGAGGGCGCTATTTGCCAAAAGTAACTTGTGGGACGCCGCTTTTGGAGGACTGGTGTTGACATCAGGAGGCAGTCAACTCTTGACCGTCTGGCGCAGCGCAACTGAGAGAATGAAGAATAGTATCGAGTTTGCTGCTGAATAGAGTAGCCGAGGATCTGAAATATTGAGGTGACTATGTTGACGGTGCATACTTCTGCATTAGTCCCACACATTGACTTACTCGTTGGCTACTTGCATCGTAACGTGGACTGGGCGCTGGCTCGTACCTATACAAGAGTGTACCAGTTAATTAGCCTCTAGGATCTACCATTCTATCGCTACGAATCGCATGTGCTCTATTCATGATGTCTAGTTCCAGCACACCACCAAGTACCAGACAAACAACAGCCATTACGTGTCAGGTCATGAAAGAACCAAGAATTTGTGAGTGCACGTCACGAGACGGACACCCACGAGTCATACAGCCCACGAGTCATACAGCCCACAAGTCATACAGCTCACGAGTCATACAGCCCACGAGTCAAACAGCTCACAAGTCATACGGCCCATGAGTTCGACACTATTAAAGCCAACAAGGCCCACGAGACCGACACATTACGCGCCGTGTTGTATCTGTCGGACTCGTGGGCTGTTTTTACCTAGCGTCGAAGTCATGGGCTTTATTTGCCTAGTGTCGAACTCAAGGGCTGTATGACTCGTGAGTTGTATGACACATGGACCTGTTTTCCATGTCGAACTCGTCGGCTGTATGACTCTTGGGTGTCATTCTAGTGGGATGACCCCGAATTTGTCACTCTCATGGAGACTATCGTCTGTAATGCTGTGGAGAAAAAAAAGTGGGTGAATGGATGAATAGACTTGAAGGTGAAGAATTCGACCTACAGAAAAAGCTAGAAACGAAGGACAAAGAAATCCCAGCACTGAACAAGATCGTTTCAAACCTAGACAAGGAAAAAAAAAGGTCCTCAACAACAGCATCAACGACATGGAGCAGTACTCCCGACGCTCAAGTACTAGTATCCTCATATTTGGTGTGGAGGAGAAACCCGGAGAGAACACGGATGAGATTGCGGCACATATCGTCAGGAATCAGCTTGTTGTTGTCCTTGAACCCAGAGATGCAGACCGGTCCCATCGCACAGGAAAGATGAAAACACCACCAACGGGGACAACTGACAGGGAAAACGCAAAATCACGCCATCGACCAATCATCGTGAAACTCGCTACGTACAAGAAGCGCCAAGACATCCTTGGAAACAGAAGGAAGCTGAAAGGTGCAGGGATATCCATCGTGGAGGACTTGACCTGGAAAAATGAGATTCTTCTTAACAAAACAACAATGTGAAACGAAGAAAGTCTTGTCAGCATGGTCTTCAGATGGCAGGATCATTGCTCTTCTACCTGCAAGTGGGGAAAATTGTCAAAAGGGTGATAAGAAGCGACCACGACCTTGACAACATTTAGGTAACAGCACAGCAATGTATTGATTCTTTATATGCAAGAAACTATTACCGGTACTGCCTTACTGTTGTGTAATGATACACAAAGTTATCACTACCCCCTCCCATTCTATTGATGACTGGATATACACCACCAGTTCACCTCCACCAGTCAATGACCCCTACCAATACTCTCCACCTCATCCAGTGAGTCATCGACCTTCATCATCCCTTGGGTACTTCTAGCCCCACCTAATTTACGACCAGGCTAAGCCAAACCTAAACATCCTGCCGTTCCCCCATTGATTACTTAGAATTGTTGTTCATTCCAAATCCAAGAATACTACCTCCTTTATAAAACTAGTCCCGCCTTTGTTCCTATAACAACCAAAGTTTTGCCCAATTAAAACCCCTCTTTAACATGAAGACTCCACCCCCATTCATCCATTCATAGTGTGTAACCAACAGTGTAATACTCATGATTGAATGTATGAAGTGAATTACAAGTTGTAGAACATGCAGAGAACAAGGCTTGGATTCTGATGCTCGAAGAGAGAGGATCGCCTCCAAAACGCCTCTCAAATAAAGCACACGTATGGAAACTCAAATGAACTGTGTCGCCACTCATTTTTACTATGATGTGCACCTCTCAGAATTAATATCAACCGATCCCAAGTAGCAAAACATCCGCTACACAACATGGTGGAGAACCCGGTTTGATTTGAACAATTCAACACGTACAGCAGTTGTGACAGAACATTGACTGTTAACAATTGTTCATGACTTGCGACACTATCCGCCTGAGAACCCGGCGCTCCGAGAATAAGAATACGACTGACATCTGTTGCTGTGGCCAACGAAAGTTTCAGCTTCCCGAGATCAGAACTTGTCTCCTTGCTGTGAAAGTCTGTGCAGCAGAACTGAGAGCTTATAAGTACCACATCTGATATATGATGGCATATATCACATCATCTGCCACCATTGTCCTTATGTGAAAAACGGACAACAACGGACAGCACAGCATGACCGTGGACTTCAACATATAATGGTACATCGAATAATCACGTGTTTCGACTGCATGACGTGTTCTCCTCTGGCGTGACCGAACCCAAGATGACTTATCCCGACTGACTTCGACGACATTGCTCTCCAGAATGAGATGAGCGCCACTTCCATGACCTCAAGAAATACAACATCATCGCAACACCAGCCGCCATCATCACCATCAGCATCAACATCGACATCGCCACCATCTTCACCTCCGACATCTTCATCTCCGCACCATCATCGCAGTAGAGGTCATCGCAGCCAGCATTATCACCATCATCACAATCACTTCTCATCATCACCGCCTGATCATCACCATCGCGTTGTAAGCTGTCGACATCAACAACATTGGACACCACTGGACAAGGACCAAACAATGACTTTCTGACATTGACATTCTACGTTATGTTGACTCCCTTATAACAAGCCCCGGATTGGCACTGACATATTCAAGTTGACATTATTGTAAAGTTTTTATTTGTGCATTCAATTCATCTGTTCTTCTCTGGCCTGACCCAATCGGTAAGTGAAACCAATCACATTTCATTGTTCCAGTGTGAGAGAGCGTGCATTGTATTCGTATGAGAGTTGTGTTACATTAAGTTAGATTTGTAGATTGTATATATTGTATTTGTTCACCAAGTAGTAAGGAACGCGTACGCCTACTTTCGAATTTTTTGTTTAAGTAAGACCAACTCTGACACAACTATATCAACAATGACTACCACCACCACGACCACACTCAGACAAACTGACTTTTTACCCGCCCGCTTCTCGGGGGACAAACTTGACCGGGACGATGCAACAGCCCACATGCTGACATTTCTTGACTACCTTGACGCCCATAACATTGACGTAACAAAACCCACTTCTTTCGACCAAATACTCAAGACATTCAAACGAACCCTCCAAGGTCAAGCACGACTTTGGATTGACGGACAAACCTTTCAGACATTCAGTGACCTGCGTGAAGCATTTGTACGACGATTTAGCCCTGCTAAATCAGACTTTGCCAAAGTACACGACTTTAACACTCTACACCTGACTGACGGCGAGAGTACTGAGGCTTTCCTACAACGACTCCGTGTAGCAGCCTCCTACATTGACTATGGGGAAACCCAAATTAGACATAGACTTTTGGACTCATTACCCCATGACTGCCGTGCCGCCGTCCTCATGTCGGCATCAACTACTACTCAGACCTGCGACGAAATAGCTACTAAAGCGCAGCTGTACCTGGACATACAAAAAGACAAACAACCTATGACTAAAGACTTGACCTTCGCCACTCAGAGCGAAATAGACCGATTAAAGAACGACCTCAACTCCCTTAAACTTGACACACTTGACCAGACCCGAGGACGGACTCGTGACAGAGGACGGGGACCGCCCCACTCGAGGTCCTCCAGCAGAGGTCGCAAGCGCGAGCACAGTGCGGGCAGAAGCCCATATCGTAGCGACCGCCAATATACAAACAACCGCCATCGCAGCCATACCCGTAGCCCCCATCCCAATGACCGCGTGCCACACTACACCAGGCGCAATGACAGACGCTCCATTATTTGTGACTATTGCCTCATACCTGGACATGTTTGGCGACAATGTCGCAAAAGACTAAGGGACATTGACATGCGTGCGCAACAACAACAACAACAACACTATAATCACAACCAACATCAACATCAACAACATTACGACCAACAACCATACTACGGACCACGCCCACAGGATTTTTAGGGCGGGAGGACAATAATAACGCTCATTATTCCTCCTCCCGTAGTAAGAATCACAGGCAAAACCCCAACCATGACTCCAACTTGAAATCGACTTACTTAGGGACTGACGATGTAGATCTACAATTAACTGATCGAAACTTTGTTAAAGGACGACTAGACAATGGTAAGAACATGTTCATACTGTTTGACAGTGGCGCGACTAAGACTCTAATTTCGGACAGGTACGTGAAATCGACCCCGCATCTCTCCAACCTGAAAAGACAAAAGGTAGCCCCTACACGGTTTCGATTAGGGAACGGGCAGTTTCTTCAATCGCAGTCGGCGATTACATTCAGAGTCACTATCCAGGGACACAAATTTGAAATTTCTGCCCTCATTGTGGAGAATCTTGTTGGTGTTGACCTGATTTTAGGGACGAATACTTTATCGGACTTAGACGGGACTTTGACATTCAGGAACAATAGGTTCAAGATCAAACAGAAACGAATACCTTTCTCCCCGACAAACAATGTGACTATCAACCCTAAGGACTCAACACTCATGACCTTACAGGGACAGGCACCGCCACAATTCCGTAACACTGACGTCATACTGACTGCAAACGACTATCTTGGTAGACATTGCCCCTCTACCATGGTTGTAACATTGTTGAAGGGCAGGACTCAAATACTAGTGACTAATACTTCTGGCCGACCCCTCCAATTTGCAAAAGGCAGACCAATTGCATACCTCGACATGGCATGCCCCATAACTGTGTCTGAGCCCCTTCCCACTGACAAGGTGAATGTGACCTTAACTGACCGGCACACAGACAATATTTACAGCACCCAACTCTCTACCCCACGCCCAGACAGTAACCATGGATACCAGACTAGACAAGACAACCTCAAGAGATACCCCCACCTTGACCCCTGCGACCCAATTGCAAGCATGACTGAAGACCAGATAATTAAGGAACATATTGACTTAAACAACAGCATACTGTCCCCTACTGAGAAGGACCAATTGAGACAATTACTACGAGACAATAGGCCTGCATTTTCCTTGTACGGCGAACTTTCCAGCTGCCCCGACTTTGAAGTCGACATTGAACTGACTGACGACACACCATTTTTCATACGCCCCTACTTTGCCACAGAACCCGACAAACGACAGATTGAAAAGGAACTTACTAAACTTGTGAAGCTAGGAATACTAGAAATCGGACCACAATCATACACATCACCAGTACTACTAGTAGCTAAAAAGGACAAATCGGAAAAACGTGTTGTGACTGACTTTCGATATCTGAACTCAAAAATCAGACGAATAAACCACCCTTTTCCCCTACTGACAGAGACCCTTAAACGAATCGGACACGCAGAGACTAGAGTAATGAGTGTTATTGACCTGAAATCCGCCTTTCACTGCATACCCCTCTCAAAATCTGCGCAAAAATACACTGGAATTGCCTCATACCATGGAGGTAAACATTACTACTACAAACGCCTAGCACAAGGACTTAACGTTTCCCCCGGACTCTTCCAAGCCAAGATTGACGACATTTTAGGTACAATTCCCTACTCTCATGACTTTTGTATTGCCCACCATGACGACATTATCTTGTTCAGCCCCGACAAAACGACTCATAAACAACACTTGACACAGGTCTTAAAGGCGCTTTCTGACAACGGACTGAAAATCAGCCCGAAAAAGTGCAAACTCTTTAGGGATGACGTCGACTACATGGGACATAGGTTAACCATTAACAAGGATGGTGAGACATGCTATCAACCACTGAATAATAGATGCGCCTCAATACATAACATGACAAGACCTAAGACCCCCCGACAAGTAAGACGACTAATAGGTGCAGTAAACTATGTTGCGGGATTTTTTCCCAACATACAGACAATACTCAAACCACTCCACCAACTGACCAGGAAGAAAACAAAATTCAAATGGACTGACGAACATGACAAAGCCTTCAACAAAATTAAAGAGCTAATGACCAACCCCCCTGTCCTACATATGCCCCAACGAAATGGACGCTTCAGACTATACAGTGACACCTCAAGGACTGGTACTGGTTCATACCTTACTCAAATAATACACGGTCAAGAACGACTACTAGGATACTACTCGAAAGTTCTCCCTGATGCATGTAGGAGATACAGCGTCACTGAATTGGAATTGTTTGGCCTTCTGCTCAACATTACTGCTTTCAAACATGTGTTAAAGGGATGCGAATTTGATGCCTTCGTTGATCACAGTGCTATTGTGCAAATTTTGAAATCCAAAGAAGAACCTAGTACAACTAGACTCCAGAAATTGCTACTCAAATTATCGGAATATGCATTCAAAATTGGGTACAAAAAGGGAACAGAGTTAGTTTTAGCAGATTTTCTTTCCCGTGTTCCAAGTGAACAGCACCCGGAAATAGATCAGGTAATCCCCCTTTCCTTTAGCTTGTTTAGCGAGAGTGACTTTACTCTTCACCCCGTCCAGCCAGTTGAACGACCCATGACACGTGCTTATGCAAAACAGATGGGAGTTACAATCCCAGACATTTTTCCTCCACGTGCCAGTGACCCAACACCTCAAGCATCTCCCACTACTACAACCCCTCCCCCACGTCCACCCCCTAAACCTAACTTAGGCAAAACAAATGACACACATGCACGACCAACCAACCAGAGACAAGAACCAAAACATGACACACCCCCAGCCCCAACTCCAGTCACTACACATTCCCACACACGTTCCCATGACAACCATGCCCCTTCCACGCGACCTCCTACTCGACATACACCTGTTACTCCTCAACTTCACGAACCAAGATTAGTTGACAGACATAACGACCACCAACACCAACACAGGCACAACTCTAACGACCAATACCGAGAAGCACCGCCTGACCTCTATACCCCGCCTAAGCCACTGACCACTAAGGTAAACAACATTGTAGCTGGACACATCCCAAAACAACATGAGCTAGACAAGTTTACTGACTTGATCAAACGGAAAATAATCAGAGACTACAACCTTCCCATTGACATGCGACAACTAATGACTGAACAGCAAACCTCGCCTTTCTTCAAGCCTGTTTATGACTATTTGTCACATGACATTCTACCCAGTGACAAAAGAGCAGCCAAAACAGTGAAATTAAAGGCTGAAGAGTACATTTTGTGTGACGGCCTACTGTTCAGACTTTTCTTCACAAAGGACGATGACTTCAGGCTACAACTAGCTATCCCAGAATCTTTGACTGACACTATCATCTCCCAACACCATGACAACCTCCTTAGCAACCACCAAGGGACCCAACGGACTTACTTGACAATTAGACGCAACTACTACATGCCCAACATGTTTGACAGAATTAACAATTATGTCAAAGCTTGCTTGCGCTGCCAGCAATTCAAGGGCAAACCAGACAAGGACAGACCCTTTCACACGCGAATACCCGACTCTTACAGACCATTCCAACGTATCAGTCTAGACTTCAAGACAATGCCAAGTTCACAGACAGGATTCAGACACTTGATGGTGATTTGTGATGAAATCACTCGATTTGTTGTTTGTGCGCCTTTGAAGACGCTAGACGCAGAAACAATATGCGAAGCACTGATCCAAAAAGTGATATGTATGTTTGGACCACCATCATGTATCGTGACCGACGCTGCTGCCTCACTGACCGGCAAATTACTGACTTTACTGTGTGACGCCCTGAACATTGACAAGAAAGTGATTAGTGTTGCCAATCACGGTAGCCTACAAGTAGAACGACATATCAGAACTCTCTCTGACTTTCTCAAAATCAACCTTAACCAATTTGGAAATGACTGGGTAAGATACATTTCGACCACATGCTATGCCTACAACTCCTTTTCCTCTCCACATCTAGGTGACCATTCCCCCTATGAACTTGTTTTTGGCCGAGACGCTCCAAATCTAACCAACTTGACCTTCAACCCCATGAATGGACTTTCTCAGACATATGATGAATATGTGGCCCATCTCAAGAAGAAATTTGACCACATCTCTCAGACCATGCTTTCACTGCAAAGAAAACAACAGAACAAGCAGAATGTAGAGATTGCCAATAGATTGAACAAATCACCGATCTACTCAGTAGGTCAATTAGTCTATTTGTACAAGCCTACATCCTCTTCCCTCACTGCTAACTCTCGAAAAATAGCAGCTGAATGGGTTGGACCCCTGGTCATTCATGAGATTTTGGATAGGACCCACTACATTCTGGCAACTCTCAAGGGAGAAATCCTGCGAGATGTTTTCAATTTTAACAGGCTGAAACCCTGTTTCATGAAAGCGTCTGACGAAAGAAAACCGATCACGCACATACAGCGACTGAAAGAAAGACTAGGCAAAGCAGCACAAAACGAGACTGGTCAAAAATCTGACAAGCCGTCAGTACAGTTCATGGATGAGCATGACGAAATCAGACCAGAGTGTACTGCTGACCAAATTATGTGCATGCAAACCACTGACCCATTCAATGACAGAGATTATGTTGACTCCCTGCCCTCAAATGATGGCATAGCCGCCCCCAACCCCCTACAACAGCCCGACCTAGAAAGGCAATTTGATTTGCTCATGAGTGCCCCCACAGACAATGAAATGTCATTACACAGAGGGCGATTCAAGGCTGGACAGTTACAAGTTCTGACTTCATTTGTTAGGAATGTTACTGATAATGACCCTCAAGGCATACGTTTTTGGTGGAACATCGGGTTATACCCAGACATGCATGACTTGGTCCAAAGTATCTTGGCAGACAAGAATATTCCTGTAACTGGAACACCCAAGAAATTCATGAGACAATTGTATGTGTGACTTTGTAAATAGAAATTATGTATGCGACACTTTAACTTCATGTACTATCATTTTGTGCCTCTATAAGTCTATAGGACCTTTAAATGGATTCTGTGTGATACACAGTGTGTCACATATTTGTTATGTCTTCTTAATGTACAAGTTTGGAATTACTTGTCTATGGACGATTTATCTATTCCATCTTCTTGATGAATGCTTTACGAGTTTGGAATACTCGTCTTATGTTTAACTCGCTTGAAAGCGCGAGTTCACGTTCATTACATTTTATTATTCTAGTCATTTGGAAAGATTTCCTCTTAATAGGAAAGGTTTGTAAGCCATGATATTCTATGATAGTCTTTCAAAATTGAATGACATTTTGCCTGGATCATAGACTTGACTTTTATTCCTTGAGCGTTCCTATTATCTTCCCAATGATTTTATTACAAAGACATATGTATGGATAGTGCATTAGATACAAGCACTCAAGGTTGTTATTTGGATCAGATTGTTTATCGCACTGCACAGAATAATGACCAGCGAATTGTTTTTACTTTGTTTTGTGTTACATGAATTGCCATTGTTTTATGATAGGCAAGATCACATTAATGATTTGTCTACAGTGCATAAGTCTGCACAACATTTTGTACATACATGTATTATCATAGTGCATAAGTCTGCACAATTTAATTTGACTTGCTTTAAATCTATATCCTAAAAATGGTATAGACTTTAGTGAATATGATATCTTAATTTGGTAACTTGAATAGTTCCCAAAATACAAACAAGACAAGGATATTTCACTCAATGGTAAAATAAGTTCATGTATCATACACCCCCTCGGCATGACTAAGTCTTTTAAGCAGAACTTAAAGAAGAACTTAAATGTCTTCATCGTGTATTTCATATACAGTAATTGGTCTAATTGATTTAACTGTATATTATTATTGTAAGGATTTGAGCAAGAGAGAAAGTATGAAAGAGTCTGGAACTATGATAAACGGTTTCACAAGCATGTTTTGTACATGGTCAATCGCCTTTAATTTTGTCACCCAGCATATGCTGAATTATTGTGTGTAAACCCATCCCCCCTCAAAGAAAAAAAAAATTAAGAGAGGAGTCTTAATTTCCAAACAAAAGGGATGTTGTGTAATGATACACAAAGTTATCACTACCCCCTCCCATTCTATTGATGACTGGATATACACCACCAGTTCACCTCCACCAGTCAATGACCCCTACCAATACTCTCCACCTCATCCAGTGAGTCATCGACCTTCATCATCCCTTGGGTACTTCTAGCCCCACCTAATTTACGACCAGGCTAAGCCAAACCTAAACATCCTGCCGTTCCCCCATTGATTACTTAGAATTGTTGTTCATTCCAAATCCAAGAATACTACCTCCTTTATAAAACTAGTCCCGCCTTTGTTCCTATAACAACCAAAGTTTTGCCCAATTAAAACCCCTCTTTAACATGAAGACTCCACCCCCATTCATCCATTCATAGTGTGTAACCAACAGTGTAATACTCATGATTGAATGTATGAAGTGAATTACAAGTTGTAGAACATGCAGAGAACAAGGCTTGGATTCTGATGCTCGAAGAGAGAGGATCGCCTCCAAAACGCCTCTCAAATAAAGCACACGTATGGAAACTCAAATGAACTGTGTCGCCACTCATTTTTACTATGATGTGCACCTCTCAGAATTAATATCAACCGATCCCAAGTAGCAAAACATCCGCTACACAACATTACATCATGGTATCTTTATCTGTTTGATTTATAATCCTGACTACCTCCATGCTACATATATTGTAATTTTATACTCTCTTTTTTGCAACTATATTTTTGTTCTTTTCGTTGACTGTGAATAATCAGACGTATGTGCGAGTGTGTGCATTGCAAGTATTTTCTCTTCTAGTCAGTTATGTCTATGTGTAAAATGTAATTCAAATATTCTACCATTTAATCATATGCTTGATGACAATGAATTTTACTGGACAATGTACCAATTTTTTTCACCTGTCTATACATGTTGATATTGCCAAATTGCAGTCCCTGAAACTGAATCCCTTTGTCATTAATTCAACAAAGCCACATGAGTTTGGAAATCGTCATACCCTTGATGATGTGGAGAGCAGTATGGACCCAAATTGCAAGTGTCAATATTTATTCACTGCAGATTTCTTGACTAGGATGTGCAAGAAAACAATCTAAATTTTCTTTATTTCATACAAATGTTAGAAGTTTTCTAAAGAATTTTGATCAATTTATTATTATATTAGCATCCCTTGAATATAGATTTGATATTATAGCAATATCTGAAACTTGGTTTACCCCCAAATCCAACATTGATTTATATCTTATTCAAAATTATACCCTTGTACATTTATGTAGACAAGACAAGATCGGTAGAGGAGTAGCATTATATATTTCCACTGAATTACAATGTGCAATACGACATGATTTATCTTGCTCTACCACAAGATTATGAAAATTAATGCTTTTTGTAGAGGTTAACCAAAATAATAAATCTATTGTTGTAGCCTGTGTATATAGGCCACCGAATACTGACATATCTTATTTTACTGATAAATTGAATGATGTTTTTGAATTATTGCAAAGTGAGAAAAAAAAGATATGTATCTTTTAGGGGATTTTAATATTGATTTGTTGAGTTATGATTCTCACAGTAAAATAAATGAGTTTGAAGATATGATGTTTTCTTTTTGTATGTACCCATTGATAGACAAACCAACTCGTATTTCAGTGAATAGAGTCTCTTTACTAGACAAATAGATTTGAAAAGCAATTTTATTCTGGTATAGTTTATGATGATCTATCCGATCATTTCCCGATATTTTGTCTGTCGGAAGAGAAACTTCAGTGTAATGATAAACTATGTAAATTTGAAAGATATCAAAAGCGTATAGTCACTGAAGCTATTATGTTATTGTTCAAACAGGTATTGGAGTCAACTGAGTGGTTGGATAGTTCTGAATGTTCCCATTGTAATGCTAGTAGTTATGATATTTTTATTGATAAGTTTTGTAGTATATATGATAAATGTTTTCCATTGCAAAGTATTCAACACAGGAAAAGTGTTAAGATTAAGAAACCTTGGATAACAAGTAGTATTTTCAAATCCATTAATCATACGAATAGATTGTATAAAAAAACCCACAGGTCTCAGTACATTCAGAAATATAAGCATTATAAAAGTAAGCTTGTTAATATTTCCTGTATTCGTAAGTAAAAACAAATATATTATAAGATTTTATTTTCTTCACTGAAAGGTAATATGCAAAAAAAAACTTGGAAAGAAATTAATACCATATTGGGCATTAAAAAACAACATAATTTCCCGAACCATATGTACATAGACAATTAAAAATGTACATCAAAAGAAGATATAGCCATGCAATTTGATAGTTATTTTGTAAATGTGGGTAAAAAAATTTGTCAGAAGCAACATCAACCTAGTATAGTTCATTTGAAGATTATATTACTTCTGGAAACGTTTCCTCCTTTTTTATTTCACCAACTTCTATTCACGAAATTATTGAAATAACTTCTTCGTTAGATACATCAAAAGCATGTGGGCAAGATGATATACTTCCCCGAGTAGTCAAGGAATGTATTCATTATTTTGCGAAACCTTTGTGTGATATTTCCAATGCGTCATTTAGCTGTGGTATCTGTCCATAAAAAAAATTAAGACTGCAAAAATTATTCCATTATTTAAAAAGGGTAAGCCTGACTATATTTCAAATTACAGACCTGTTGCAATCATTTCAGTTTTTGCCAAGCTGTTAGAAAAAAAAATTATGTATAAGAAACTTCATACTTTTCTGATAAAGAACAATTTGTTAATTCCTGAACAGTTTGGATTTAGGAAAACTTATTCCACCTCATTGAGTATTATTCATCTCACTGATTATATTTTTCAGGAATTTGAAAAAGGAAACCTTTGTTGTGGAATATTTATGGATCTGTCTAAAGCATTCGACACCATCGACCACCACATCTTATTTTTTTTAATGCATTTATATGGTATAAGAGGAGTGGCATTACAATGGTTTTAAAGTTATTTACATAACTGGAAGCAGTATGTGGTGGTTAATGGTGTTGAATCTGAATGCCTCAGTGTGAACATTGGTGTACCTCAAGGCTCAGTTCTAGGACCTCTATTATTCTTGTTATATGTGAATGATATTGTGAATCTTCAAAGATTTTGAAATTCTCATTATTAGCTGCTGAAACTTTTATGCTTTTCTCTCACAAAGATATATCCTCATTAATTTCCACCATGAATAATGAACTTGAAATATCAAGTGAATGGTTTAAGAGTAATAAACTTTTTTGAATTTTAGTCAAACAAAATATTTCATCCAAGAGGTTAAAAAAAAATTGTTTCACAACCAAAATGTTATGATCAATAATATTTCCATTGAGAGAACTGAGTCGATATTTTTTCTAGGAGTACTCATTCATGAATCCCGTGACTGGAAGCATCATGTTGTAAATATTTGTTCTAAATTGTCAAGAAATGCAGGTGTTTTATCCAAATTACAAAGTGTATTACCTTCCATTATATTCATAAACATGTATAATGCAATAATTTTCTCATCTTAATTATTGCAATGAAGTATGGGGAAACACATAAAGAGTACATATTAACAGATTATATATGCTTCAAAAACGAGCTTTACGTAGTATAAGCAATAGTCATTTTACTTGTCCAAGTTCACCACTCTTTGTGCAATTTCGGATGCTCCCAATTTTTCATCTGATCAAGCTGAATGTTTTGTTATTCATGTTTAAATATCATCAAAATATGTTGCTCAATGTTTTCAGAAACACGTTCCATATGAATTCCTCATTCCACTCGTATCCCAACCGGGACCGCTACAATTTTCGTAAATCTTTTACTTATTCCACTTTAAGATTGTAGTCCATACGTTTTACAGGTGTCAGGGAATGGAATTCTATGGATGGTGACCTTAAATCTAGCGCTGAATACATTTTCCAGATTTAAAGTATTATATAAACAGAGTGTATTTAGACAGATGGTATCCATGACTGACTAGACTTCCTTTCTTCCTCTACATTTCTTTTTCTCATCTCATTTTCTCTGTATACTAAGGATGGATGTGCGAGTGTGTGTGTGTGTGTGTGTATGTGTGTCTGCCAACAAATTAAGCTAAGGTATGTTTTGTGTCAATAACAGATTAACTAAGTACACGCATGTGTTATGTCAATTTGGACTAATTTTCTGTATGTATTGGTCCATGTCACAATAAGTGTTGATTGATTGTATGTTCAGTATCTTATCTTTTTTAATTTGAGGGCTCCAGCCACAAGCACAAAATTGCTTCTTAGGAGTCCTGGCATGCATTTGTTTCTTTGTAATGACCTGCATGTTGTATATTGTTTTGTATTTTGCCAAATAAATGAAATGAAATGTAGCTGTGCCAAGTATACACAGAATACATTACGGTGAGCGTTTGGTGCATTATTTGAATTTTAACGGCTAACAACCTTCAAATACTACAGAAATGTTATAGCTTTACAATAGTCTTGTCATTCTGGTGGAATATATAATGTTCTGCATGTGTTATTTGGGAAGGAATGCAAAAGGGATGGACCATCTTTAATGGGTGCTACATAAACTGAAAAGCCGTAGATACGAATGACATCAGGGAGGCATGTGAGAGATGTTATTGCCTGATGCAATAAAGTGGGCGTATTGCAAAGATGAAATGAAAAGTGTAAAGTCAGGTGTATGCATCACCAATGTGACGTCTCAAAAAACAAAGAAACAATTAAAAAAGACAACAACCAAAACGAAATCCAAGAAACCTTAACGAATTTCGCTGATGTTTTTGTATCCTATGGGGGTGGGGTTGGGAGAGGCGTTTCAGAATAATGATTATGGCATTAAAAATGGGAGGAAAGAGATTATTAATGGAGAGGAACGAATCTGTGCTATGATTAATTTTAAATCCATATTGTCATTTTCTGTACAATCAATGTAGTTTTAAGATCGCAGCTGCTGATCTACATTTTTAACAAACATGCATGAAAAATGGAACTACTACAGTGTAGTTGCGATCTTTCAAACACAGGGGTGACAATTAATTAATGAAAAAAGTGCCATACCAGTATCAAGTTGTTTGTAAATATCCCTTTAAAAGGGGAGTGTACACTGAGAAGAGTTCGCTTTGACCATGTGTAACCTGCCGATTCTGTAAAATAGCTTTAAAGGTATTGTTCACCATTGGGAGCAGTGATGTAAAAAAATGTTTGAGTTATCACATTTGATGCATATGTGTAGGTCAGTTACACCACAAAACATCACACCATATGAAATTTTGCCTAGAATAAAGCCTAGAGTATAAGGAGATATCACTAAATTTCTCGATAAATCATAACTGTACCTAGACAATTAATTCTAGAAATAATCTTTTTTGTGTGTTTAACAATCCTTAACATTGATTATATTTTATCAGAATTTTTTACATTCGTTGTTTCTATCCCTAACTCACATTTGAGAACTATTTGAAGCACTAAAGCTGGGTTTTTGTTTCATTTGCAAATGGTAAATAATGCCTTTAAGTGACCATCTTGCATCGGCCTGCCGGAAGACATGGATGAAAAAACAAATAATGGAAAGAACTGGTGCAATTTGATGTAATTTATGCAATGCGACGTTCCGAATCCACGGCGCGGCAATCAAGAAATATCGAATTGGGTCTAACCTGAGGGGGCCTGCTTCCCAATAATAGAAACATATGGATTATATGTTTGAATGAAACATGACAGATTGTTGCGTACACTCCTGGTTTCGTTTGATGTAAGTGAGAGAGCGGTTGATGGGCAGGGGGATGTGACGTATGCGTGAGGTACGGGGAATTCGATCAATCAGCATAAAACATGCTTAACTGGTATGAGCTAGAGTAACACCGCAATGTATGGAAACAAACAAATAAGCAGACCAGGAAATGTACGATATGTTGTACTCTCAAGAGATTCTAAACCGTGAGATATTTAAACCTTTGCTATCAATATTCCCACGGGTGAAGCTTTAATCGGCTTCGCAGAAAGTGAATAGGCCAACCACCTCTGATGGATCAGAGGTTTTACGGAACGACTGGAGAGGAAAAAGAACAGTTTAGAATGTTAATAAGATATATGAATTTCTTCTGCCAGATTTTTTTTTTTATCTAGCCCGAGTCCGGCTAATTCCTTACCCTTTTTTTCTTTTTTCTTTTTTCTTTCTTTCTTTTTCTTTTTTTGCCAGGGAGTGTTGCGAATATATCAACATTTCGAGGAATTTTATAATGTCCTGCTGTTCTTTATACACTCCGATTCCATCGTTTTGCATCTCATATACACTTATACTTTAATCAAAATCCACCTCCCCTAATCCCGAATGAGAGGGACAAAGTCCGCGCGAGTTGAAACGCATATAATTCAATAAACTGTACGGGAGAGCAGGCCGGGGGTGATCGGCGACGGGCGGGTCAGGTATATGTACAGGAAGACTATGTAGACGAGGTAATTCTTCTACGACCTGAAAAGGTCGTAGATGACAAGGTGCGACATCTCTTCATCTCGACTTCTCGGATCCGAGACGGCAAGAATGCAAGATATGAAATCTCCTCCTCTCGACATCTTGGGGCTCCGACAAGGCGAGTTGCGAGAGCTCGTTTCCTCGACTTTTAGGGTTGATCGCGACGAGGTACATCATCCACGGGCTTTGCGGTATAATTATGTGGTCCTCACCTCACCCGCTACTGCCAGGACTTGACTGTGATCGTACGATCTTGTGGATAAGCTCTTGGAGGCCGGGAGGTGAGAGACATCTTTGAACTGGCCTACCAAGAGTTCAGCTCAGAATATATGTATGTATATATATATATATATATATATATATATATATATATATATATAAGAAGAAGAAGGATTCTCAAATACGCCATCTGTAGATCCAACAAGAAGGTTTTACTCAAAACATTTTCAACCCGCCTCGGGTTGAAAAACATAAGCATTGTTATGATGTTATGTTGTTATGATTCATGTTTGCAAAGATTTACTAGTATCATTGTTCTAGTGTATAGGCCCTACACTATACTGACGAAGGCCCGAGGCGGGTTGAACATTTTGTGAGTAAATCGTTGGATCTACAGATGGCGTATTTGAGACTCTTTCTTCTTATAATAATAACATTTGAAGTCCAAGAATTCCAAGATGAACATATACATGTATGTATATATATATATATATATATATATATATATATAATATCATACACATTATATACATATAATATATACAAGTATTTAAGTATATATATATATATATATATATATATATATATGTGTGTGTGTGTGTGTGTGTGTGTGTGCGTGTGTGTATACAACTAATTTTAGAAGCATAAAATACATATGTACAAGGTACTAGTATAATATACACAATACCTACATGTATGTGTGGGATATATTCATTCTTATATAACGCAAAAAGACACAGTGTGATATGTTTAAGAAGAGAGAGAGAGAGAGAGAGAGAGAGAGAGAGAGAGGGTCTTCATCTAGTAATTTACTCGGGGACAAACAATTATGACGTGTTCCCAGTCTGTATGACGGAGTATATAGGTTAATAATCAGGTCAAACCTAACACCAGAATGCTCCGCATCACTCCTGTGCTGAGCGTATATGTGTAGTAAGCGACTGCAAAAATTGCACCGGCTGGATTCGAGATCCTTGTAGATGCACACTTTCTTCTATGTAATCATATCTTGTCAGTGGGCGGTACTAATCAACAAATTCATTGACGCTGATAACCCAATCTATCACAATCCCTTGAGGTTTGCCCTCTCTCTCTCAAACCACGTGGGAGATTTCCTTCTTTTTTTCTTTTATCATTTCGTTTTGTCCTTGAACCGAATCACGTGACTAATTTACATGCCCTCTTGAAAGGACAGTAAACGGGAGAATTAATATAGACATTTATAGGAACTACAGGACAATAGATATGAGTGCTGGCAAAGATGATAAGAAATAAATAATTGGTCACAGTTTTAGGTACCCGTCAGGATTTCGTCTTATATAATGAATTATCATAACAATCATCATACTATCATCATTATTATTCGTACTGACGTAGGTAGTTGTTGCTGTATCATCAGTAATACATTAATCTTGGGAACAACACTTTCACGGAAATAAAACATTATTGTCAAATACACAAGAACACTCAAGTATACATTGATGCAGGAGATGAAAACCATGCGGGAACTTTGACAGTAATCAAATCACTAATCAAAGGAAAAATTGAAAAAGAAATGTCTAAACCGTCAAATCATTGTCAACCCCACAGGGGGAAATTTTAAGAAATGCTAAAAAGTTCATGTTAGCATATGAAGAGCTTGCTACCAAAAGGCGCTAAATCCATTGAAAAATGATGGATTTAACACCTTCTGGAAGCAAGCTCTTCATATAATGTGGCGACGGACCTGAGCGAGCAGCCGTATGCACAAAAATGCCGTTATAATATTGTCGACTCAGATTGGAAAATGGTAGTTTATTGAGGTATACTTGTCATGTCTCGCTGTCAAAAGACTGAATTACACAAATGTTTTTTTAAATATATGAAAGCAAAAAAGAACTTGTTATAGATGGTTGCGAAACAAAAAAAAAAGGGGAAATGATGTATAGAAACACATGAATAATAATATACAAATATGTAAAGCTTATGAGTACAATGGATCCGAATTTTATACAGGCGTGCAAGTTTAACCGTACTCTTTAACGACGCGAATCAGAGTTGAATAGAACGGTTAAACTTACACCGAAAGTGATACACCGCTGGCTCGCTTGATTTACCGTGCAAAAGACGTCTATTGCACTGCCCCTAAAGTGAGCGTGGGATAGCTGATTCTTCTGAATGTCATGTGACTCGTATTCATCCAATCAGATGGCAACAATCTATACACATGTTGTATAAAACAAACTTTAATCACATAAATTACAGTCTAGGGAAGCCGTAAAACATCCTGTCACATTTTTTCAAATATTTTCACCATGTCAACGACAAGGCACAGACGAAAAAACACAAACCAAACAAACTCACACACACAAACAAACAAACACACACCCAACAGACTCGTGTCGCAGTATCGTAGAGAGATGTTACAGATTATTATCCATACAGAGGATTTTTAGAGCCCAAATACAAATGTTATTTTGTCGACGCACGTCATAACCTCCGACCCACTTAGAAAGTTTGTTGAACTCGACCAATATTTTTTTTTTTTTTTGCCGAGGCGACCAATATTCAAAATATTGGAGGGCAAGAGGGGATTTCCCAAAGTTTTTTATAACCTGCACTATGATTGGTTGAGATATGCGAGATGACCCGAAATATGAAGTAAAAACGTCTGTGATTGGTCAATCACGAATTAACTAAAATGTCGTTTCTTCTAAATTTCTGTGTTTATACAAATGGATTTCATATATTAATTAGTTAAAATTGTTTTTCATACAACTTTTCAAAATATCACTTTCATGACAGAAATTGAATTTAGGTTTGATGAAAACAAGTTGCATTTTTTGTGCAGGCGCAGGCGACGATTGATCAGCTCAGCGGTACTGCTAGATAGTCCGGCCTGCGCGCGATACACAAATTTATACATTATAGCAAAGTAGTATAGCCAAGCCAGGGGCCGCTTAACGCGCTTGCATTCAATTGCATGCGCATGCATGTTACGTTAATTATGTGTTCATTCGATCTTTCACGATCTACGGTAGATCTCGGATACAAGATCCAAGAACGTCTAATTCTGGCCTAAATTAGCTAGATCTCGGCCTAACACTAGTAACAGTAACATGACGGCTATCATGGATAGATCTACAGCTCGTCGGAGATTTGCAGATCTGGATGCAGAGGATTATGAAAAACTTCTAAATAAAATGGACAGTGAGAATACGCACAAAGCCACCAAGATCTCTCGTGAGTGTATTCAAGGAATATCTGCGTGAGAAAAACTTAGATACTGATTTCGAACAACTTGACAAACCCGATCTTGCAAATATTCTCCGAAAGTTCTATCTAGAAGTCAGAAAGGTAGACGGAGATCACTACAAAAGGGCTAGCCTGCTGGCAATCAGGCAAGGTTTGAACAGACACTTAAAAAGACCTGATGGCAAAGAAGTGAGAATTATAGACATAACCAAAGACGTCGAATTCAGTGAGGCAAATATTGCTTTTCAAGCTGCCCTCGTGCAGTTGAAGACACTCGGAAAGGGAGATACAACCCATAAGAGTCCCATTTCACAGGAGGACATAGATCAGCTCCACAAATCAGGGGTATTTGATGAGGATACTCCTCAAGGTCTCCAATACAAAGTTTTCTTCGAACTGATGCTATTCATCTGTCGTCGAGGTCGTGAAAATCTTCGTGAACTAACTCCAGATCATTCTAAGATAGATCAGGACAGCAACGGAAGAAAGTACGTTTATCAAAGTAAAGACAAATTAACAAAGAAAACAAGAGAAGACAACCCAGAGAGTAGAATAGATACAGGACGTATGTACTCATCGGGAAAGCCTGGGTGTCCAGTATCTTCCTATGAAAAGTACATTTCGAAACTGAACCCGAAATGCAATGCCCTTTTCCAGACACGTATCACTTCAGAAGCACCAAAGGCAAAGACAAATTCCTGGTACAAAAACATGGCAGTGGGCCAGAGAACACTGGGCGAAATGATGTCTACTATTAGCAAGAAAGCTGAATTGTCACGCATCTACACCAACCACTCACTGTATTCGTGCCACTGCTATCACAATTCTCGATCGCACGGGATTCAGTGCCCACGATATCTGCAGCATTTCTGGGCATCACAATGAGGCTAGCCTCGGAAGCTACACTGGACTAGTTACCGGCAAGCGTAAGAGAGAATTTTCTGATGCATTAATTTCATCAATTACTCGGGGGATAAGACCAGCGTATCTCCAGACGTGTGTGATGATCCAGAAGTACATGAAGACCAACCATCTCGTCAAGGCCCAGGACCCCCCCCCCCCCCAAAAAAAAAAAAAAAAAAAGAGCAGGTGAAAGTGAGGTAGGCCTAGATCTACATGAGTACAATGAACAGGACCAAGAAGAGAGTCCTACTTTCTCTGACTCCCAAGTTGCATTGATTGATGACATAATTGGTCCTCAACCGGAGCGAATTTACGATATCATTATGGCCAGTCCTTCTCGCAATACAAACATAAGTATGGAAATGCATCCCCTGGTCTTTAACAACTGCAGCAACATAACCATCAAGTACAATAACTTCCAATAGAGATGGAAGTCTGTTTATTTTATAAATAGACTGGTGTTCAAACTGACATTTTTTTTCAGACTTAGAGTTCTTTGTGTTACTGAAGAGTGTACCATAGGCCTACCCCATGTCAGGATCAAGTAGGAGACCATACACTGATACAGCACTCGGAGACAGAAAGGGTACGTGAAAATATTCTTTGCTAAAATCCTCTGTCAGAAAATAATGATAATATTGGATGTCCTATTTTCGGTTAATACAAGGAAATATTGGACTCGCTAAGCAAAATATTGGACTCGTCCAATATTTCCTTGTATTAACCTCAAGGCCATCCAATATTGTATAAATATTTTCTGAATATGCTTTCACGAAATGCATATACTACAGTAAAGGAACGCTGTGGGAATTGTGGGTTATGCGTTTACTCTCTTCCTCTTGAATATATAACAGAGTAGCACTTTGAACCTTGTCTACGTGTGAGAAAGAATTGCCCCTGGCAACAAAACGCATTCTTATTTTTCAATTTCAATTCATTTCATACTTTTCATATATCAATATCATTTGATACAATTTACCTTCGATTTGTTAGCAATCTATAGTTGATCTCCAGAATTGCATTTCGTCTATAAAACTTGTCAATCTCAATTTTCAGAACTATGACCACCTTCATCAGCTCCTCACTCCACCAGTTATATAGAAACAATTCTTCTTTTACGAATATTGTCAACATTTCAAAATAAATGATTCCGCACGGGTCTAAAAATCAATGTGAGATAATTTCCACCATGTTCCACATGTCGTCAGAGACTTTGGACAACAGCGTGTTTGCAAACTTAGCTTATAGATTAGTGAAAGAAGACCAAAACTAACCATTCTCGTTTTTTTTTACTCTATCAAAAAGTAGGCTTAAAACTAGAGTGTTGCTAACTTTAAAAGACAATTGGATTATTTACGGAGTTTCGCTTCGCATGTTTCCCACTGTGGAGTCAGATGAGATTATCGTCCGGTGTCAGACACCAACACGCCGGGCAAAGAAATCTTATGCATGCATTATCTGAGATTTTACTCGTTCATTGCCTCGGACAACTTGGCACAACAAATAGCTTTGAGAGCAACCGACCATGAAGCGAAACGCATGTCTGGGGAGTCTTATGGGAGATGGCTCTTTTGGATAGCGATTCATGAATTAGTAATTGTTGCCCGTTTAATATTGCATTGCGAACAGGAACACAGTGCACCGTAAATAGCATTCTTCCGGCGGCTATTACAAAAAGTTCACTTTCCCATTAGCTCAAAACACACACACACACACACATACATACATACATACATACATATACGCACGTCGAAACAGTCAGAAATGAGAAAACATTGACTTCTTCGTAGCTAGGAGAGTGGCTTACTTCTTCACTTCAACTAAGTCTTTATAAGGATGTGATTTGAACTTAAAGCGTGTATCTAAAATGTATTTTCCGAAACAGTTTAAACTCCTGATCTGGATATCTACACCCATAGTTCAGGATCAAGCATGAACGCCCAGTGGACTATGTTGTTTTGTTTCATTTCATTCGTTTTTTTTTTTTTTTTTTGGGGGGGGGGGAGGGTCTTTACCCTTATTTCCCCCTCCTTCCCCATCTCCCATCACCCAAGAAATAGCATCTGCCTGTATATAGCATCTGAGCATATACACTTGTGTAATGATTATTTTGCTACTCAATTACACACACACACACACACACACACACACACACACACACACACACACACACACAGCTGCTGTCTACGCACAATATTCCCAGGTGCCGTCCAACATACCAAGCTGCAGACATACAATAGAAGGGATTACAAATTTAAAAAAAAAAATAAATAAAAAAGGAGGGAAAGAGACGAAAACATGTAACAAATTTTCCGATCGTCTGCTGATCGGTATTTTCCACGTCAAATACAAAGACCTTGCATACTTTAAAGGATATTTGTTTGTACCTCTCTCCTGCGAGGTCTATATCTTGGGACTAAGCCAAGTGCCTCCCTTACGAGAGAGAGAAAAAAAGGAGAAAGAAATACATACCAAGAAAGAGAGACTGAAAGAGATGAAGGCAAGAAAGGGAGAGGGAGGGAGAGAGGGAGAGAGAGAGTGGTATCTGGGATGAAGTTGACAGGAAGACGAGAGAGAATGAAAAATTCTCCGAAGAGTTGCTTTCGTGGTAACTGACACAACAGCGCCGGACCTCAAAGCGCGCAGCTGAGAAACCTTACGATCCCGCCCCTTCTGCGGACTTCTATCCAATCGCGGCGGGTGGGGAAGTCGTCTAACTAGCCGCTCGCATTCCAAACGCTTTTCCGCTTCATTCTTTAGCGGATCGCCCCGGCTCGCTTTTACAGATTCGTGTTTTCATGTCTAATTTTACGATACAATTTGTTTGGCAGTGGGGTATCCTCATCTTGTTTGTGCACGCGCCCTTCCCTTTCAAGCGACAATATTATGTCCGGGCCATTAATAAACGAGTTGGATTAGGCCGAATTTTGGCATTCCCTAAAGGATTAACATCGGTGTCAACAGGTATTCCTTGTCGAGACTATTGCTGTCGCAATTTGATGGACATAAAGATGCCTTCGGAATTCGAAGGTAAAGATACTTTTAACTTCCAACAAACCTGGAAGAGAAAAAGAAAAAAAAACTCAGAAGGACAACATGCTATCTTATTTTGACATTCCATCGGGCTTTAAATTGCAGTAATTTACTTTGCTGAAATCAAGATCAGCGAGACGAATCCCGAACTCAAGTGGTGCAATGACACAGCTTGGTGTTAACGTCCAAAGATCCTCATCGCGGTTTACGACGATCAATTGAATTAACATCCCGAGGCTGCCTCAAGCCCGCTTAGCGACGAGAAAAGCTTCGAGTCTCTAGCGTTTAGACTGGTTAACAAATGGATTCAAATCATAAGCAAACACTCCCTCCTTCTTAATCCTAGATCTTTTTGCTGAGTCCTGATGAGGCATACTTGACCTAGAATCCACTACTTTTTGTTATTTCACAAGACACTGCTTTGGTTATGTAAATATAAGTGACTTTCGATGCAATATTTGAATAAATCTAATTTGAAGTTGATAAACTGCAGCTACTTCAACCGAACCTTGACAAGCACTTTATAAGTGGGACCAATAAGTGGAAACGTCTCTAGACCGTGTGACTTTACACATAAGGAGCCGGATTCCAACGCTGCAGTCCGTAAATGATAGAAAAAAAAAGTTGAGTGCACTCTTCTTTCAAATTGTATGTGCCAAGCATATACAAATCAAACAGCGGAATTTAACCAATTTCACTACAATCGAATTCAAAATTAGAAATTTATGGAATTTTAAAGTTCCTTCTTTTTATTGATCATATAACATTATTCAAATTAGATCAACCTTCGTGTCATGGCTTTACAATATACTCCTTTGTATGGACATAGGAAAATCATAAAAAGTAATGTTATGGTTAAAGGGGCTGTACAGTACTGGTTGAGGTGGGGATTCATGTTTTTTTACATTCCTAAGTGAGATAATGAGAAACCTCTTAGGAAATGTGAAAGAGCATGTAATTTCAAGAAGGATTCAAAGTTTATTTAATGAAAATTGGTTTTCAAATGGCTGAGATATAAAAAAAAGAAGTGATAAAAATAGATACTACATGCCACAACTCTATTAGGATCTCTTTGTTTCACCTTGTTTTTTGGATATCTCGGCCACTTTAAAACCGATTTTCATCAAATAAACTTTTGATACAACTTAGAATTGTATGCTCTTTGACATCTCATGGAGTGGTTTCTGAATATCTCGCAAAATGTTAAAAGCTAAATCCTCACCTCGACCAGAACTGTACACACCCTTTAAGTACGCAGGAACTTTTACTCCTTTATATTTGGAGGTCGTCAGTGTTAAAGGATATTACAGTACACTATGATTAGTTTGATGGAATGCGATGCTCGTGATACTTTTAAAACAGGATTTTTTTTTTATTACTAATTCGTGCAAATCAATAGGAGTTCATGGTCACCATATGCAGCGAGCATATTACTGTGGTTGCGATAAGACGTTGTTTCCTATTTTATGGAAGTCTTGACATTTTCACAAATTTGACATTCAAATCACTTCTTTGCATCAATGAAGCTGTGCTATTGTTTATTTAGTTTTGTTAATTTGAACGATCTGCTGGATATAGAGTGGACTTTGATATATACTGATTAAGTGTGCCGTCGTATGGTTCCGTGGCATTTGCTCCTGCGACAATTGCTCAAATGAAATATCTGCAAGCTACTAAAACCCAACCATTATTCTACCCACAAACATAATCCTAACCATAATCCTAAACCTCGCATCAAGCTAAACCTAGAACCCTATCACACCATATCCGTAAACCTATAAGTCCGTGGAGAAAATTGAATGGAGCAATTGTCGCAGGACTAAATGTCGTGTCACCCATCAAGTATAGAAGGTATGGGTAACATTTCGTCAGTGCAGGTTTCTTCAAGATGGGGCTTTTCCGTTCACCCTTTAAAAAAATACAGCTATGTAAGACTTGACAGAGCAAAATAGCCCTTCAACAAGCGGTAACAGGTACTTATTCGACAATTAAAAAAAACACGTTTAAATTGAGAAAAATACCACCGAAAACATCAAGTGCATATGCATGGAGCTTCAATTCCCCTGGATACTGCAAAAGGTGACATCTCCTTTGGTTGTAACTCGTTTCTATTGTTGATCGAGCAGGCTTGTTGATAGGGTCATAATCATGGTGACTGGTTGTCAGAAATAATTGGTGTTAAGTCCAACTACACCCACTACTACTTATGATTTTCGTCCCGAGCATTAGTGTTCTATTTGAACAACGTAATTGAGACCGTAAACATCACGTCTTCTGGATGTCTTCCGGCCCTGAGACAAGGGCTGGATTTGCCGTCAACAGACAAAAGGAACAATTGCTTTGCATTCCTCGGACCAAAGTCGAGCGGGAATCGGAATAAGCTGAAGATGTTTTTCCTTTATTTTCCCTTCTCAATTCCAGAAACGTAAAATGAGAACAAACAAGATCAATTGGCTTCAATCGTGAAGTAATTCCTTGTGTCGTCTGACAACAAATTACTAACGGTCTTTACTGCAATTGTTTGTTTAAACTTCTAAATAGAACACCTCACAGCAGATTAACAGTTCACTATATGGCCGTGGAGGAAAAGACAAGATATGGGTCAACTTGGGTGAGGGACTACTCTTTTGATAATAAGATCTTCTCTGCCCTCTTTGCCGAGTACCAGCTACATCTTTATCCTCGCGGAATTCAAATTGGGAATATTTGCCGTTTAACTTGAAGGCGTCTGGCTCGAGGTAAAACTTGCTCTGTTGCAGCGGCGCGGCAGACTGAGAGTTGAAAAATGAAAAACAAATCCTTTTGAAAGTTCTCCTAGATTAAAAACAACCGAAAAAAAAAAACAAACAAACAGTACAGCATTATATTACTCTATTTTTTTCTGACTCAGTACATTTTAGGGTGAGTCAATTTCATGTTTCCTTCTTTATTCCAGTGAGTGGCCATTATAAAAAGTTAAAAGCAAAAAAAAAAATGTAATAATTATAAATTTATGACAGCACTGGTGCATATGAATTTGAAAGCGTTTTTTTTTTTTTTTTTTTTTAAATCAGCAGCTGCAAGTCCAAATCTTAACTACATCTTTCTAGCAGGTTTGCTATGAGATTTTGAGTTTGATTTATTTATTTATTTTTTTTTTTACTTCTGGCAGTGTTGTCATCAAGACAAGTGAAATAATTGCACAAATTAATTTTAGATGGTTTTATGGGACGAACTTAACAAATCGTTAGAAATTCAAGCAAAATTTGACGTAAGGTAAGGGAGTTTTAAAGCTTTACAGTTACTCTTAAAGTTGCCCATGTTATAAAAAAGCAAAGACTAAAGAGACTTTAGGTGTATTCGGTTGAGTAAAAAAAATCGAATTATCTCATTTGAAAATTATGATAAATTTACAAAGTAATAAATATGCCATCCGCTGATCAATTTGAGACAATTTCTGTTTTTCCTCTCATTGCTGTCAAAGCAATAATGCATTAAGAGGCCCTGTATTCTATTTTTTTTTTGTTAAAAACATATAAAAATGACCCAAACTACATCCTACTGAACTGAATTACATTGCTAACAAGCTTGCTTATATAGTGAAGAGCAATGACACTAAATCTTCAAGTTAACATTCCTAAGTACACACACAACATAGTGGAAGTTTGATTAAACTCGATAATCTTTACTTTAAACAGTTATGGAATTCCAAACGTTATTATGTGTCTCAACTGTTAGTGATAATATGCATTTACGCATGCAAATCAGCAGAGGTAAGACGTCATTACTTAATATCGAAATCATCCTATAATTTGTACACTTTTTAAAGGAAAATACAGATTTCATGTGATAAGGAGAAAACTGACACGTTAACACTCGCATTTTCATATCCCCGTTTTTTCTGAACGAGGTGGATTTTTATGATTACGCTGCTCTCTCTACGAATCAAGCGAAATTCATTTTACTTCATAACTAATTGGTCATAGGTTTCCAGCTTCTTCTTCGTCCATTAACCCCGTATTATTTCATTTCTTTGTTCGTTTGTTTGTTTGTTTTGTTTGGTTTACACTGGCTTGCTTGGCACCTTTGTTGTAGTGTTAGTAGTGCAATTGTGGTGTAAACTCTCCCCCTTTTTTCAGTGGTAGCTATAGTACTGGATTATATGTAAGGCTCCCCTACTTCGGGAAAAACAAGCGAAAACAAAAAGGAAGCAGGCAAAGAAAAGTCTGGTAATATTGGTGGGCTAAGCCCCACCCTATTCCCATAACCCTATCGATAGTACGTGACTAAGCAATGCTTTGCAAGTGTAAAAAGGATTTAAATACTCATTGCTATGTTAATAATATTACAATGATAATTTGATGCGCAGGGCATATATTTTTTGTAGACCTTTTTAAAAATTCATATAGACTTCTTTTTATAATGTGTCATATCAAAACCTCATAATATATATAACTTTTCCACGCTGATGATAAACGAATATACAAAAAAGAGCATCCGTTTCGACTATTTGACACCACTATATTGATCTTTGAAATCGATGGACGATACTGACGAAGCTGAGTGGATTGAATCCCGAAGGAAAATCGGAAGGCAGAAAAGAACTTTTCGAGTATCTAAAATTAGTGTTTATGAGACCCTCGACACCGCCCCCTTTTCACAAAGATCGAGGAGGACTATAGATGATGGGATAATGGGAAGAATTTCGTTGCTTGTTGCCCACCCTATGTAGCAACATGTTGTTTGTTGTTTTGGCCAAGATTGTGGAAACTGGACAAAGCTAAAGATATTTGAAGTATTTCCTAGGGCACGGATATTTTCCCCATATCCTCTGTGAAGTGGAGACAACTTTGAATTCTTCTCCATATTATCATCTTCATGCTTGGGTAGCGTGCGTCCTGATAAAGACATGCATCTTGTTTCGCGCGGTACCTTCAAGTAGATCCTGTAAGGTAGCAATCCCCGTGAGGGAGACGATATATCTTAAGGAATGACTTATATATGAGATGAGAAATTGACAGATTCCATACGGAGCCAAGTGGGAAAGGTGCAAAGCTCCCAGTAATCAGAGCGTGTGACAGAGAGGCACTCGTGAGAGATGTTATGTGTTTTTCGTAAAATATGTGTCCTAGACGGTGAAGATTGGTGTATACGGCATTTTTAAAATGAAGATTGTCCTGTACACATCGACTCTAATAATATAATCTGATGACTTGATTCTGTACGTCTGAATTTCAACGAAAGTTTAATATCATAGGAGGTCGTGCGATTAATTTCCTGGGGACATAGTACAAATGTTGTCATAAGTATGAGGGCAAAGATGGGAAATAACTCGTCTGCAATATAAACGGTTTGCTGGTATTTACATGCTTTAGCTGCGCATGTAATTGGCAAAGTACTTTAGCTGAAAAAAAAACCCAAAACAAATACGAGTTCCCATGAAATCTTGTGTGCAGAGGCGATACAGTCAAACTCGGATTTGAAGCTCGCATATTTCAAGTTAAAATCGTTAAAATTCTGTCGTCATGTTTACAACACCACATGAACGACGATGATTGCCTTTACAAGTGAAGCCCAAACAAACAAACAAAGAAAAACACAAAGTCAGAGACTGTGAGACAAAAACGTAGCTAAGGAGCCGACTTTCTCTGTCTTTGACAATGCGAATATCTTTGTGGTATATATTATCACAACATTTTAACGAATGGTTTTAATACTTTTACACAACATCGAAACACTTATTCTATGCCTGTTACTATTCGTTTTCCACTACAAGCGCCTGATTTTTTTTTTCAGAGATTTAAATGAAACCGGTATGGAACTTAGATATACAGGTGAAAGCCTACTTTTAAGGGGAAATCCAGTCCAAATATAAGTTAGTCTGATAGAAAGAGTAAGATATTACGAGTTCAACGGTATGATTTTGATAGAAATCGGAGAATATAAGGAAGCTATGAATTTTTAAGTTTCGCTATTTTGGGGGGAAACCGTTCTTGAACAGTCAATATGAATATGCAAATGGCAAAGTGAGCATGTCATATCCCCTCACAGCTTGCCATATAGTTTGTACATAAACTCGTAAGATTTTACTCTTTTTATCAGACTAACTTATATTTGGACTGGATTTCCCCTTTAAAATATAATGTGTATCGGGATCCATCAAATAAATATCCCTCAATGACTAACGGAAACCTGAGCCTGATTCGTTCTAAAAAAAAAAATGAAATGCTAAATCAACATTTTAAATGTTGTCATTCCTCCAACCTTTTTGTAAATGTTAAATTCAAAATTCAAAATAGTTCAACAGTTTGAGTGACATTTTACAAAAGGTTAAAGGAGTGACAATATTTAAGATGTTGATTTACCGTTTCATCTTTTTAGAGAGTTGGTAAGGGTACTTTCACCGATACAAATGTGAACGATGTACGAGCGGTCAACTTGGAAGGTTTTCTTTATATTCTACGGCTGTTACATGTTAACAAGAAATGAATACCTGAATATAAAAAGACCCAAATCCATAGCAGAGAATTTACAAAAAGAGATAGAAATCAATAAATAATTTCCTTGTGCTGGTATTTTAGGTTGTTTTTTTAGTAAGTTGAATGTTACTTATACAAATTAAAATGTAAATAGTCATTTGACTGATTACCTGTCTTTTCATGACTTCGTAAAGGGTCTCAAACGATGATAGGAAAATTTGGACTTGTTTTGTTTTTTTATGATATAAGAACAACACAAGTCCAATTTTTCCTCTCTTACGTATTCAATTGTCAGCATGCGTTTATAGAGCAAAGCAATGTGCAAATGTTTTCTCTGCACTGACAGAGATGAAAGAGTGTAGTAATCGGATGAAGTCATGAAGTGGGAATTAATGTGTCAATGACTGATACCAGAACAAGTAAACGACATCAAATGTCACTGACAAATCGGCAGACACGTGAGGAAAACATCACATGGAGCTCTGAAAAGCACATAAGGCATCTTAGCTGGTTGATTGATATTATATATATTGTATGAAGTATTAATGTCAACTAGAGATTGTAATTTGTCATCACTGACAAATTAAGGTGATCCGATTTTTTTTTATCAATGATTCGAGTCCTGATCGCAATAGGCATGACCATACAAGTTTCATCTCTGTTTAGAGACATTGGCCGTGTGATGTTTGCATTCTCATTTAGAAAAGGGAGTCATATCTGCCATCTTTGGTACCAAATTCTGTATACACTGAATAACGAAGATACAGCAATGAATACATATGACCTTTGACCCACCTTTGCACTCCCAAGATTGCATCTGATGAAATAGTGGTTATTTTGTGAAATGATTCTCGCGACATCGTCTATACGTGTGAAAAATATGGGAAAGATAGGACAGGTATTCACTAAGATACAAGATGAAACATTTATGACCTTTGACCCTAATTTACATACCCAAGATGTTGTCCGATCTAGTAGTTGTTATTTTATGAAATAATGTACGAGACATGAACTAAACATGTGCAAAATATGGGGGTGATAGGGCGTGTTTTTCTTGAGTTATTGCAAAGAAAGTTGCAGAAAGAAAGAAATATCTCAATACATAGAAGATAAGCTTTAATTTCAACCAATTTTTTATCGTCATCCCGACATCGTATGAAAAAACAAAGGAAACAAAACGATAACGCAAAGTCTCAGCTACAACATATTAAAATCTGGGAGAAATTCACTGAAGGGTAAGTGAGCTAGTGCTCGATAAAGACAATCATGTCAATTTTCACATTAAAGAAAATTCCCTCCCATAGAGATAACACGTCATAACGAAGATACAAAAAGAAGTACATATGACCTTTGACCTCAATTTGTACAGACAAGATGGCATCTGAGTAAAAAGTGGTTATTTTGTGAAATGATCCTTGTAACATGGTCTTTGCGTATGCAAAATATGGGAAAGATAGGACATGTATTCACTAAGATACAGATTGAAACACTTATGACCTTTGACCCTAATTTACATACCCAAGATGGTGTCCGATCAAGTAGTTGTTATTTTATGAAATAATTCACGTGACATGAACTAAACATGTGCAAAATATAGAAGTGATAGAGGCCGTTTTTCTTCAGTTATTGCAAAGAAAGTTGCAGAAAGAAAGAAATATCTCAATACATCGAAGATAAGCCTGAATTTCAACCCAATTTTTTGACGTGATTCTGACATCGTATGAAAAAACAAAGGGCACACTTACGGTAGCGTAAAGTCTCAGCTACAACATATTAAAATCTGGGAGAAATTTACCGAAGCTTAAGTGAGCTAGTGCTCGATAAAGATAGTCATGTCAATTTTCATTTCCAGAAAAACTGCACTCCCATAGAGATAACACGTAAACTGGTCAAATTTGACAAGATTACTTTTAATCCATTTTTACGAGGTGATACCGTTATCCAATCAAAATATTGTAAATTTATGTTTGAAAGAACATTAAATAAGCTACATCATACTGAAATCTGGGTGAAAATTGACAAAGGACTAGTGAGATATGCTCGAATGAACTTGAAATTTGATGACGTCATTTTGAAAATTTACTTTTTTTACTTTATTAAGAAATTTGATATATTTTAATCATTTTGTCAGCATTGCCACCCCATGAAATGACATGTACAACTCATCAGCTTTCAAAATATGTACAGAAAATGGGGGGTCACCGTCCATCCTGACGAGTAAAATCGGATTTAAAATTGGCAGTTTTTTGGCATAGTTGCACTGTATATCGCCATTGACGCGCGCGCGGAATTTCAACTTTGACGGGCCCGTATGACGTCATATTGAGTCGGATTGATTTGAAACTTGGTATAAATATTCCTTAACATTTCAGACATCCGATCAAAGTGAAAAAACTGGAAATTTCAATTGCACATGTGCTGTGCGTGCGTATATGCGCGCGCGCGTACGCGTCCGTCCGATTTTTTCAATTTTTCAAAAAATGCTCCAAATGGTCTGAAACGTGTGCAAAAAAATTTTGAGCTCGATTGGAGCATACAAATATTTCAACGCGCGCGTACGCGCACGTTTTAAGAGAAAATATGAATTTTGAGAACATGAGTAGAATGCGCATAATTTGAAATATATGTGACGTTAATTTCATTGAAAAATTTCATTCCATTAATGAGATATGATTGAGAATGTGTTTTCATATAATGACGTCATAGTGACGTCACGGTCCACTGATCACAATGATACATTAGATTTGTCGTCTTTGGGACATGATGCATACATGGTATAATTTTGAAATTGATAGGCAGCGGACTTTCTGAGCTAACCTCTGCACAACTTTTGCGGAGAAATAAAGAAACAAAGAAGAAGAAAGAATCCGTACAGATACAGAAGGTGATCCGAAGGATACTCGGATCACCTAATTAAATGATATACCAACTATTAAAGATGCCTTGTGCACATTTACTAGCTCCATGTGACACTTTCCTCACGTGTCTGGCGATATGTGTGTGTGTGTGTGTGTGTGTGTGTGTGCGTGTGTGTGCGTGTATATAAATGCTATTAAAACAAGTGAATAAACAGTGTGTGTTCGGAAATTGTAGCATCTGATGAGAGTCATATTTCCCAAAAGAGAAACCGGCATCACGTCTATTAAATAGATATATATGCCGTACATAGTCTCAAAAGCGCCAGCCTACACACATAGGCCTACAAACACTCAGACAGACACACACATACACACTCACATACTAACATATCAATAATGTAAGCAAGCGCACATATACCTTTGAAAATATAGTCATGGTCATTATCAAGACTCCAATCCAATTTTCTATTGAAAAAAAGACAGTTTAGACAAGAATATACCCTGTACACTTTGCGGACATGGATTCTATATACTAGTAGAGTGACGAAAGTTTGTCATTCTCCTGATACGTGATCCTGCATCACATAAATAGCAGAGAAGAAATAAAAACAGTCGCCGGGTGATATGCTTCCGGTTTAGTGGAATACTAAAACAAGATACTCTCACCTCCATTTTCATAAACAGTGCGTATCAAAAAAATAAAGAAAAAGGTACAATTAATCTAACTTAGGAGGGCTACCATGTCATAATTGTCAGCTATGGAGAGTACAATGTTGGTTGTGAGGAAATAAGAACTCTTCCCTTTTCATTGATACCTAATTATGATGACAAATGTCACATGCATGACTGAGGACATGAACTTTAAAGACAACAATGACAAATTGCACTTTTTCCAAGTTTGAGTGTCACATGAAGGAACAATGAATGTCTCATTCAATGGATGAGATCTGTCGATGAAAGTGGCCAAATAAACAGACCACCTGTACGAATGAATAAGTTTAATACAATGAAGTAAAGGTGCGTAAAATGTAAGATAAAATGGTTTGAGTATAAACCTCACCGAAAAATTGTTTGAGAACGATTATTCCAAATAAACTCAAACTTGATATATGGAAATTAGGAATAAAAAAGGACACACAGCGATCGTTAATTTGAGCTTCGAGAAAACTCGAACCAATCTATGCTAATATAGGGCCTATTATGTGTAATATATATATATATATATATATATATATATATATATATATATATATTATATATATATGTATTATATATATAATATGCATGTATATCAAACTCCAGTTGGTTCTATTACACTCTGTAAAATCGTAATTGCGTTATTTCCAAAGCATTTCGATTTGTTATGACTTCGCCAGTGTACGTTAGTGTAGTATTGATTCCATGTGTTCTTAATCGATATACTGTAATGACACCACTTATGCCTTACTTCATGGTGGTTAAGTCCATTCTTTGATTGTTAACGAGTTCACTGAGAGCCCAGCATAAGAGCTTGTAGAAATTTGACATCTCCATCACTCTTCATCGATTGTGACGAAAAACCAAGAAGGGTTTGAACCTCACATGAATATGTAAATAATAATACCTATGTGGTTTCGGGTGCTTCATCTTCGATTTTCTCACACCTATACCATGCCGTTCCTTTGTTTCAGGGCACAATATAGGTGAACGCCCGAAGTGGGGACGCCCAGACAGGCTAAGGACGCCGCTAGCGATGCCTGATTGACTTTTTCCTATAAGATTTACGCCGCCTGCTGCAGAGCGGGACTAAGTCCTATTGTTCCCGCCCAGCCATTCCTGATCCCACTGCGTTCCCTCGGTGGTCTGTGCCCAGCGTTCCGTATACGGCGGATCCCCCGCGCTGTTTTATTAGGTGATCCGAGTATCTTCTCGGATCACCTATTGTATCTGTACGGATTCTTTCTTCTTCTTCTTCTTTCTTTATTTCTCCCCAAAAGTTGTGCAGAGGTTAGCTCAGAAAGTACTATGCCTATCAAGTTCAAACTTATACCATGTATGTATCGTGTCCCAAAGACGGCAATCGAACTAAAATCAAAGTGATCAGTCGACCGTGACGTCACTATGACGTCATTATATGAAAACACATTCTCAATCATATCTCATTAATGGAATGAAGTTTTTCAATGAAATTCACGTCACATTTATTTCAAGTTATGCGCATTCTACTCATATTCTCAAAATTCACATTTTCTCTTGGTACGTGCGCGTACGCGCGCGTTGAAATATTTGTATGCTCAAATCGAGCTCAAATTTTTTTGCACACGTTTCAGACCATTTAGAGCATTTTTTGAAAAATTGAAAAAATCGGACGGACGCGTACGCGCGCGCGCATATACGCACGCACAGCTCATATGCAATAGAAATTTTCAGTTTTTTCACACGGATCGGATGTCCACAATGTCAAGGAATATTTCTATCAAGTTTCAAGTCGATCCGACTCAATGTGACATCATACGGGCCCGTCAAATTCAAAATTCCGCGCGTGCGTCAATGGGGATACACTGTGCAACTATGCCAAAAAACCGCCAATTTTAAATCGGATTTTACTCGTCAGGATGGACGATGACCCCCCATTTTCTTGACATATTCTAAAAGCTGATGAGTTGTACATGTCATTTCATGGGTTGGCGATACTGAAAAAATGATAAAAAGATATCAAATTTCTTAATAAAGTAAACAAAGTAAATTTTCCAAATGACGTCATCAAATTTCAAATTCACTCGAGCGTATCTCACTTAAATTTCGCCAATTTTCACCCAGATTTCAGTATGTTGTAGCTTATGAAATGTTCTTTCATCAATGTGATAACAACATTTTGATTGGATAACGTCATCACCTCGTAAAAATGGATTGAAAGTATCCTTGTAAAATTTCACCAGTTTACGTGTTATCTCTATGGGAGTGCAGTTTTTCTGGCAGTGAAAATTGACATGACTCTCTTTTTCGAGCACTAGCTCACTTATGCTTCGGTGAATTTCTCCCAGATTTTAGTATGTTGTAGCTGAGACTTTGGGCTATCGTAAATGTGCCCTCCATTTTTTCATACAACGTTGGTATCACATCGAAAAACTTGGTTGAAAAATTGCATGTGGCTTCGATGCAGCGTCATTTTGCTTAATACACAGGGCCTATGGAGCATGAAATAGGTCATTGCATAGCGCATCCGACTCGTAATCCTAAGGTCCCTGGTTCGATGCTCACCCCTGCCAGTTTTTTTTTTTTTTTGAACACTTTTTTTTTTCCTTTTTTTTTCTTTAGTTAGTCTTAATCTCCTTTCCTAACTTTATCTTTTTCTGATTTTTTCATGCTTCTCCTTCAAATTTCTATAAAAATAACATAATTTGTTCTTTATTTTTCTTTCTTTCTACTACTTTCTGTGCAATAGATGAACAACAGCAATGGCTATTAATCCCATATTTTGCACATGTTTTGTTCATGTCACGTACATTATTTCATAAAATAACAATTACTTGATCGGACACCATCTTGGGTATGTAAATTAGGGTCAAAGGTCATAAATGTTTTATCCTGTATCTTGGTGAATACATGTCCTATCTCTCCCATATTTTGCACACACAAAGACCATGTTACAAGAATCATTTCACAAAATAACCACGTTTTGCTCAGATGCCATCATGTCTGTGCAAAGTGGGGTCAAAGGTCATATATTCTTTCTGTATCTTCATTATGACGTGTTATCTCTATGGGAGTGCAGTTTTTCTGCGAATGAAGCTATGACAATCTTTTTCGAGCAATAGCTCACTTATGCTTCGGTGAATTTCTCCCAGATCTTAATATGTTGTAGCTGAGACTTTGGGCTATTGTATTTTACCTTTCGTTTTTTTCATACGATGTCGGGATCACGTTAAAAAACGTGGTTGAATTTAAAGCTTATCTTCAATGTATTGAGATGTTTCTTTTCTTTCTGCAACTTTCTTTGCAATAACTCAAGAAAAACAGCATCTATCACCCTCAAATTTTGCACATGTTTAGTTCATGTCACGTACATTATTTCATAAAATAACAACTTCTTGATCAGACACCATCTTGGGTATGTAAATTAGGGTCAAAGGTCATAAATGTTTCATTCTGTATCTTAGTGAATACATGTCCTGTCTCTTCCATATTTTGCACACGCAAAGACCATGTTACAAGAATCATTTTACAAAATAACCACATTTTGCTTAGATGCCATCCTGGCTGTGCAAAGTGAGGTCAGTGGTCAAATATACTTCATTCTGTCTCTTTATTATGACGTGTTATACGGAATATGGTACCAAAGATGGCAGATCTGACTCGCTTTTCTAAATGAGATTCCGAATATCACACGGCGAATGTCCCTAAACACAGATGAAACCTGTATGGTCATGCCTAAATTATATATTTGTTGCTGTATCTTCGTTATCTAGTGTATACAGAATTTGGAACCAAAGATGACAGATTTGACTCCCTTTTCTAAATGAGAATCCAAACATCACACAACCAATGTCTCTAAACACAGATGAAACCTGTATGGTGTTGCCTATTGCGATCAGACCTCGAATCATTGATTAAAAAAAAATCGGATCACCTTAATTTGTCAGTGATGACAAATTACAATCTCTAGTTTTGTTTTGTTTTGTTTTGTTTTGTTCTGTCGTTTCTTTTTCCGATGTACTTGTCACACTTTCAGACTAAATGATCCCTAGCAGCAAGTACTGTTGGGTTGGTCATTCGTTCTTTGTCATGATAATGACCGCAAAGAACAAAGTGAACAAATCATACCAGGTTAAAACGCAAAAGATTAACTTGTAAGAGGAATCAAAAATATGCACATCCATCCAAATCATTTTGTTAACCTCATATTCTTTCCCCATAATGACGAGAATGCGAAACTTTATCCTATATTCACAATTTGAAATCAAACATATTTTGTTCTATATACACATTTTAAAATCAGATTAAATCAACGGTTTAAGTAGTAACTGTTGGGGTAAAATTTTTTAATGCATTTATGAAGTTACGATTTGGCTTTTCTGTGTCGATGAATAAGTATTTAGCTTAACGGCACAGGAAAAAAAATAATATATCATTAATTGCTTCTTTACATCTTGTCTTAAGATGAAATGGCAATATTGTTACAGAAAAAAAAAAATCCCCTACTGACCTCTCACTTATAATTGCAAAGTTTGGCCCAAATCTATCTCTTTAAACCGAGTAGTGAATTGTCACGTGACAGTACTTCTTACCATGCTTATACTGAGTTAGTGTCCGCATTCATTGGCAACATTGCTTTCGCTATCAAGCGCCCTGTACATTTTGCCCTTCATCTAATTACATATTTTGCAATTCGTTGGTAAATTTTCTTCAAACATATCCACCACATGTGTCCTAAGCACAGATTCAAATACCCCTAGTTTCCATCGGGACCATATAACAAGATGTTGCATCGTTTGTGCTGTGTAGTCAATACATGAGCTCTGCACGTATCTGCTTGGTCAGCCTTATAAACCGTTTCAAATTGGAAACTATACACTCCATTCATTTTTTTAAAACTTCCATTATTGAGTTGAGACTGGACATTTTTCCTTGAAAAGAATTAGAATGGACCATGAATGACAGTAGAATTCAACATGATGTACTGACACCATACTTGATAAAGATCGATATACCGATATACTCAATGTCTGTTGACACAGTGTAACACATATGTATTTATATTCTCCTTCCTTTTGTATGGTTGCTTTGCTGTCCTTACATATCTCATTGATTAGACAGTCGATTTCAACACCTGGAACATTCTTTTTGTTGCTGCTTGCAATGAAAACAGCTGCGAATATGACACGTACCTGTGAGTACAAAAGTAAAAGTTGATATTTGAGCTTTGCAATCTGCTGAAAACAACAAGGCAACAAGATGCTTAAATGGTTATTGTCTTGCATTCCAGGTCCGACTCGCTTGATCGATTGTATTTGGGCTCCTCAAATGCCGCAGAAATGCAGACAAGGTCTTTCACCTGATAAAATGTACTTTGTATTGTATCACTACAATGACAAGAATGTTGTTGTCATCTGGAAGAAGTTCTAAAAGAATGTTGATCCCAGATCTGATTTTTTTTTTTCTTTTATGTGGTTGCAGACGTTCAACAATTAAAAACAGTTCAGGAAAGTCGTTTTGTCGAACGTGAGTACAGCATACGTTCTAAAAAGTACGGATTCAATCTACTTGCCTGAATAAAATTGTGTTGAAGGACAAAATGACGTGTGCAAAAAAACAAGGAAAAATAAAGAAGACAAAATCCTTGAAAGCAGCGTTCGTGTTCTGCGTTGTCTTTGTGTTGTCTTTGTCAGCAAACAAAAGCTCTGTAGACGAGACAAATTTTAAAACTCAGACATGACGATGAAATGGCCAATCACTATCTCTGTATGGTTGCTAAAACCATTTTTCTTTAATCATACTGATTGATGGCTAATAACTGATAATAGAGATGTTTTCCGGCAGCGAAGGCTTTTGAGCTCAATGAATTCCTCCTTCCTATTTAACGACAATTTCTTTGAAAAGAGCTGAAGATGAGTTTGGATTAGAATCAGATGACATAAAAGCCAGTTTCTTTACAGCATTCCACGCACCAAGTTTTGTTGACCCTTTTTTCCGTATCTTATATGGCTAATAGCCATATTCTACCTAACCACCACCTGTAAGTATACTTTTACCAAAGTAAATGTTGATATATGTGAGATATAATGATATATGAGGCCTACTGGAAAAAAAGAAGTCAGAGTTATAACTGATTGAATGAGTACAGCCGAAAAATTGCCTCTTGTCGTTGCTTTTCTTGGATCTTTTTATATTGCTCATGCACAAAATTTTGACTTGACTTAGCTAAAGCAAGAAGAGCAGTGACAAAACCCAACTTCACCTCACGCATTTGAAAACAAACAAACAAGCAAGTATTTTAATGAAGCAAAAAACTGATGGTCGATAAACAATTTTTTATGTAACTGCAGCAGAAATATTTCATTGGTCCTTGTCTTCCAGGAGTTGAGTAAGGTGTTCAATTCAAGTTACAGCTTTTAGTCAGGCGGTCGCATGAGGTAACTGCATGATCTTAGGATCCATGGAAGATAACTTAATAAAGCCATGACGCAATGTAGAGAGCTTTGCGCATGCGTCATTTGTCCTCCTCTGTCATAGGCTTAAAGGCGAGACAGGAACAAAAGCGAAGGAAAATACAAATGAATTAAAAATCCTTGTTCTTAATACTTTGGCATTGGACACTTCACAAGTGAGTTTAATACCCAATTGACATTTTACCAGTTGAAATTCCTGTCCACATACAGGATGTTTCGCGAAGGCTAACTTTTAGACTCTTAACTATTGGAACAGTTCAGTTCCTTGAAATTACACAAGACTATACCACAGCTGACTGTTATCTCTTGTTTGTTGGTCCTGCCAAGAAATTAAAGTGTCACTTAAAGCAGGCAAGATATGTGAAGTATTCTACTTTCCGAGACTTCCTCTTTATGTCGGTAAAAAAAAAAATGAAAAGAAAGAAAGAAAGAAAAAAAAAGCAAAGAGAAAACTTCACCAAAAAATCAATTCCGAGAAGCACATTAGTTTCATTGATACAAACACTTACACCTGTGACGTCACAGTCTGTCAAGAAAACTTCCTCCAATCAGTATCAGTCACCAGTGTCTTTGACTTGACTTTCTCCCGCTGTGAAGGTGACCTCCACCGGTAGAGGAGTAACACATTCTATTGTTTCAAGGGGTATTGACCAGTGTGTTGTTGGCTAAGGTTCCGATAAAATGATCTCTAGCTTTTAGATTTAAAGTCTTTAGACATAGCTCGCGATGACGTCAGAGATGCAGAGAAATACAGACAGACACAAAGAGAAAAGGGGGGAGAGGCAGGGTGTGGGAGGGGAACTGTGGCTAAATAGAGGACAGCAATGGTAGCCTATAGTTATAGAAAAAAAGTACTGGTACAATTTTTGCACGCATTATCCTCAAGCTAGAGACACAAGTGAATTTGACATATAGTTATGTGTATTCCATTTCTAAATGTAAATTATCATAATAGCCATCGTCTATTAAATTGTATAGACACTCAGGAAGAGTAAGAAAGAGCAGAAGAATTATGAAATATGTATATATAATTCAAATTCAAATGATTTTATTTCCATATAAAGTAACACAAAGTTATACACGTAACGCTTACATGAGCACAGAATATTTTAAGGAATTTTGATTGACATTTTGAATCACACAAGCTTCAACAAAACACACACACACACATATACACGTATATATAATCCATAAATGTGTTTGTGTGTGTGCTTATGCTGGGAAATGTAATAAGAAACTCAGTTATGTGAAGGTATAAAAAAAACACAAATGAGATTTCTTTTTCAAAAATGAAATGAAATTGAATAATTCAAAAGATATCGTGTGCGTATGTATGTTTGTGTGTTTGTAAGAGAGAGAGAGAGAAAGAAAGAAATTATATATATATATATATATATATATATATATATATATATATATATAGTGGGATGATGCTGATATTTTTACCGAACGCTTCTGTCATCTTGGGAAGAATGATATCATTGAGACAATAATGAAGACACTAGATGTCGCACGTTGTTTGTTATGCTCAAAACCTCTATTACATTTTTGTATAAACAGACAACAAAGCTGACGAAGACCTGAGGTTGAAAGCTTCTACCACCAGCCGGCATCGTGCGACATCTACTGTCTGCATTGTCTCAATTATATATATATATATATATATATGGAAATGTCAGAATTAGTATCAGCGACAAGAAATATATTCTGTCACACATGATGTCATCTCTACGTTCTCAAAAAAAAAGTGTCGCGATGTGTAAGGCTTTTCTAGACTAAACTCTCGCCTTACCAAATTTTGGCACGCGTTGGCGATGTGTATGTTTTTTAGTGGGCCTGAAATGGGACAGGGGCGTGACATGATCCTAAAACAATGTATTCCCCAATAGAGAGCGAGCGAGATGGGGATGGTGTGTATGCATATATACGCTTTCGTGTTCCGTTCGAGCGTTTGTAAGTCCGTTTAATGGGAGGCAGATTTGGTTAGATAGAGAATCGAACCACGACGGAAGGGAAGCTTTTAGCTAGATTAAAAGAGCCGTGGCGAAAGAAAAAAAGAGACGATGAAGAAGAAACGAATACAGTGAGGAAAGAGCTTCTGGCTTTTGACTTCCATAACTATGAAAACATTCCGACGGCAAAGTAGCGAAGGGGAAAACATTTTGTATACAGGTCACCGACAAAGCAGATCATACTATTCCTTGAGGCGGAGATAGTTGCCAAAATCAGACCCTCAATTATATTGTTTTCGGCCAAGTTTACGTAAAGACGAGATAAACTATCGTATTGCATAACGTTTCCTTTCCTTATTTCTCTTTTTGAAAATAATTATACTGTAGTGCCATTAAAATTGATAACCATATCTATATTTCAATCGGACTATATTTGATCCCTATTCATGTTAAGTGTTCGTTTCACTTGGTGGTAAGAAAGTCTCTCTGAAGCTTGTTGTAAATGATTGTGGACCCTGGAAAGATAGTAGGTTCCGTGTCAAAGATTACTTAATTTGTTAGAAAATATAGGATCGACCTCCGACAAAAAATTGACGTTGCTGAGTGTTCAACAAAGTACTGACTGAAAACTTACAAATTTAAACTTTCAAACAACCACAAAGTATTTCATGTGTGTTTGGCAATATTGATATGTGCTCAAAAAAAAAAAAAAAAAGATGAATACGAACTAGATCTTTTCTAACCACCCATTGAATAATTTCCTTTTCTGCTGGAGACCACAAATGTCATAGTGAATGGAACGCTTCAGTTGTCTTTTTTTTTTATTGTAAGAGAGGCTTGGGGGCTGATACCGATAAATCTTTTTTTTTAATGTAAGTGTTATATTTCGAACGCTTGTTCACGTTTCGTATTGATCCCTAATTCCTCTTTGTGCACGAGTATATCTCGGGGTTCATATGAAGAGAGCAAGAATAAATTTTGGATAAAGGCAGATTGGAATTTACGAGTAAGCCTCACAGCTAAGACTACGATGATTAAACATCAGTTGCTGTCAAAAGAAAGAAGTTTGAATTAAAGTCGAGAGGGTATGTCGTTACGCGCAGACGGGCATATATACGATTGTACAGGTGGATTCGTCGGGAAGTTTTCCCCCTCGATCTGTTCCTTTGTCGGGTTGCGAAGTCACTGGATCGCCTTACCAAACACTTTTAACAGTAATGCCTTCACCTGCTCAGCCCGTCATATCGCCGTTGTGTTGCCCCTTTGATTCCTGCGTCCCAATTCTTTTGCTCCTCCGTTTTTGTTTTCAATTTCCCCGGGTCGCACATCATAGCTGTCGTAGTTACAGTTCCTTTTCTTTATATCTAATCATCTAATTGAACCCGAGTGCCTTTCCCCTTGCGATCTCTTTACGTACGGACACAGAGACAAACGCACACGCACAAAAACACGCACATACACACAAACAAACACAGATATATACAAAATCATGAAACCAACTCCCCCTCTATTTCATCTTTGTCTATCTCTTTCTACCATCTTTTTTTTCTCTCTTTCTTCATATCTTTGTCGTTTTTCCATAACTCCCCCTTTTCCCGTGAAGTAACTCGCACTTTGTCCACACACCATGCAACCTGTTAACTGTGTGTACTAGGCGTTCGTGATCTCCCTAATATAGGTCATACTTTCATCTGTCAGACTTACGAAAGTGAAGATTTTTCTCGAAAATCACTTAATGCAACTCCTATACTTCTGGTTGGTGTAAGATGTTGCAAACTGCGCACGAGTTACATTCTAGAAGATAACTATACAATCTATAAGCCTTATTGCCCAAAGCTCATCGAGCCCGTCAATTACAAATGAAAAATCATACCATGTTCAAGCTGACTATTATGAATAGAGGGGAAAATAAAACAAACAGAAAAGAAAGAACATGTAATTAAATTCCCGACAGAATAGACAAAATTTGGAATAAGTGAATAAGTAAAGACTAATTCTTAATATTTTGAAAAAGAAAATTGTGTGAGACTACGATGCATAGGCCTTTTAAATCATACTCGCCTGCACACAAATCTCAACCAAATTTCCGTTTCTGACATGAAATCAAGAACTTAAAATCATGTCCGTGACATCAATTCGTAAAGATGGCATAAACTTTACTATTCGGAAGTAGTGCAAAGTAGTTAGATTACTTACTGACAGTAAAGATGATTTTGAAATTTCTTCATGAACAAGCAAACTTCAGGCCTTGTCCTATAGGTATATTTGAAATTGTAGCATTTCAAATTGTCAACGTTTCGCCAAAACTTTTTTTACCTCTCTTTGTGCGAGTTTACATCTATTTCGGCAATTCAAACAGAACGCGCAGTTTCCTTTGTCTTTAGCCTTCCAATGACCACCAGATCAAAATACAGGTGGCATTATATTTGCAGATAAATCAGCAATGATAATAGAGGATTCCATGAGGCCTCTATCGGAATGTATTTGTCAATGATACGGGCTTTGGTTTGTCCGATGACTCTGATGGACTGTTTGGACATCGACGAGTGCGAATCCTCGCAAGCGGCGATTGACCGTGATCAACGCATTATGTCCAGCGTCCCAATTTCGCGTGCCCCCGCGGTCTCCTCGGGATGGTTTTTGGCAACAACCAAAGGACAACCTTCAGCCCGTCCACCACATGTTACTTCACGTGTACTGAACCATTCGTTTTCTGCCCGGGAGGTTTGCCTTTTTCTTTTTCTTTTCTTTTTTTTTTTCGCCTTCGGTAGGGCCATGTGACTATAATGATAAAGTCCGATTCTCCACCTGACATATCATGTGCGACGATGTACAATAAGGTCACTAAACATCAAGTTAAATTGATATATACACGACATTGAACGAGTGCAAGAGAAAAAAGTTTTGGAATCAATGGGTGAATTTAAGATTTGACATACACATATGCAATGTACTTTTGGGTCTGTGTTTTTGCTAGTTTTGTTTTGTAGAAAATGACCTCTGATATTTAAACGGAGTTAGAAAGATTGGAATTATTTTTATTTGACACTTGCAAAGAAAGAGTTGTTAGATTTTTTTTTTTTATTCATGCCTCTTTATGAAATTTGTATCTTTTTATATTGTATCTGAGGACCCAAGTCACTTAGTTGGCTCTTTCCAGACCCGGACTGCCCAATCTGGTCCACCCATATATTCATATTTGTGATTGAAAGCCGAATAGATAGTAATAAACTCCAGAATTCTATCAAATTCTGATCCCAGTTTCACACGCCTCAGAAAGAAATAAGCTCCAAGACAAACACGATGGAATGTCACGCTTGAGAGTATACGTCTATAGTTTGGATGAAGTAAATGAAACAATGTGGACAAGTGTACAGTGTACTCCCGACAAACAGGCTATAGATAGATACCTAAAAGAAAAAGAAGAGTTGATTTTAATTGCTGAGTAATTTTGGTCCAAATGGGTTTAGGAATTAAAGAAAGTCAGCAGAGGATAACCCATGGATTGACATATTTCCATGCTACCGGGTGTCTATCTGATTCTTGTCACTCCGAATTGCATATTGTTTACTTACTTCTAATCACTTGAGTTTTATGACTATGTATGATTATCATAAGGTGCTGCAATCATTGTACATTCTTTTCATCCTGCATAGTTTTAAGTACCCAATATTTCTGTTACAAAAAGTGATGTCTTTATGTTCTTGTCGAAAAATAGAATTAAAACTTAAAGTGATTTGAATTGAACTGAATTAAATAGAATTGAATTGAATTGAATTGAATTGTGAATTCCCTGAATCCTTGACATCGCCCATAACTTATTTTCTTTTCAGTTCTCATAACTAATAAGACAAACAATAACATGTTGTGTTATATTTTTTGAAGAAGCATATTATCGTCTTGCTCCCCGTTCTTTAATCACATTTGTTTTGCCCGAGTCCACCGAAGGCCTTTCCAATTTAAAGTGCCGTCCTTGCATGTACTGCCATGTGGCTTGGCACATGTGTCCAGGCATGCGGCGATTCAGCCACCACCAGGCTTCTTCCTATTTGTAAGCATATCAAATATTTCCTGACCAGTCACGCAAAGGCACCAGTGGTATACCAAACAACAATAACAGCGCAAAAAGAGAAAAAGACAGACAGACATACAGACAAACAAAGAGAAAAGGGGAAAGAAAGTAGAGCCTTGGGCAAGAATCAAGAAATGTGCGTTCAATGTTTTCTCTCTATTTTTATATTCTCTACGGTGGGTATAAGGCCACGCAGTTGTCAAAAGTACGAGTCAGACATGATGTGATCGCATTCTATTGAGAAGTTGAAAGGTTGCCCTTCAGCGCTGTCGGGTAAATAAATGTCGCTCTTATTTTTGTTAAATTTTGTTTTACTTTTGCAGTAAAAAAGGATGGTATAGTCTTGGAAACTTAAACAGAAAGTTCTTTCCTAGAGTCATTCATCTATTCATTAATTGGGGGATTTGCAAAAGGAAAAAAAATAGCAAAAACATACAAAAGGTCCTGTTTACCTATGGGAGCAGTGATTAAAAAACTGTTCAAGATATTATATCATATCATAATTTTCGCAATAAAGCCTAAAATGTAAGGAGATATCAGTATTTTTCTCAATAAACCGTAACTGTAGACAGTTTAGTCTGCCAACATTCTATTCTAACTGTTGTTCATATTTTGTGTATTTAAGAATACTTAACATTGATTATACGGATTCAAATTTTTACAGCGGTTGTTTCTGTCCCTAACCCACATTTTCGAACTATTTTATAGAACTAATACTGGGTCTGTGCTTCATCTGCAAATGGTATAAATCATGACCTTTAGCTAACTTGTTTGATCAAAAACTTTAGATATATCAAGTAGGTTACACCAAAAGTACATTGTTAATGTGTCTCTTTCGATATTATGTCCTGTTTAGATGCGTCATAGTTTAATTTCATTTACGAATTACGTTCCTTGACTCAACTGGTTGTTTTGTTAATATTTTTTCTTGTTTCCCTGAAGTTAAGTACGCACACAAATGCGTTAATTCCCCATGTGTGCGTGTGTGCGTGTGTGTGTGTGCGTGTGTTTGCCAAGTTCCACATAACAGTACATTTTGAATTTCGTGTCAAAATTGTAAAGTGAGGAATTAACATGGGTCACCGACATCAAATCCACACTTTTCGTGTGTGTCTTCGTCTATTCGTTTGTGGCTGATTTCATGTTGGAGAAAGCATACATATCTATTTATATCTTATTACATGTACTGACACCTGAATAGCGTGCCTGTACATGGGTTTGTCTGTTAATTGATGAATGACGTAAAGAAATGCTGATAATCTTATTCATTTAGCTCGTATGCTAGTGATCAAAATCAAGTATTCATGATACATATAATGGGTGGTTGTGTTCCACATATTGCACATGCGCATACAGGTACAAATTCATATGGCTATACATGTGTGTTAAGATATTATGTATGTATATGAATTTATTCATGTGTATGTACATGTGTATTCATATAAATATATATATATATATATATATGTATATATATGTACACGTGTGTGTGTGTGTGTGTGCGTGTGTGTGTGTATGTGCGTGTGTGTGTGTGTGTGTGGCGTACTGGAAATATATAAACAAAAATATATAAAAAACGATATAAAGGCAAAATGACTTCATGATTTGCCATAATACAGGGCGGGTGTATTTTGAATTCAAAGTAAGTCTGATTCCATTATGTCATCCTGAAAGGACATCATACTGTGCATGCACTCATTCTCATTCATCGAAGAGTTACCACTGATTGATGGGACTTCTCGCCAAGGCCAAAATATGGATCTTTTTTCCAGTCAGATGCAACCAACGTCCTTCTACACCACTTCTATACTCTGGGCTACCATAAACCCGGTAACAATCCATATTTTAAGCAAGTACAGATTGATTCTGGAAACTGCAAGTGACCCCAGTTTTCCAGAGGCGAATTTTTATTCGATATCACATGAGACAGTCTCCGGGAAATCGTCTGGGAAAAACTCGGTCACAACGTCAAACTCAATACACAATTACGCCCAGCCGTGCGCCAGGGGTGAAGAAGGAAACGTCGTTTATTGCCCATTCATCTTTGCTCCACTTTCTTTCCTGATCAATCGATCCTGCGTCGCTTTTATTTGCGCAGTTGAGCAAATGACTTCTGATTAAACGACATCGCAGGGATTTTTTCTCTTTTACTCTTTTTTTTTTACACTTAACTGTATGCATTTTCCACTCCCCCGGATTTCCGTTTATATTGCTTGTACTTTTCCTGTTGATAGTAAGAAGGATAGGTAAACCAATATGTCATTTGTTGGTGAGCGATTTTTATTCTTAAACCAAGAACCTTGTATGTGCCGATTTTCTGTCATATATTAGAAGAAGTACTGCTTTCATTTACGACTGGTTTGTACTCTCTGAACATCCTGAACTTTCTTTTTGAAGATCTTCAAGAAGTAATAATGTGTAACAAGTGCATTGTTTCTTGATCCCAGCTAACAATACATTTTTATACAGTTTTCATATTCTAGATGTTATTGTTATTGTTGTTTTATTGTTATGGCTGTGACTATGTAAGTGTTTTTGATAGAATATTTGTGACATAAATAGGCCTATCCCCTTCACTCCTCTTAGGTCCTTTTGATTTGTTGGGATTTGTATTATCGCCATAAATACATGAAACAAGCAACGGTATGAATCAATCATGTGATCGCAGGGGATATAATGCTATCATTATGTGGCTTTGCAAACACGCACGAACACAAACCATTGTGACCAATTACTATTTCGTGAGAAAAGCACGTGAAAATTCGGCCACTTTTTATCCTTTGTCCGAATTCATTGCGTCTTTCAGCATTTTGTGTTTTGCTAGATTTTATAAACGAAAGTCAGCTTTCAGACATGGAAGAAATGTTTTTATTCCACTGATTTTGTTTTGATATCCAAGTTGAAATAGGCCGTGACGTTTTTGCATGTCTTCAAACTTTGATAACAATGATCATGGGTGTTCAAGACATAAAATACAATAAAATGATTTCTAAATTGCATAAATGAAAACGTATAGGGCTGTAAGTGTAAAGTACACATCTTTGGCATTCTAGTTTCGCTGGCTTATAAGGTTGATTCCGCCATTACGTCCTACCTTGCCTGCCATGCAAAAAAAAAAAAAAAAATCATATTTCCTCTCGCAAAGCATACAATATTTGAATTCAAAATCAATGTGACATGTTTTTGTTTTTATGGAAGGAATATTTTGGAGGTTCTGTGCGCTCCAACATCGACTATCCGTTTCCATTCCAGTAGGCAAAGTAAAATAATAGTGTGGCTGGTGCATTACTCGTTGGCGGTACGTCTGCAAGCCATTGACGTCACTTTCACGTGCTGACATCCACCCGGCCCGCCGGGGCTCTTTAACCCGGAGAAAATGTTTCGTCTAATCACTGGCTATTTGGAAAGGTATAAAAAATACATAGTGCGGGGGAGGAGTAAGAGAAGAAGAGACAGTAAGAGAAGGAAGAGAGAGAGAGAGAGAGAGAGAGAGAGAGAGAGAGGGAGGTATGGTGATGTGGGGGGTAGGAGAGCAAATTAGGGCGGTTCCTCTCAACTCTCATGGTATGGCGTGGCGTGCTACACAACAGGTCCATCGGTCTGTGCTTATTCGGCGCCACACGGATCTGACTCTGAACATCCGAAGTTAGGATATCAGTCATGTGTGTGTGTGTGTGTGTGTATGAGTGCTCTGTGTGTGTTTTGTGTGTGTGTGTCTCTCTCTTTTCTCTCTCTCTCTCTCTCTCTCTGTGTGTGTGTGTGTGTGTGTGTGTGTGTACGTGATGTCCTAATGTCATACTCTTTCCGTCATGTTTCGTCGCTAGCAGTTATCAACTTTACTGGGTGCGTTCATAGAACTGTGTCATAGATGCAATCTCAAAACGTCAGTTGATGAAGACAATAATATTACAGGAAAACTTAAAAGTGATCTCAACAATCAACCCCACCACCAAACTGGAATGCAGCTTAATTGTGATGGAGCTCAAGACATATATCTAAGATAAAAGCACCTGACACGGATGAGATATCTTAAAATCAGAAAAGACCACATTTAAAAAGCTATAAAATTTGATTTTGTAATATTGTATTGAAGTACAATAGTATTTTGATTAAGGTCATCACACTCGACATGTTAACGGCCCCGTACCATCTCCTTTTACTTTACGAATCTTGTTTCCTCTTCCTTTGACTATCAGTCCGTTACCTTAAAGGACGATTATTTTCGGAACAATTGAACCTGTTGGAGACCGTACTGGAAAGAACACAATGTCCCACAGTGTGGTCACATAGTCGATAATTTGAAAACTCTCGAATTTAATAATGTAGAGATTTGTTTTACACAGTGTTCACATGGTAATGTTCTGTGTCACAGTGTGTAGAGATTTCACACTGTGTTCACAATGTGTTCATATTGTCTTCACATTGTGTTCACACTGTGTTTCTCACACTGTGGGATTCTGTGTTCTTCTCAGCAGGGAAGAATACAGTGTTCCCACAGTGTGAAACACAGTGTGAACACATTGTCTTCACACAGTGTGAAATCTCTTCACACTGTTAAATTCGAGCGTTTTAACAGTGTGAACACATTGTGAATCATCAATTCACAGAGTGAAACAGAACATTATTAAGGGAACTCTATGAGAAAAAACACACCACAGTGTGAAATCATCTTCACACTGTTAAATTCGAACGTTTTCACACAGTCGAATATGTTAACACATTGTGAACACACTGTGGAACACATCTGAAAAGGAAGAATACACTTTAATGTGCACAACAGTGAAACATTGACAAAAATGGGATTACAAATTAGGAAATTTATGAAATTGTAATGTTTCACTAACTCTCACGAAAGAGTTCTTGAACAGTCAATGTGAATAATTATGCACATGAACGAGTCGATCAAATTTCATCGCCTTACGAGTTGTTAATCTAATAATTTTAATTTGTACACAAAATCTTGATATTTTCTGGTGTGTTTTTTTTTCCAAATGCAATTATGCACCAAGCTCGAACCTTTATAATCTATAAAATTTCATAACTTCCGATTTTGATCGATCTTTAATGTGCTTGTATATTGTTTTTTAATTAATTATTTCTACATAAAATATCATAACTTGGCCGATTTTTATAGAATTTTCATTGATATGCGCGTAAACTATTTGTCTTTTTGATATCATTATTAAGATAACATTCCTTTAACCATCTTGTTGTATGTTTGTTTGTTTGTTTATTTGTTTTTCATCCAAGGGGGGGGGGCGTCTTTGACTACGGTAGGGACGGTTGGCGTGGGTTGACGAGGCACTCGCTTTGTGGCCCGCACTTCCGTCATAGGCTTTTTTTTCATTCACTCTTCGATTCTCATGGCACACCAGGTTTGTAGCATTCACCTTAGCGGAAATACTCGGGTGCGGTCCTCGCAGGCAGCTCATAATAGAATGCATCTGCACAAGCAGCTAATTCAATGAATATGTCTTGTTTAAAAGCAACGATACGAAATGTTCCGAATTTATGTGATTATTTATGTGAGCATTCCAGCATCGTAGTGACTTGCGAGTTTGATGGCCATTTATTAGATAATGCAACATCCATTTGCCAGAATGTACGCAGACCTTGGGTTTGTCGATGGAATTTGTTGCAGGAAATCTGACGGTGACCCACATGCAGTAAAAACATTCCCTAATTGCTTGTCTAGAAGACAAAAGGGAGACTTCGAGATATGCAGGAAATGTCTACAGTACATGATCTCTGCTGGATCGAAATCTTATTGATACACTAACAATATCTAATTTTCTTCTCCCTCTCTCCCTCCCTCCCACATTAGGGGGGAATTCCCTACTTATCAAAGAGCATTAGAGAACGAAAAGGTCGCCACATTGTTGGCTTAGGCCAGGAAGTGTGGGTACAGATTAAACTTGTTAGACGTGTCATCATCCACTGTAAGTACGCTACAGTTGGGCGTTATATATAACATATTCATGTATTACAGTGTATTCCCGTTATAAGGAACACGGCTATAGCGAAATTCCGGTTACAACACAGTAACTCTTCTGGCCGCAAAATTATCCGTTCTATGTTTACATTGTTTAATTGTTTGGTTATAACGACATTTTGATATAACGAAAGAAAACTGCCGGTCCCGAGGACTTCGTTATAACGGGAGTCCACTGTACTCAAAGCTAAAATCATTCGTCACAGCCAAACACTCAAGCACGCTCTCCACAAGGCAAAGTTGATGCTTTGATAACATATCGTCACTTCGCCTTGACATGCTGTTGTGGGCGATAACAGCAGGTTATATCGGAATAACGGCCCATATCTTTTTTGGTATCTTTTAAGCAAGTTTGATCCTAAAGATTTGAACAGGGTGGAAATATGATTTGATTTGAAGTGAATATATATATATATATATATATATATATATATATACACATATATATATATATATATATATATACATAATATTATTTTCAAATAATAGAGCGAAAAGGAGTAAAACTGAGAGAAAGAGTTAAAGAGGTATATGAAAATATTTCAAGAGAATAGAATAAAAAGAGAGACACAGAGAAGGAGAGGTAAAAATAGGTATGTTTTTGAATGACAGCTGTGATAAGGTTATGTTGACAGACTTTCAACCATTGTTGGGTAGGGTGCCGATAGCTGGGCAAGGCGATACCATTCTCCTGATTACTGAGTGCCATAGTCATATCGATGATGGATGTTCCAATGTAGGCTACGTTCGTGTACTCCCACGTAAATGGTGATACTTGGACAAGCGAGATAAAAGGAGTAAGCACGTGTAAGGGCGGACCCCCTCCCCCCCACACACACACAAAGAAAAAAGAAAAAAAGAAAAAAAAACCCACAAAAAAAACCCACAAAAAAAGTAAAAACAAAAAACAAAACAACAACAAAATAAAAAACCGGACCATATGTGCTGTCGAAACAAAAATATATGAGTCTTCTTTATCCTGACCGAGGGAATGAGGTAAAAGTTGTTAGTAATATTTGTCACAGAAAGAGGAACGAAGTAGATAGTAGGCCGGCTTTGCTGACTGTCGGTTTTCCTACGAATTAAAGACCCCAAAGAGATGGGACACCATGAAGTGGGAAGGCTGACCAGGATCGGATATATTCGAAATTTCTCGTAACAAATTGTGTTTAGTTTAATCACTGATCTCTATGTAAGTACACACACAGCCGAATAATCTCGAGTGGAACCGAGAGTTACCGATCGGCGTACGGTTCGCTTCGATGCATGTATTCGCTGGCCGGTGCTATTCTCGGTTTTCTAATCCCGGTGGACAGCGAATGAATCCGGCATTCTCGAATTCCGACGTTACCGGGTCTTTAAAAAGCGCTGAACTTTGTTGCTTCGAGCAAACCACACCTATCACTAGTATCATATCCATGCCGTGAGGACAGGGCGATGTAATATCGCAATGTGGCACTGATCCACAAAGTTTTCGGTGTCCTACATCTACCATGGACAACGGGATAAGCTCAAAATAGAGCTAAAGATAGAGAGAGGGAGGGTATAGGGGGGGGGGGGGGTGGGGGGAGAAAGAGAATACAGTGACTGGCCTAAAAAGTGATATGAACGGAGAGAAGTGTTTATAAACGATTTCAGAAACTAATGCTGACACCGCAGATACACAATTTTACTTCAGTGAAAATACTGGGAAATGTGCAAGCTATATTGCAGATAACTCGAAACGATGCTTTACTTGACAACTGTAAACGTGAAGTTTTTTCTTTTCGACAGTTTGCTGTAGATGTAAGCACTATTGAAACATATCTACGATCAGCGATGAATATTTTTGTTTTTCTTTGAGATAAAAGTTTGGCTACCAGATTTTTTTTTAGTTAAATACTGAAGCTTCGTAAAAAGACACAGATCCAGTTCACCTCAAGGTTAATATACAAGTTTTTTCGATTGAAAATTTTTTTAAGATGGAAAGGCAATAGTATACGACATGAAGGAGATGCATAAGAATATAAACACAGGATATGAACAAAATTCGTATAAAAATGCAAGAACTTTAAATACAGCGAAGTAACTTGCAAAGTTATCATTTCGTATAGAATTACAAAATCGTCAAGATAAAGTCAGCACTTGACATGTTTGATAAGGAAAAAGTGTCAAATTCAGGACATCACATCACTTAACCCGTTGAGGACGACACCCGAGTATACACGGGCAGGTGTCTATGAGAAATGCGTGATGTAGCAAAATCAACCAGTCCTCAACTGGTTAGTGACCACCATGACGTCATATAATTCAAACAGATTTAAAGTGCAGTTTTACTTCTAATGAGAAAGTTATGGAATTTTCCAATCTTTGAAATTCACGAATTTTCACGGGAACGTGTTAATGGTCCATAGTTGATGGTCCCGAAGACAACATGGTAGATTAGGAAAAGCAATGATTTCATCAACTTTTACAACGCTTCCGATGGATTTGCACACAAATATATACAAAAAAAATATAGAAAGAAATTTGTCTGGTCGATAGCATAGCAACTACAGCTCCCTTGTCACTATAGATGTCATCTCTGATTAATTCCGAAGTGGCTACAATAATGGGATACGAAAGATAAAATATAACTTACTGTTAAATTTTCGTGTAAAAGATAGAATACTTGGTGAATATCCACGTACGAGACACTGAGACACCAATTAATGTGTGCAATGATTGTGTGATGGTGAAATCATCACCTCTTGCTCTAAACAGTGCTAAATATTTCTCTGTCCGTGTAATTTAACCCTGCTGGAAAGAACACAGTGTCCCACAATGTGTTCACATAATTATCTATGTGAAAACGCTCGATTTTTACAGTGTGAAGATGATTTCACACTGTGGTGTGTTTTTCACAGAGAGTTCACATAGTAATGTTCTGACTCACACTGTGAATTGATGATTCACACTGTATAAATTGATGATCCACCATGTGTTCACGATGTTAAAACGCTCGAAGTCTACAGTGTGAAGAGATTGCAAACTGTGCTTCACATTGTATTTCACATTGTGGAACACTGTGTGGTTTCCAGCACAAACAAACATAGTTAATGAACTAAGGTTTTTGTGGGTAATCTCTATCATTCTACTGGTCCAAATATAATTTATTTAACAAAGCCAACAGGAACATGCTCTGGAATTGCGCTTGGAAGGTACATGCGCAAACAATATGGGACCATGCCAATCAGACACTGTTTTCCAGGGGCTCATTACGAGTATATGCAGCACCAACAATGCATCGTTCCGGGCGGGGATTGACCGGAATTCCCGATTTGCCGCATGCTTCGGGAGCTGAGATTACGAAGCTGATCGGGTTGCTCTATAAATATGAATAATGCATACTGTCCATAAAAGGCCACACCCCCTTTTAGGCAATAGCGCTATGGTTGCTAGCTGTCCCGAAATATCTGAGTCTTACTAGTTCGTCGAGGAAGATCGTGGAGTATTCAAAACGTTTTGAAAAGGGTCATTAGCTGCCTTAAAATTGGCACTTGAAGAGTAGCATATGAGACTAAACGGCGCTTAAGCATGGGAGTGCAAAGTGTATTTTCGACTTTGTCAGATGTGGTGCTGGGTAGAATGCGAAATGTCTATACGAGAAAGGACCGTAACATACGGCTGTTCATTCTATGTCATTCCGTTTTTTATTCTAATTTTTTTTTAATGGAAGCAAAAACTTTGTGAAGGAAGTAAGGCGATCCTCTTTATTTCATTTCATTGAATACTCCCCAAAGAAATTTAGAGTCAAGAGATTCGCGGGACGGGAGATTGAGGTGGTTTTTTTTCCACCACAGGTTGTACTCAGGTTACTAGTATAAAAGTCAGGATGGCAAGTTCAGTGCACCCAATATGCAATATGAGCAAGACCTTTTTTTTTTTTTTTTTTTTTTTTGTACCGCATAACGTGGTCCCTACGGAGAAAGATGCTAGCTTCCATAAGATACTTTTGCCAGGCTGCATCATTATATAACTATATAGATCAACCAGCATCTTGCATAATTGATTATGAAAAGTGCATGAGCCAAAGACAGACAGACAGAAAGAAAGAAAAAGAATGTAAAACTGAAATAGACCCTACTCATTAAACATTGGCCATACGATGATTAGCGCCACGAGATTATTTTATTAGGCTTGTTTTTGTCACATTCTTTAGAAACAATTCTTGAACTTCGCGATTGCTGTAAATACATCTTGAAATTGCATTCGAATTGCATTGTTTGATATAAAATAATAAAGGTTCCCCACGTCCCTCTAAGTGGGAATATATATTGTAATATTATCCATATGCATAAATATATGTAGCAATAAAAAAAAAGTGATTTACATGTGTTTATACGGGGAGCTTTAGAATTCTCAGTATATTCTCGGATTGAAAAAGGCCAGACTCTAATAACATATTAGTATTTATTGTGCAAAGTTTTTTCTTTCCTTTCTTGAGTAAGATTTTCGAAGCTTAGTGGGAGAATGTGAGAAATGCGTGAGATTTTCGAGTTTTGCTCTATCTCGCTTTCTCCCTCGCTCACGCATGCACGCACACACACACACACACACACACACACATACACAAGCACACAGAAGTAAAATTTCAATATCAGATTGACATCGTTGCGCTCAGTGGCGTACCGTGGGTCAAGACATTTGGGGGGGGCACCTCATGGCAGCAACATCAGAATTGCATAACGGTACGATTAAATGCGAGCGAGCGGAGCGAGCGAGCTTTACAATTTTGACATTTTACAGTCCCCATACTGCCGTTTGTAGCTATATGTATATATATATATATATATATATATATTTGCTTTGGAAATTAAGGGGGTTGCACTGATCGCAACTGCTGGCAGTTGCTGGCAGTAACATCAGGAGAATGGCATAACGATTAAATGCGAGCGAGCGAAGCGAGCGAGCTTGAAAATTTTGACATTTTACAGTCCCAAAACTGCCGTTTGTAGCTATATTTTTTTCGCTTTGGAAATTCAGGGGGGGGGGGTGCACCGGGCGCAACTGCTGGCAATTACTGGCAGTAACATCAGGAGAATGGCATATAACGGTTAAATGCGAGCGAGCGAAGCAAGCGAGCTCGAAAATTTTGACATTTTATAGTCCCCAAACTGCCGTTTGTAGCTATATTTTTTCGCTTTGGAAATTCAGGGGAGGGGACGCACCGGGCGCAACTGCTGGCAATTACTGACAGCAACATCAGGAGAATTGCATAGCGATTAAATGCAAGCGAGCGAAGCGAGCGAGCTTGAAAATTTTGACATTTTGCAGTCCCCAAACTGCCATTTGTAGCTACATTTTTTCGCTTTGGAAATTCAGGAGAGGGGGCGCATCGGGCGCAACTGCTGGCAATTGCTGGCAGTAACATCAGGAGAATGGCATAACGATTAAATGCGAGCGAGCTTGAAAATTTTGACATTTTACAGTCCCAAAACTGCCGTTTGTAGCTATATTTTTTCGCTTTGGAAATTAAGGGGAGGGTGCGCACCGGGCGCAACTGCTGGCAATTACTGACAGCAACATCAGGAGAATTGCATAACGATTAAATGCGAACGAGCGAAGCGAGCGAGCTTGAAAATTTTGACATTTTACAGTCCCAAAACTGTCGTTTGTAGCTACATGTATATTTTTTCGCTTTGGAGGGAGGGGGCGCCCGGTGCGCCCCCTGGATCCGCCACTGGTAGTCAAGGGTGTCGGTTTATGTTCATGATTGGGGGAGGTATGACCAGCGAGGGGGCGTCGAAGTGACCAAGCGGGAGAAGGATGTCCAAAATCTGCACTTTATATAGAGCATCCCCTAATTTGTTTGTGTTTGTGAGTGTGTGTGTTTCATATAGATTGAAATGTTAGGAAATAGCCAAGGTCAAGTCTTATTATTGGCAATGCAAGGCATTTTAATATAGACTAGTATGTAAAGCAACACTGCGAAATCAATGATCAAGCTTTGATAGCAAATGTGTACAACCTATCAAACATCACATTGCGCAACATTGCAGCGACTCTTTTTGCCATTCCGATGTTCTGAGTACACTGCGCACATCCTGCTTGTATTCAAAATGCCAACCAGGAATCACACTGAATCACAATCTTTTGTCGTCTTCGGGCTTTTTGAACAATGTCTCACTATATCATATACCTCTTTAGTTATATGGTTAAAAGACATCTTAGAAAAATATCTTTTTTATTGATCATCCTTTCATGTCGATTTCAAAAGCAGTTTACTAACCCTTGAATTACCATTTTGGGAGGGTTTTTTTTCTTTTTTTTTTCTTCTTTTTACCAGCGGATTGGGGGGGGGGGGGGGCACGTGTCCCCCCCCCCCATGCCCCCGCGTAGTTACGCCACTGGTTGCGCTATATTTAAATATAAATCATAAGAGTGAGGGGGTGTGCAGAAAAAGCAGGCCCCTGTCAGTGCCTGTGTTACTTGCACAAGTCCACCAGCTTACAATCGATCGCTATGTTTCTCCTTTTGTTTACTTTTACGATGCAAGATAAATAATAATAATGATATTTGTTCACTGCAACAGATCGAATCTTTTGAGCAGAACTTTTACTTAGTTGTAACGAGAATTTCGTTTTATCCGTGTTTGTTTTAACCGGAATGGACTGAATCCTATCATATGACTGTGTTGTTATAAAGGGATAAAGGGTGCATGGTGAGTATTTTTTACGATTTTTTTTTTTAAAATTCAAGAGACAACAAACATCATCACCTCGGCGAATTACTTGCAGGTGTATTTGAGACCAATGCCACTTTTTGATAAAAACAAGCGAAATCTTCACTTTCAATAACTTTGACACTTTAAGTCAGATTATGATGGAACTTGGACCATTTTGACTTGCTTGAGCGCAGGCATGACAGGATTGTATAGTCTTTTTCTAAGTCACTTTACCTCTGAATCGTAAGTTAATCTTGACATCGAATATATTCAGGTATAAAAGAAAAAAAAAGAATTTTGCAATTTAAACATCTTCAACCGGCATCGTACATGCACGCTGTCTTATTATCTTTCCAAGTCTTCAATCATGCGTGTATCTATATTCCTTCTAACAGCTTCCAACTGAAAGTAATAAACAATTTACACAAAAACGCCATGATCATAATTTCATAAAAACATGGAATTCCCCGAGGGTGTGATGGGGATACCTGATTGCAGAATCAATTATGTTTATAACTGTTGTTTTTGAACAGGGTTTCTAGACAGAAAATTGGAAGAAATTCAAACGTGCCTATACCAAAGCATAATTTCTATGAAAATATTCCACACTTAGCTTGGCAAGTTATTCGATGTGTGCGTTTGGTAAGTTAACCGCATCTTTCCCTGACACTAATAATATCGTGAAGAGCATACTGAAGGTATATGCAATGGCGTGCTTTCTAGATGGCTGGATGGGGGTTGGGGATGGTGGGGGGGGGGGGTGGATGGGATATTTGCTCTTTCGCTGAAGGTGTCGTCACGACTTTTATCCTACCTTATGACAATGGTGTATGATACGGGAAAAAAATCGTTTTACCGTGGCCTCGGAATCGTGTGCACTTAGCAATACCCACGGCAATATGTTCCCTGAGCTAAAGCTTTGCGCGAAAGTATGTTTCTGTTTGTTTGTTTGTTTGTTTATTTTTTTTTTTTTGGGGGGGGGGGGGGCTCAGTGTTACTTATCATCTTTCTCATCGAGTTCACCTTTTTCGTCGTGCTCAAAGATCGCATGCTCTCCTAGACTTGCGCTCGTTATCTGCAGCGGAAGTTTATTCCGTCTTCTCAAATGACGTGGATCACGGGGGTGGAGCGGAAGAGTTTAGTGGTCTTCGCATCTCCCGCACCTCCCGCCTACCCCCCCCCCCCCTCCTCCAGCCTTAAATCGTTATATTTCCTCTTGTTAAATAGTTATGTAAACATACATAGTGCGCGTGATAATATCCGTGTGTGGGTGTGCAAGTGTGCATATGAGCATGGCTCTTGAGACCCCCTCCCCTTCCTCCCCATCTACCCGACTTCCTTCGGCTTTATCAAGGATGCTGCTGTACGGCTTTAAAAAGGTGGAGGATTCTTGGAAACCAGCCGACTCGTAGATCCTGTGGATAACGTGCATCTGTTCCATTCCCGGTGCCTAATATGTTCAGCAATAGTTACCCCCCCCCCCCCCCTCCTCCTTCTTATAGTAGAATTATGACCAGATGTGAACCACCAGCGGTGTACACGTCATACTCGACAACATGCTCGGTTTGACGACAGGAAGTAAACTTGCTCACAGGTATACATGAGGATTCAAGTTCTTCGATCTTATCACAAAACGCGTTTCAGGATTGCGATGTTTCCACGATGACGCGGGGCGCACATTATTTGCCCTGGAAATTCCGTATTACGACTTCCTCATGACACAAATATAAATTGCGCCGTGCATAAACATTCGAGTCTACTTTAAGATCTGCGGATTCACGGACGTAGTTTTAGATTTTATCTTCCTGCAATTCAATGCATGGTTTTCTTCGCATGATTGATCGATACATTTATCATCATCTTTCATTACTATTGCAGGATTTCGTACCCGTGTTCGCAGAATACATATTAATCAAGAAAGTTGTTTAAAAATATTTTATTAACATTATCCATTTTTTTCTTGTGGTCCCAATTTTTCCACCAAGTGAAACATGATTTATTTTCACATCCTATATAATCATATAATATGAATTCATATTCTCTTTTGATCTCAAATTTTCCACTAAGTAATACATGACTTAGTTTCATATCCTATATAACTTCCGTAAACCTATTTTCTGTTTGTTTGATTGATTTAATTTTCTTCCAACACAATTTCGTACATATACCAAGATTCTTTTCAGTAATATCACATAAGATATCAGTACACAGATTCCAATATGTATACGTGATTCGAAGATGGAAAATAAATGTGTAAATCAATTCCATAAACAAAATATATATCGTATCACCAAATTTCCAAATAATGTTTTAACAGCCATATAATATTGATATCATAATAACTATGGTAGAAATGCGCAAAATCTTTCTTCACTAATTATTATGAAGAATTATTTCAACTTTTTACTTTATTTAATGTTGATTTACTCTTTTTATTTCTGATACATCCGTTTAACATTGAAAATATTTGGCATATCATTGGGTACTTTCAAAGTAAAACGTCATAAGTGGCATTACAAAATGAAACATTAAGTTTCTTATCAATGCAGAGCTGTGTAAATCTGGTACGACACAACGACAAATTGCATGTCAGCTTACCTCCAAACACTTACACTATCTGACTATCGCAATACATCCTTTATAAGATTCGATGATTGTTTTTTTTTTTAGTGGTAGGGAATAATTGTACATTTTTGATCGTTTACTGGTGATGTGACATATGGTCCTGCGACAATTGCTCCTGTCTTATTTTCTGCGAGGACTTAGGGTTAGGGTTAGGGTTGTGACAGGGTTTCAGGTTTAGTTTGATGTGACGATTAGGATTAGGGTTAGGGTCATGTTTGTGTTCATACAGCGGACAGATATTTCATGGGAGCAATTGTCGCAACTTCTGTCAAAACTTTTCTGTATTTCATATTGATGTGTCATCATCAAATTCTTCCTGGTTAGCTGAGATGACGATTCGCGTTAAAAGAGCACCACGTGTGACTTCGACCTGAAGGGAAACGCGGCCATCAAAGCTAGGCATAGCGTTTCTTTAGATTATCATCAGGGGCGTATCCAGGAATTCCGTAAAGGGGAGGCGCCTTTGCAAGATTAAAGGGGGCGCACGCGCCCCACCCCATTTTTTGTTTTTATTTCTTTTGTTTTAACGAAAAACCAGAGAGGGGGCGCCCCCTCTTGATCCGCCACTGATCATTATTACATGTCAAAAGATAAACATGTCAGATAAAAATTTCCTAATGTGGCTGGAAAAGGATAATCACTGACCTGGAAAAATGGCCGGAAATCTTAAGTGAACAGGTGCACGTCACGAGTTCCACACTCACGAATCACACAATGCGTGAGTCATACAGCCCACGCGTTATACAGCCCACAAGTCATACAGCCCATGAATTCATCATTAAGCAAACAAGGTCCGTGAGACGGACACACTAAGCCACTTCCGCTTCCACTCGTGGGTTGTTTTCACCTAGTGTCGAACTCATGGACCTTATTTGCCCACTGTCGAACTCATGGGCTGTATGACTCATGCGGACCTTTTTTTTTTTTTAATCGTAGAACTCGTGGGCTATATGACTCGTGGGTGTCGGCCTCGTGGGATGACCGCAAGTGAACATCCTATCCTTTCAACGAAATTCTTTTCATTCGACGTGAAACCTAAACGTCTTGGTTCTTACGAGCAGAAATACCATATTCGTAATGTGGCCAAATTATGAAATAGATATCAGAAAAAGATATCCATTACATCACTCATCGAGTTACCCAGTACTGTCAAAAGACTTGAGTATTAAAAAGAAATGTAACAGGAAACTCAGAAACACTTTACTCTTGTCAATTATGCAAAGTTACGAAATACCATTGATCGACCATGCTCCGGTGATGATTGCCGTCAGCACATCGAATCAAGTGAAATGAAACCTTCTGAAATGCATAAAAAAATGGGTACCGGGTCTCATCTAATTCTCCAATTGATATATCAAGCACGGAGATATTAGCTCACCAATGCGCATACTCTTAGCATATTTTGATCATCACTGAAACAGTATTGTGTATCCCACCACTATCCTGTCTTCTTACTACCATCCAATCTTTCAATCCTGTCTTTTGATTCATCTATTCCCTACTCTCATCGTTTTTTCTCTCCCTGTTCTTTTTCAAATCTCTTCTCTCACTTTCTTCTCCATTATCTATCTATCTATCTATCTATCTATCTATCTATCTATCTATCTATCTATCTATCTATCTATCTATCTGTCTATCTGTGTATCTATGTATATCTATCTATCTATCTATCTATCTATGTATCTATCTATCTATCTATCTATATATATATATATATCTATATATCTGTCTATCTATCTATCTATCTATCTATTTATTTATTTATTTATTTATCTATCTATCTATCTATCTATCTATCTATCTATCAATCTATCTATCTCTCTATCTGATTAGGCATCTAAACATATATATATACATATGTAATATTATTTATGTGCGTGTTTGTTTTTTTTTGGGGGGTTGCTATTTTTCTCTCACTACATTTTTCTCTCTGTACGAGATTCTCCACATTCTCTATCTGTTTCTCCTTCTTTCTAGATGATGAATGGAACATATTCATTACTGCTTTCGTTTGTGACTACCTGTGAGTATTTACCTCTATACCACCGCTATACGCCATCCCTCATTTGCGAACAGTGGGAATAAGCGTCTCCATTTGATGGCAGCACTGAAGCCCACATCAGCTGGTTGGTCGGTGGGGGTAAAAATGAAGAAAGAAACGAGCAAACACAATAAGCCCTCCACTGTAGCAAACGAGCTTGTCGTATTCATTCCTCCTTTGCACATCTAGAGTGGTAACGAGGCACCGAATGTAAATAGCGAGGAGAGAGAAATATGAGAATAATATCAGAAAGACAAGAAACGGAAATAGGAGCAGGGAGATGGCTCGGTGTATTTACGGTGCGATGCAAAATTAATTACATGGGCCGAGTAACATTTTCAATTATCATGTGTACGATTAGAGAGCTCTTTTCAAAATAAGAGAGATGGCAAATAGATGAAAAGCTCCACTTCGCTTTTTTATTCTATTTCATTTTTTTTCCTCCGTATTGGTTCGATTGTCGTGCTGCGCGGTACGATATGGAGTGATGTAGCGCTCAGCGAGGGGTGGGCAACACTGTGGTGGCGCCGTAATATTCTGTACCGCTTTTAGATCACTGCTCGCTCTAGAAACCAATTGGTCAGTATAGGCCGTTTCACGTGCCTTCTGCTCACTTACGTCTGTAGATCATGAACATTTTCTGACCCCCCCCCCCCCCCAATTTTGAATAGCTCAGTATGTAATCTATTCCCATGAATACGGAGAAGCTCTATAAATCACAAAGATAAGACATTATGAAAATCTCTAGCAGCTCATTACGCTGACTACAGTTTCAAACTGTCGTTATAATATCACCGCGTGGTGGACATCGATTTTAAAGATATTAACTGGTCCCTCAAACTTTAAGGGCGAACACATTTAAAAAAGCAAGGGCTGGAAAAAAGTGGACAATTTTCGAGAGTTGTTAGGGGATATTATATTTCGAGTCTTGCTGACAGGTACTTTCTATCTAGATCGATCGATCGATCGATCGATGAAACATACGAAGGATTGTTTTTTACGTTTTCTATATGTTTAGTTTATATGTCACAAAGAAGAAACTAAGCGTCTGTTCATACATCAGGACGACCTTGTATTTGACATTTCTTATGTCACAGTTCAATTTACCTTACCACCCCTCCCCATTTCCCACATTCCATATCACTGCAACCAATTTTTATTCATATGCGCAGTAATGTAGCTCTGTTACATGAGTCACATGATCATAAATGAGTATAGGGGTGTCATGGAATGATATAATAATAGTACGAGTCTCAAAATTAGGGTCTGAATTATAGACTGTTAGCAAAGAGTTCCGGTCAGTCGTTCCACAAGAGCAGCAGTTTGCTCAGCAGTTGGCCACAGCAGTTTGCTTACAGTTTGGGTTTCTTGGACAATGTGATGAACTCCAACAATCCAAGGTATGTCAAAAATCGTTCTTTTATGATTTGTGCACCATTTAAGGAACAAACAAAGCTTCCATGGTCAGGGAGTTAAGAGGAAAACCGTAAATGAGAAATAAGGTTATGTATGTTCAAGGTCAAGGTCAAGGTCATCGCCGTATACGCTGTACTACGTATTAGCGTCTATTGTTCCGTGTATTGTTCAATTGCATTAACGTTCAGTGTAGCGTGCGTGGTGCATGGTCCGCGGTGTGGAAAGTGTTAATGAGAATACGTTGAACGTTTTGGACGGTCTTTGTAAAGACCTCTCCCTATCGGAGAACGGTCCGAAATGATAGTATTGTGAATGTGAATCCGTGGAGTTTCAAACGGATTTTCTGGTATTATGTATTGCTCACGTTAAAACGTAAAAGTTGGATTATATCTTTTCGCGTATGTATATCATTAAGGTATCTGTGTTAGGAACGCTCCACGCACGAAGTTCATGCACGCGGAGGGATATTAAAGGGATAGTACAGTATTGGTGGAGATGAGAATCGGGCTTTTAACTTTTTGCGAGATACCAAGAAAACACTTATGAAATACTACAGAGCATACCATTTTAAGAGGAATTCAAAGTTTATTTAATGAAAATCGGGTTTGGAATGACTGGAACATCCCAAAACAAAGTAAAACAAAGCAATCGTAATAAAGTGTGGGTCCCACACTTATTGGAATCGCTCTGTTTTGGATATTTCAGCCATTTCAAAACCGATTTTCATCAAATAAACGATGAATTCCTCACGGAATTACATGCTCTTTCATATTTCATAAGAGGTTTCTCATTATCTCACCAAAAAAAGTTAGAAACCTGAAATTAGGTCTCAACCAAAACTATACAATCCCTTTAAAGTTGAAGTTATAGTGATATGTCTAGCTGTAGATTCTTTGATAGTCTCATTTAAGACCACAAAAAGGGTTGCTAGGGAGAATCTAATGCTCGTTGTTATTAATGCACAATTTGCGACAGGACGTCTTATAGTGACATTGATGTGAGATGTGGCATTGAGCGTTTACAATCATAAGATTCAAGACATATATTGATTGTGTTAAATAGGTTTATTAACCGACGATGATTTGTCTGACTTAGACAGAATATTGAAAGTTCATTATGTTTATCCTGCTTGTAGATTACACCAGATACATAACAGCAATACTCATGATTATAGATAACACAGCCATTCTCATGAGTTAGTTAGAATAGATATAAACGTTGTTTAAATATTTTGGCCTTAATTACGTTATCAGGAAAGAAAGAAAATATTCATTATCGTCTTACTGTTTCTGTGTAGAGCTGAAATAGAGTATACTGATTTGTATGGCGTGTTATATGGATAATTTTCTTCTTGTTTGTATCTTACAGGAACCACTCATTCCAACACAGTTGTTGAATATATCACACTAGCAAGCGCAAGTTTGCAGTATGCACAGTTACATATCGCTGATAATGCTGTGTAACAGAATAAAGAACCCACATCACGTTAAACCGAGGATTTCTTTGTTCTTTTATTGCAACAACGTGTCCATCTGAAGAGATTGCATACGAATCCATCACAAGGGGGTTAAAACAAGTGATTAATCATCAGCAAGAGCATTTCTCCGACATGGGATGATAAGAAGAAACATTGAAGTAGTGTGATAGGTCATCATGCATTGTTATAACCTACACATAATATGCGTGTAATATTCATGTACATTGCTTGGAAATAAAAATGATAAAAAAGGAATGAATTAATAAATAAATAAATGAATGGATGAATGAATGGATTCATAAATAATGATGAATGATTGAGTTATAAAAAACAACAACCTCGTTCAATACAGAGGCGACACGGATCTTGTTGGTGTCTTGCAGGCTGTCGTATTTGACTGAGTTCAAATATTGATGCAGATTTAATTTCCTAGCTTCCTTGGTTCTCCAGTCAAATCCTTCTCGTTTTGTTAATGAACAAACAAACAAAGCTTTCATCCTTGTTACGACGAATATGAGCATCGGAAATATACAGCACACTAATTATTGCCCTTTGTTGTAGAGAACCCCTCCTCGATATTTTATCTGATTCGACCTACTTGTGTCCTATCGTGTAAATTTGCCCGGCGGGTATTCGGGTATAAGCGACTCTATTCAAATATTTCTCTTTGTAGGCATGATAGAAGCGTGAATGAATGAAAGTAATGAATAATTTACAATCTTTATCTCTCTGTCGCGCTCTTGTTCTCTTCTAGATGTTGTTGTTGTTATATTTCTTCGTCTCTTTGTTTCTCATGAGCAGTGAAAGGAGTCTCTCATTATACATGTATGTTGCTCGTGTTTTGCAGTTGCATAAGAAATGAAACGAGACGGCTCCAAAAAAAATGTATATATATATATATATATATATATATATATATATATATATATATATATATATATATATATATACATATATATATATATATATATATATATATATATATATATACATATAATATATATATACATCTTCACATTACAGAGATCCTTTAGCTCTCCCTCCCCATTACGAATGTTCACACAGAATGATAAATAACAGATGATGAAGAATAAAGATTTTATATACGCAGAGAAGACATCTGCAAGCCAGCAATGCCATTGTATATATGGAGAAGCATTATTTGTTATTTTGTTTTGTTTTCATCCTCTTTTTTATACATTAGTTGTCTGGCTTTATCTGCAGGCGAAATGAAATGAGTGAATAAGCCATGAGCAGTCTATAAAATGAATACATACTTTACATGCGTCTGCTTCTTTCCTGTTAGGGATTTTTTTCCATCTTCATTTTTTTTTTTCTGGAATCAAAGGTCTCGTAACGCGTCCGCATCAGATTATACCCGCCCACTAAACTTTTTGCGACCTATACCCGCTTCCAGCAACGCAGAATAATTAGGAATATCAAAACGTTTACGCGCAATGCTGATGACGCATAAAGCATAGTAATTGAAGAAAGATTCCAAAGCCCACAGCTCCACCATCCAATTCCCCTCCCCCCCCCCCCCCCCTCCCGGAGTTGCTATCGAAGAATAAAAGGACACACACAATATTCCATTTCTAAAGACCTGGATCAAATCTAACCGTATTGCTGTTCGGAATCGCACGCGTTGTGTCAATCCTATTGAAGTTGATATCATTGAGTATAAAATTCGATATTCATGGAATACCAATCGTGAGTCTTGTCGTGGATTGATTGAAACCAGAGCATTTTATTCCCTCTTCGATTTCGAAATCATCCTTTCCCTTGGATCTTTGCGATTTCATCTCGACCGTCAAGGAAGAGAGAGTACAAAACTTTTGGTTGTTGATCAAGTTTTGCATGTTGGGAAAAGTGAGTGACAATATTTTGGCCCTGACTAGTAATAATAATAAGGTCTTACTTACCCAGGGTAGCCTCTTCAGTGTTGCCACTGCTTTACCAGCGGGCCCTGCCATTATTATTACCATATATATATATCTATATTTATCCATCTATCATTTTTTAACTATCTGTCATGCATAAGATATTTCCTCACCAAACAGCCAGTAAGTCTCATACCCTGAGGTACGAGTCTACATGAAGCAAATAATAATAATAATAATAATGATAGGTATGCACGCGCGCAAACAATGTTATGATGATGTATACTGCGTACGGACCTGCGGATGAACAGCCCTTAAAAGTTCTTCTGAAGTCATGTTCGTCTATTAAATGCACACAAACATACACAAACTATAATGTACACACGCATAAGTAAGCATCATTGTTAGTTTTATATACGTTTGTGTGTGCGTAGGCAAATACAGTTATTTGCCCCCTTTTAAACGTATACATACATAACGTACATGATATACGTACATATTGGTTTTTGCAAAGAAATATATCAAATGTCATTTTTATTTGATGATCATTAAAGGTATCAATCATTTCCAACTGAGAGTATTTGAAGCAAAAGTACCCTTTCTGTGCCGATAAGTAAAATGTGCACAGATTTCACAAACGAACCTAGGGAGAAGAAATTGACGTGGCACGCTGAAATTTAATCATGTTCATGGAGGTTTGCTCGTGCGTGCGAAACAACGGGAAAGGTGTATGAAGCAAAAATATCGTCACCCTGTGTTAGATATTCTCTCTATATACAAATAGGCCTATAACGCTATTGTGGAAGCATATTCGTGACAGTTAAAATTGAAGTTAGATATTTGTTAAAGCCAATATGAATACCATGATGTAAAATTGTTCTTAAAGGCAACGCTTGCTTGGGGTCCGTGTATGCTGTGTGTATAACTGTGATTTTACATAACTTTTACTTGCAGGGCACATAAAAGAAAGTGATAATGAGTATACTGGAAACGAAAGAGCATTCTTGAAAAGCTCGCATTCCAACTAAAGCAAGATATTTACGGCGCAGATGCCATCGAGTATAGGTTTCATACCCACCCTGTGTGAAGACTAGAATCGCGTTGTACGAGTGTATAACGGGTTATTTTCCCTTGTGTCATATGAACTAATCAATAGCATACTCTCAGTATCAACATTTTGTTCTTGTATTGAAATCGAAAGTACGTAAGAACCTCACCGCAAGCTCCATCTCCTTGGCGTTGAAATTCAATACAATTACATGACTGTGAAAATAGGTGGAAAATTAATATGAATTATCATTGTGAGAGAATTGAGTATGTGGCTTTGTGAGTTGTGGCAGAATGCTGAACTAATATTTCTCCTGTCGTTTATTCTGATGATAGAATTTTCCCTCTGGTGTTGGAATTGAGTCTTTGTCTAATTCTTTTTTTTCTCTCACTCTCTCTCCTTCTCTCTATCCGCCACACTGCTATTCAGTTAGGAATATGTCAATAACCACAAGCAAGATGTAGGGAAGAGAAAATTCTGTAACATGAGAGAGTATGAGAACAGTTGCGAAGACAAATCCAGTGATCTGCGAATTAATTTCTCGTGACAATCGCAGATATATTTTTCTCTTTTTTTTTCTTCTTGTCATTCTGCCCATGTGATTGCAACGAAAGTCTGTCATTATGCTATTTTGGGCAATTGCTTATTTGTCTCAAATTGACCTTTTTCTTCGGTAGAAAAAACAAAAACAACGTTATTTCTCATCGTCTTTCCTTTTTTTTTAATTCGACCGGAATAAAGGTAACGATTTTGAGCCCATTTCGAGTCATTTTGGGTACACCTTCGGATGCTGAAATGCGTATCAATCGCAAAACAGGTGAAAAAGCAAGCGGCTAGAGATAGAGAGCGAAGGCGAAAGCTAAATGGCCGCGAAATCGCGAACGTGCCTCCTGTGAAACGGAAGATGACCACCAGATAGAATGCAACTTACCGGCGAGTAAACGTTGATATGTCAACCGAACGTCGATGAAATCAGACAAGTGTAATACTTTAGTCCCTTGCAAAGAATGCAATGGTTTAAGTTGTAGCATCGAGAGTAGTATAAGGCGCAAACATATTGCCCTGCGCCTTGAACGATGTTGAAAAGGCCACGTATGAAATTTCTTATTTGAGGTTACGATTAGAACGACAATACTGATATTTTTCTCAAGGTAGAAACCAGTTTGCCTACATAATTTCTTTGTATCTGAAATATATGAGTGTGAGTGTGTGTGCGTGTGTGTGTGTGTGTACGTGTGTGTGTGCGTGTGTGTGTGTGTGTGTGTGTGTGCGTGTGTGTGTGGTGTGCGTGTGTGTGTGCGTGTGTGTGTGTATGTGTGTGCGTGGGTGTGTGTATGTGTGTGTGTGTGCTGTGTGCGTATTTGTGTGCTCTGCGTAGAGGTTAGTGTTTCCGCAATATAGAAATGAATAGAGCATGTGTTTCTAATATCATATCCTTTGTTGCCAATCTAAAGAGCAAGAGTTGTGTTAACATTTGAGATTTGGCATATGACATTTGAGGATTTGGGATAAAGGCACAATTGAGTTCGAACGAACAGCTGTAAATTTCAAAAACTGTATTGCAAGTTGCGAGGGGATGACATCATCAAATCACCATTTCCATATTCATATTAAACTGTTCAAGAACTGTTTCGAGAAATTTCAGTTTCACAAATTCTCTTTCTTTTAAGACTAACTTTAAACAAGTTTTAGCAAAGTTGTTATTTGTAAGTAACACACCAAATTTATTCTGAGCTAGCTAATCATTGTTATTTCGGCATTCTGGTTAACTCTTGCTGTGGCATTATCAACATATCTTCTGTATATACGTTTTGCTATTTAATGTACATATGTTCATAAATATTATTCAGGGTTCCATGGAAGACCATTATTCATTGGTGAATGGGCTACCCTGACAAAAGATTAGAAATGAATAAATAAATAAATAGATAAATAAATAAATAAATAAATATGAAAAAAAAAAAATGAATAAACAGATAAATAAATAAATAAATAAATAAATAAATAAATAAATAAACAAATAAATAAATATAACTAAAATAAATAAATAAATAAACAGCTCATGTAAGCCCCTTTAAAGTCCTCCCCCCCCCCCTATATTTCCGGCAAAGATTGGCATCAGCGTACGGAATGAATCCATTTACCGGAATACACAGAAAGGAAGCAACTGTCTTGCTCTGTTACGATGCATTATGACGAGAAAATCGACAGTAATATCCACCTCAACTTGTATGACCTTTTACGACAGTCGTAGACGTGGTATACTTATGTAAAACAAAAGTAAATGCTCTAGGCCATGATGATTAAGGACTGTGGTGGAACTAGATTTTAATAAGTCTCCTCTTTACGTCATATAAATCAGCACCACCAAATGAAGCATGGTTTCAAAGACGATGCTAATTGCAGTATCTTTTCAACGAATAATCTTTACACTTCAGGCACGTATACGTACGTTCATCATATACCATTATTATATGGAGATGCTAAGTGTCCTTTGCTCAACGCAGCAGTGGTCAAATCTTAAAGTCATTATTTATCATTTCCAGATGAAACAAAAACCAAGCTTTTAGTGCTTCAAAGTAGTTCTAAAATGTGAGTCAGGGATAGAAACAACCGATGTAAATGAATCGGCATAATCAATATTAAGTATTGTTAAAAATAAAAAGATGTGAACAATAGTATGAAAAATATGTTTCTAGACCAAACCGTCTACAGTTATGATTTATTGAGAGAAAGAGTGATATTTTCTTATGTTTTAGGCTTAATTGTTTTGTGATACAACTAACCTACACATACGCATCAAATGTTGTATCTCGAACGTTGTTAAATCACTGCTCCCAATGGTAAACACTACCTTTAAAGGGAAATTCACAACATATTTCGTATCCTGAATACAGAGAGTTTAGAAAATGGGGCAAATTGGCAACTCTTTGTGATTATTCAAAGACGTTGAGTCGCTTTCCATTCGTTTTTGTACACAAATATCACTAATCTTCATTTTTGGCAAAGACAGAACTTATTCGCTTAAAGTTATTGTTTACCTTCGGGAGCACTGATTTAAAAAAATGTCCAAGGTATCATATTTTGATGTATATGTCTAGGTCAGCTGTATCACAAAACATCCTACCACATAAAATTTTTTAAACAGAGCCTAAAGTATAATGAGATATCACTATCTTTCTCATTAAACCATAATTGTAGACGGTTTAGTCTTAAAACATTCTTATTATAACTGTTGTTCACATTTATGTTCAGAAATACTTAACATAGATTATACTGGTTCAATTTTTTACATTGGTTGTTTGTATCCCTAACTCACATTTAAGAACTATTTTGAAGCACTAATGTTGGGCTTTTGTTTCATATGCAAATGGTAAATTATGCCTTTAAGGGCACACGTAAAAACGTATAACTCTTGAATATAAAGAGTACGTCTGAAGATATTTTTTTTTATCCACAGGAGAAAATGGAAATTTCTGATTTTGTTTTTTTGTTTTTTGTGGACAAACCGAATGAAGAGCTGCTCAGCATCTGCATCATTTATAACTCTCTTTTACGTGTCCGATTTTCCACCAAAATTTTACTGATTCAATCTTTTTTCTGTTTCATATACAAAGCAACATAATATCAGGAAGGACTTTCCCTTTAAGTCGGCATGCATTACCATTCTTTCATTAAGTACTCGAGCCTCTGCCGTGTACAGACAATGTGACCTTTCCCCCCACAGGAGATTAGGACCGCGGTGTCGGCACACTTTCTGTAACTCGCCGGTCGGTCGGTCCTGGGGAGCTAAAAGGCGGGAGGAAGTACATGTGCTTCCGCCGGCCGTGTCGTTGAGTCGTCAGGTGTCGCGCTGCAAAGTCATTATAATATGATTCAAAGCAGGAATTAACCTATGATATTGATCCATAGCACACACACACTCAACCAAGACACATATGTGCCATCACACACAAATTCGCAAACAATCACCTAAACCCACATAATCAATATCAACAACAGAGAAAAAGACAAAGAGAGAAAACACACACACGCGCACAGAGAGAGAGAGAGAGAGAGAGAGAGAAGAGAGAAGCTCTTTTACTTTTCAGTGTAAAAAAGGGTATTTATATTTATGCCAAGTACCTGCCAATTTGTTGGACAATTCAATGGCGTGCAATTTCGTTGATAGTAATATTGATATTGTTAATGGTATTGATATTCATATTTCTGCTGATATTCGTTTTTCCGAAGGTTGGTTAATCCGCAAATGAAAATAAGGTTCGTTATTCCAAAGGTTAGTTATTCCAAAACACACAATTTCCATATAGGGTCTACCTAGATGTGTCTAAATGAAACAGTATAATCGGAACGTTTGTGGCGTTATTCAGAAGGTTCGTTATTCCGAAGATTTGTTAATCCCAAAATGAAACTGGCACTGGTATGTTTTGTTTCTCAGGGATGTCGCAAAAGATATGGTTCGACAACCGAACTGTTTTTCTATCCCCTCATCACGCTTCCCTCACAAAAACAACACGATGGGATTTTTTTTTACTGCAATTTCTATTATCAAGCTGCTTCAACAAGAACATATTGTTTACACTTAGGCCTGCATCCTTTTGAAATTAGTGACAATTTTCTGATAGCAAAGATCCAAAAATTATCATATTTTTTGGCAAGTTACAAACGGCTGAGGAGAAGCATGCCAACTCATTGTAAATCATGTTTAACACGTTTAAAGGCGACTGACATTCTATCATATTATGATTTATCATTCTTGATTGATATTCTCATATTTCTACAAGTAATAGCTTCAGGAGCCCTTTTCAGGAGCCCTGAGATTGAACTTATTTTTTCCTTGAACTTATCTTTTCCTTTGCCTTGAGCATGATCAATACCGATATGTTTTTGTTCCCTGCATGCGTTAAACTGTATAGTTCAACTAGAAATTACATATCATCCATTTGAAACTCATCCGTTAAATTACATTTCAATCGGTTACCGGATTTCTATGCACATAGAATTCTGAGCTCTTTTATGGCTTTTTTCCTTTTGATCATGTTGATAAAACACATGTTGGAGAGACCTTGACAACCCGTCAGCACCTATTCAGTCGTTTTGCTGAATATTTGTTCCGATTTCACTTGATTTTACATACTTTTGACAACACTTTCTGAGTACATAGGAATAGAACAAATTGCTCAGTGCAAAATTCAAATGCTCTCCTATAAGCTACTCGCCAATCAATATAAATCATGCAACCATTCAATCTTGATGAATGTCGTTTGTAATTGGCTGAATAAAAATGACCACTTATTTCTTTTATCACGAAATGCGCATTAAGCAGAAGGGACAATGGGGTTTTCCTCCCACGTGAAATAACATATGAATATCACTGCAAATATATCCGCCGAGGCGGAGAATATCCGACCGTTTCACTTGTCCAACTCTTTTTCTCTCATAAATGAAGTTCAGCTTAGGTAAGTATGAAGATGGATGGTAAAGATTTGCCATGGCTACTTGCCTGGGTATGACAGGGGATGACGCGCTTCCCAAAAATAAATAAATAACATATCTCCAAATCTAGCCATCTATATTGTTTTGTACATATATTTCCAGCGCCATCTCAAAATATTCATCTGTTGTGCATTATTCTTGGTTTTAGTGCTCTGGTCCCCCCCCCCCCCCCCCCCCCTGCGCTCTCTCTCTCTATTATTATTTCATAAGGCAATTTACACACTGCTCACTATGAAAGTTACATGAGACCTGCGTCCATTCCCCGTCAAATGTTTTGGCAATCGTGATACATCCACATTGGGACTGTCAGAGGAATGAAATGTCCAGTGCCTTGACTTGTATTTTTCGATTTAAAATTCCACACAGTCGTATAATATGTACATCACCAAACAGCGATCCTTCCGCTCTGCGTGTTGTGCTTTATGATTTGTGCGAATGCAAAGATAACAAATTTTCTTGTAGTAGAGTACAATCTCTCTTAGTGTTTTTTGGTCTTTTCTTTTGCTTTTTGCTGCAGAGTTATACTGTATACAATTCAATTTCCCCTCATTTTGCTTTTTTTTTTGTTTACATTAAACACCAACAACTAACAATGATAAAACACAATAATCATAATCGTAATGATTAACAATCATTACGTGAAAAATGAACGATTAGCTTTATATCTATCTATATAATATATACATACATATATATATATATATAGGCCTATATATATATATATATATATATATATATATATATATATGAAAAATGTCAATTCAACAAGGAAAATTTGAATGATGGATATGACACTATCATTTTTCATTGTTTCTAAATCTACACGTCTTGATAGACTGGAGCGTCTCGAAGGGTGATGTTCGTTATTCCGAAAGTTTGTTATTCCGCAACACACAAATCCCTCATTTCTAGATGATCGTAAGTCCGAAAACAAGGTTCGTTTATCCGAAATAATATAAGGTTCGTTACTCCGAAGGTTCGTTAATCCGAAAATGAAATAAGGTTCCTTACTCCGAAAATGAAAAGAAGATGCCCACTAAAGATCCTTTGGAACTACGAAGCTTACCTCGTTTTCTGATTAACGAATCTTCGGAATAACGAATGTCTTTTTTTCATTTTTCGATTACTGAGCCTTCGGAATAACGAAACTTTGGAATATTGAACATTCGGAAAAATTAAGAAATGTTGCAATCCAAAATTGGTCAAAGGTCCCAGTGACCTTTTCCATGTCTTCTCACGTGATTTTGTATTTATTTTATTTTTTCAGAACTAGGACAAGAGAGGGAAAATACACCCACTCACCAAAACGACACCAACTATCAAACCAACCAAAAGGAATTCGCACTGTAAAGGAAAAGCTAGAAGTTTTGAACCTAGCATTGAGTAGCTATTTTCCCAAGAGGTCAAGCTGATACGATCAGGGAGATACTGGGTTGATGATATTTCTGTACAATATCTGCATTGTGAATGATTAAACTTTTAAAAACAATCAAAATTCTCGAAGTCATACTCAATAAGTCTCCTAATGTCTCCAGTGGAAATAGACGAAATTTCGTCTCTTTAAAGACAGAAATTGACGAATTTGAGCGGGTCGTTCGGGGACAAGAATTGGAAATTTTTGTGACTTTGATCGCTACAATGACTGCGAAGGCTTCGTCAAGTTTTGTTTTGTTTGATGCAGTTATCTTTAAGACTCCTGAAGCAGGCAAGGGACGTCTAAAATATGACTCAAATAAACATATGATTAATTGCACAAAAACAGCATTACCAGTTTGTTAACTACATATATGCTATGTATACATATAAATGCATATAATTTATGAATAAAAATATATTTGTAAGCATAGCCACACATATGATTACAGCCGTCTCGAGCATTAATGTATAATATCATGATTGATAGTTACTGAGACATAATATGGCCTGACTGTCTCACGAAGTTTTATGCATTCAGAGAAATGTTTTCGATGAAAGCGACGAATTTCCTCCGCAGGCGTCCCACCCAGTCAAAAGTGGAATGCAGGCCACATATCGATTGCAACCAGCTTGGCTACATGTCTTTCCGTATCGTCAACCCAAAGACACTTATGTATTAAGGGTACAGTTTTGATATTTCTCTGATTCCTGTGTCCTATTGGATCTGTAGCTTATCTTTGGTAATATGATTAACTATAATACATTTGTAATTACCGCTATTATATCATCAAGTTTACCACAACATTAGCATTGTTCATAAACATACAAAAAGTGTAAATAATGGACTAGGGAAAAATACTCTGCTGTGCTTAAAATGAGAGAAATATCAGGAGTATAAACAATTGACAGATGGCAAACGTCTTGCATTGCGAAGAATCATATCAGTAAATGTAATCTGAAGATTTTTCCCAAACGATCCCTACAAGTAGGTATAGAAATCTATGAGGCATGTGCATCGATTTGTGGTCCGTTAACAATAAGTTAGCAATAACATTTGTTTTTTTTTAAAGAAATCTCAATGTACTTTTCTTCTTTGGTCAAAGCGAATTACTTGCCTGAAATGACCAAAGTGCATTGCAACAGGAAATTGAATTGAAATTGAAATTGAATTGAAACTTTGAATTGAATTGGATTGAATTAAAATTGAACGCCAATATCCACTTTTATGTCCCTCTTTCTATCTCATTATTTTTACAATGACGGTCGCATCAAAATACATATAAATCAAACTAAATGAATTTTAATAACTATATTTAAAAACAATAAAACACACACACACACACACACACACACACACACACACACACATAGATAATCAATGAATGATATATAAAGCAGCCTCAAATGCTTACAATGTCCTTCAGGTTTTCTAGAAAGTAATCGATGCATCCAGAGTGAGGAGAGTGAGTGGGCAGAGTGACAAACATCTATCGAGTAAATACCACGTATATACATTAATTTTTCTGAAGGAATATTACTGCACTAAACATATGAAAATGTTAGTGTGACAGGTTTAAAAACGATGTTTTTGTGTTTAAGTATTTTTCATTTCTAAAGAATCTGAACCTTCTAAACAATGAATATTAAAGAAAGCGTTTTATGTCATGGACTTCGTGTGGTGGAATTACATGCAAGCAATGAAGGAGAATAAACATCGTGGGGGAAATATTACCTTTTAAGTGTTTACCCAGGGTGGAAATGAAAAGTCTGAATATGAAAAATGATTTTTACAATCCGAGCCCCGTTTTATCTGACATGGTTCTTCGGATTTTCATGTCACATGACTACAGAGTACTTATCAAAGTGTACAGTATGTATATATATACATATATATTCATTGAATCAAGATTGGCTATTGATGTATTCCCTGCATTCCTCTGTTGTGACTTTAATATATATATATATATATATATATATATATATATATACGTATCATAAAAAAGTATGTATATATATATATATATATATATACGTATCATAAAAAAGTATGTATATATATATATATATATATATATAAGTACAAAAGCGTCCATGGGGATATATTATACATCTGAAAACAAGGAATCTTAAAGTCATAATTTACTATTTGCAGCTGAAACAAAAAACCAACATTAGTAGTTAAAAATAGTTCCAAAATGTGAGTTTGGGATAGAAACAACCTCTATAAAAATTTGAATCCGTATAATAAACGTTAAGTATTGTTCAAAATCGAAAATGTGAACAATAGTTATAATTAAAATGTTGCCAGAATATTAAAATCGTATGCAGTTATAGTTAAATGAGAAAAATACTGACATCTCCTTATATTTAAGGCTTTATTGCAAAAATTTTACATGGTAGGATGTATAGTGATACAACAGACCTACACAAATGCATCAAATGTGATATCATGAACATTAATTTTTAAATCAATGTTCCCAAAGGTAAACAGGACCTTTAAGGGGAATTCGTTCGAAGGGGGATTTTTTTTTTAATTCCCCTTAAGGTTTTGACAATGTTTTTTAAAGCCTTATCATTGATCTGGGGCCTCAGGACTACTCCACACTAGGGCACAGATGGCTTAGTGTGAATAGATTCAGGACTGTACCATCAATACAATTTAGGGGAGTTTGGCAGGGATGCAAAAACAAAAATGGGTGTATATATTAAATGTACATAGAAAACGGATCATTTGGGTAATTTAGGTATGTCTGCTTTTTCTAAAAAAAAGAGTTGTATTTTTCCATTAACATACAGAATTTAGTGGCATTAGGTGCATTTTGTGCTCTTGTCAGTTCAATTCTGCATTGAGCCAATATTAATGCAAAGTTTTTCAAAAGGGGCAATATTTGAATTTTTTCTGAATAGTTTCATCCTTTAATTTTGATCAAAATTCCCCCAAACTATCATTTATTCCGCATTTCCCCCTATGGCTGGAAATAGCGTGTTATATATATATATATATATATATATATATATATATATACCCGTTGGGTGTATATCCGTCGGAAATATATGGGTTGTTGAGGATCGTGACACCGTGAAACCGCCGGTAGCAGACAAGGCACCAAAACACAGGTATATATATATATATATATATATATATATATGTAGAGAGAGAGAGAGAGAGCGAACACATGATTACTTTTTATTGTGTGTGATATGAAACCACGTAATTTAGGATGTTGTTTTATTTGAAGAAATGATTCACAAAAATTGTGGAGCTGGTAACAACACAAGTATTGTCTTAGAATCACGCGAAATATATGCACATACATATCGCTGCAAATATTTGGCCGCAAAAAAAAAATAATTGGTTAAAATGTATGTATACATGTATATAGGTTGGTTCCTCTGTAATGATATACATAGAGAGACAGAGAAGTAGAGGCAGACATATTTCAAATGAATTTATATTCAGTCTTTTTTTTAATGTGTTCATATCTTCAGAAGATGTGCCAAATTCTTGGACTCTCCGTCACTTGCACAGATAAGATAAATTCATCGGCCAAAATCGTTTAACATCCCCTTATTAAATACACCTGCGCCACCAGCCTCAAATGAAATGTCCGCTTTTCTGCGCCAATTTTATTTTCTCGTACCCATTTGCATCTCATTATAGAGTAATGCTTATACTGAGTAGTGTGAACTTTGTAGGGAATAAAACTTTTCGTCTGGGTTAAGGAAAATTAAAGTTGTTATGAGCACCAGAGATATGCTTCTAGTGACACACACACACACACACACACACACGCACACACACACACTCACACACACACACACACACATATAGTTATATACATATAATATATATACATACATAGGCCTAAAATGCTCAGCATCGAGCACTTTCATCAATCCTCAACAAACTGTATCCAACGGATATACCCAACAGATATATATATATATATATATATATATATATATATATATATATATATATATATATATATATAGAAACGTAATAAGAAAATTGGTCTGCTCGGCATCTTGAAGATAATAAGTAAACGAATCAGTAGAAAAAGAAAAAGTTAAAGTTTAAACTTTTTTACGGCGTTCTTTTTCTACTGATTCGTTTACTTATTATCTTCAAGATGCCGAGCAGACCAATTTTCTTATTACGTTTCTGTACTGTGTACATTTTCTGCTACTCTTCCGACTGTTGGCGATGAGGCCCTTTTCAGATTCACTGTTTTGGAGCCGGAGATTTGCCATGTCATCTTGCAGTCATGACTACGCGTCATTGGATGCGTCACTATGGACACTGTGCGCTACCTCCATCTGTTTAACGCAGTGACTTCTTTGAAAGGTGAGTTTCAAAATCCGTCTGCCCATGATCAGACGTGTTTTCATGTCTGTTTCAGAAACGGGTTTGATTAAGATCTTTTGTCACACCATGGGCACTGATGAAGAGTGTGACCTTGCCTTTCAGTATTTGAGAGCTATGCTCCGTTTTTAAGATCTTCAAGATCTAGGATTGATTATTTTTTTACGGCGTTCTTTTTCTACTGATTCGTTTACTATATATATATATATATATATATATATATATATATATATATATATATACATATATATATTTTTCTCTCGCTGTACAGGCGGAAAGCAAATCCTCGAAAACAAAGGTAGTATGTCAAGGCTTCGAAAGACAGCATCAGGATGGCTTAGACGATTGTAATTCTCCTGATATGTAGATCAGATTGCCTAATTTGCGGTCTGTTAAACAACGGCACAATAAGAAGATTGTCTGGAATTCGAGAACACAACTTTTCCGGCCGTCAGAATCAATCATAAAAAATTCATGGAATGCAAAGGCACACGCATTCCTTACGTAAGCACACGATTACGCGGGTATGCGGCCGTGTTTTTTTTTTTCCTAGGCCAAAAGACGGATCAGAGAAGAATATAAGACGATGACTTGTTAAGAATACATGACTTGGTGAAAAAGGCACGAGATCTAGAGGAATGTGCATTTTACAGACAAAGGAATGAGTGTTCACGAGTTCGTCCCAGACAGGACAGATTACATATTGATAAGATAATCTACAGTTTCATCGTCATACGATGACGGTACGATGACGGTCTCCTCTGTGTACAATTTCTCTGTTTTGACATCCAAGTACAGCTGGGGCTGAAATTCGGGTTTCCGCGAAAAAAAAAAAAGAAGATAAAGAGGAGAAATCAGAAAACCTGCCTTTCTACATTTCATCAGCGTTTTGTAAGGCAGATCACACCGATGCGGCCGCGGTGTCGCCCTTAAACTTTTCGATTCACGGGTGAGGTTTTTGCTTTCAGTAATGCTATACCCCTCAGAGCGGAGCGTGCCTTTACTCCTTCTTGACTTACAGACCCGGGCCGAGGAAGATGACAGAGGTGGCGTTGGAGAAGGAGAGATAAAGACAGAGTGTCGGTAAATGTGTGTGTGTGTGTGTGTGTGTGCGTGCGTGTGTGTGGGCGGGGGAGGATATGCTGAGAGGGGAAGGGGTCTTTGGTAAATATGCAATATGACCACATTCTATTATGCTGTATTGTGTAGTCGTGTATTTTTTTTTTGGGGGGGGGGGCATTTCAATAATTTTTTTTTTATGACTGGAATGTCAAATATCAATTATCCACTTTAAAATTTTCATTTCTATGAATAATATTACATTTGTACGTAACATTATTCTCAGCATATGTCAGAAACAAGTTGACGGAATATCTACTTTTTTATGTTTGAATGTGGAAGAATAAAGATTATTGAAAAAAGCGTGTGTGTGTGTGTTTGTATATGTGTGTGTGCTTGTGAGTGTGGGTGGGTGTGTGTGTTCAAAATGGGGGGGGGGGGAGGAATAACGATTGAATGAATGACAAGGGAGAATCATAAGGCTGTTAAAAAAAAACAAAAGCAATCAGCTCTTACAGATTTATTGGGGTCTTGCCATCGGGGTCATTCCACTAGACCGACACCCACGAGTCATACAGCCCACGAGTTCGACATTGAAAACAGGTCCATGAGTCATACAGCTCACAAATCATACAGCCCATGAGTACGACACTAGGCAAGCAAAGCCCATGAGTTCGACAGATACAACACGGGGCTTAATGTGTCGGTCTCGTGGGCCTTGTTTGATAGCTTAGTGTCAAACTCATGGGCTGTATGACTCGTGAGCTGTATAACTCATGGGCCTTATGACTTTTGAGCTGTATGACTCGTGAGCTGTATGACTGTGGGTGTTGATCTCGTGATGTGCACCCTAAATAAATTCAGCACCCAGACGGGTTAATAGCCATGTGAAGAGTTCGTCGTGTGTCTTTGCGACATCAAATCATCGTCAACCTTCGGAGTTCTTTTTTGTATACTTAAAAACAACTTTGTATCTTTATAACAGTGGACATTTTAGAAAACCTCCGAAAAAGTTTTAGTCCGTAGAGTATCACTTATACTGGAAAATAGTTAGACACATTGCCTGAAAGTCTCCAAAGTAAACATCTTGAGGAACTAATGGCAGGAAAAGGTGGAGCGGGAGGTCAAAATTATACGAGGGCGTTGATATTTTAGCCGCCTGTGTGGGAGTTGCCGATGGATTCCATATCTCAAAACTCATAACAAGATATTTTCGTTTTTTTTTCATCCCGATAGACAATCCTGATTGATGAGGTGCGAGCCCAATGATATTGATTTTTTTTTCAAGTGACCCTTTAAGAAACTGATACATTTTAAAACCACTGTGTGACTGGTATACCCACATCACCACGACAAAAATATTTCAAGGCCATCCATAAGAGAGAGTTTAACTGTGCAATGCTTGGCGAACGATTACATGATATGCTAATATGGGTCGATAGAATAAGTAGAGGAAGAAGAAGATGATGAATGAAGAGAGAGAGAGAGAGAGAGAGAAAGAAAAGAAAACTGGTGGCGGTGTTGTCAAAAGCGCATTTGATTTGTGGCGTCTTATCAGCCGAGAACCCTTTCCCCGTTCAACAAAATCCACCACTATTGGATATTTCTCCTTTTTTTTCTTCTTCTTTTCGTTCCACCACCGAGAGTATACATGGGCTCTCGCGCGACCCGAAACGAGGGTTATTTCGCTTGACTTCTTTACACGCCTGGATTCGTTGACCGGCAAACTTTGTTATGGCCTCGAGACAAAAAAGGGATCAATGTCGGTGAAAAGATTCTCCTCGCAGATTTCCGATCCTCCTTCTGGCCCACACACTACCTCCTCCAGTTTCCTGCGAGAAAACTTCCTTCAATAATGTTTCATTATGGTGGTGGGACGGCGTTATCATCAGTGATTAAATGGAAGGTTTTCCCCCAAAAGGCATGATAGTAATATACTATGTGGATTCGGCGAATGCATAACCATCAGCGAAAAAAAAAGAATAATAGCGAAAGTTTTAGAAAAATCGGGCAATCCATTGAAAATCTATACAGATTTTCCAGTTTCATGTGCCACTCTGCCTTGATCGAAGTCTAAAACGATCTGTGATGTCAGCAACGTAGTAAAACGATTAAAAGTCAAATAAAAGGAGTTTCATATATGCTTGATATCAGTATTCTATTATTTATTGCATGTATTATCATTCTACTTGTTCGTCTCTCTTTCACCTTCGATTTGTGCGATTTCACAGAGATTTCTTCTCTTCTGTAGTGTACGATGTACAGGTGGTTCCTTTTGGAAGATTATTCTTTCTTTCTTTTTTCTTTCCTTTTGCAGTATGTTGAATAATATTTGAATCTGCGTAAATTGGTTTTGTCTTTATTCAATATCTCTTGCCAACCACTGCCAACTGTCAACGAGCACAAGATTACAATCAAGGAGGGATTTGGTTTAAAAAATGGGAAAATGTATGCTGATTGTCAGCTGTCATAAATGATGCAACAATTTTGATTCCGTATAATCTTAAAAGTCAGAGAAATTTTTGTACTTCAGTTCTCAGTAATTTCCTTTGTCACAATGATAATAATAATAATAACAATAGTAATAATAATAATAATGATAATAATAATGATTATAACAACGTCTTATGTTTTCTAGGGTAGCCTCTTCAGTGTTTCCACTGCTCTACCAGAGGGGCCTGCCATTATTATTACCCTAGCGTTGCCAGGTACCCATTTATACACCTGGGTCGAGAGGGACACAGTGGGTAAAAACATCTTGTCCAAGGACGTAAACACTGGGCGGGAATCGAACTCGGGTCCTCCGTTTGGGAGTCGGGAATCTTATCCACTATGCCACAATAATGTACTGATCTTGTGTCACTACGTGTAATCAAATGCTTTATGTAGTTGGAAATAAATGAAATTAAATTGAATTAAAGAATGAAATGTGAAAACAATTTGGTGTTATGCAGCCATAATTACACATTTCAATCATCCAGAGACTCACACCGGTGCATTCATTCAGCTTGTTTTCACTGGGTCTTGATGGTTTTTTTTCTTTTTTTTTTCTTTTTGGATTTCGTCTGGCGTCGTTGTTTTTTTATTTCTTTTGGCTGCGTTCTGAAAAGAAGACGTACAATATTCACAGGTGATCCCGCTTTTCTTGGAGACAACATTGATTCTGTGCACTATATAAAGCGTTTTGCTCCCCTCGACCTCCGCGTTCGATTGGAAACGGAGAAATCTGGCTCTGTATGGCGGCGTCCCCCGTAGCTAGAGTGAACGCGTTCTGCGGCGGTCTCTCCGCAGATTGTCGATCCCACGAATCGATCCATTTGTTTCACTCCATACTATCGATTACTGCTCAGAGCTATCGAAACATCAATAAATGTTGCACGTTAGATAAACGGTGATGACGCAAAAAAGAGAGAGAGAGATACATGTACACAACTGCAGTAGGGAATTCTATCCGAACAAATTGGGAGTTGTAATTCACTTTGAATATAAACATACGAATATCTATAATGTATCATTACATGTGCACGTGTGTGCGTTCGTGTGTGAACGTTTATATATTCATGTTTATGATATATATGTATGTGATACATTATCATGTACATGTATGTGTATGAAACCAAAATAGAAACATTCCTCGCTGTAAGACGAGACGAGACAAACGGACAGGAAAAAAAAAACCGCCGTTTTCATTCAAAACTTTTCTTGATCGCATGAACATGATGAATATCATCGTTATTGAGCACCTTCCTAATCCTTAGGTCTGATCAAGAATGTTTGTACCCCGTAAATGGGGAAAAAGGAAATTTAACAAAAAACTTACTGCACCTGTAGTTTTTTTCTCATGTGGTAACAATCAACTAATGATAAGCTGAGACAACATAAATGATTCTGTTTCAATCCAACTTAATTCTTTTGATATCCGGGCATGTTTTCAAAATGCCATTTTCCTTCCAACGTCCAAGTGTTTTGGTGATGGAACTGAATCTACTCCACCCATATTATGCAGAGAGACGTATTTTGATTTATAAAGAACATGAACAACTGAAATAAACAAAAAGAAATCTTCGTAAGGACTACTCTCATGACTGTGAAACAAGTTGCGTAGAAAATATGGACATAATGAGCGTATAGTATAAGCTCTTGTCGGGGAAAATCTGTCGTTGAGGCAAGTCGTATAGCAATGATAACAACTTCACGTCGATAACGCTGCTATACACCAGGTACGCTTTTCAGGCCATTGAACATGCTGAAGGCTCAATAGGCCGCAGCTAATAAAGGACCGATTTTTAGTACTTTTAGTTCTATAGGACGAGATGCTTTTGTACTCTCACCAATCTTTTCTCTCGCATTCCACCATTTGTTTCACACATCGACGAGAATTGGCGCGCGTTTGTGGGCGTAACCCAATCGTTTTTTGCCATTTTTTAATGCGAATTTACCATTTACTGATTAGTGGAGCGATGTTATGATTAATCGTGTTGATGTTTTCTGTGTGTTGTGTCCTTCGCGCTTTTCCCCCATTTGCTGCTCTCCCGTTTTCGCCTTAGCCAGTGGTATTTGTTTTCTGTTTTCTATATTTGCTGCTTTTTTTCCTCATACGTCCATTTTTTTTCAGCGTTCTTGTCATCTCATCTAGTGTTCGCTCCCTCTCTATCAGTCAACGCATCTTTCTTTTCACTATCCGTTCTGTATTGCTTCATTCAAGGTAAGTAAACTTCTTCATTCTTTATCAATATTTTGTAATAAATGTAAACTTTCGATGAACCTTTTCTATTCTCTCGGCAAAGGAGGAAAAAAATCAATCTTAATTTCACCTCAGATCAAAAGGTCCATATTTTCGTTGGAGAATTTTTAAGAGGTGATAACAAAAGTTTCAGTCATTCAATCAGATTAGAACAAACCGACAGACGGAATAAGCAACCATATACGTACATGCAAACACTTGTGATGTCACAGCAACAGAAGGTCACGTGATGTATATCATTATTGTCACGTGACAACTGGAAAGATATCTCGGAAAGAGACATAATATAATCAGGGGAAAATGAAATCTTTCGCAGCTGTCGCTGTATAAATGCAAACTGCTCCTTGTTAATCTCTGAAGTTACTTACACAGACTGGATAAACGTGGGCGTATCTGTTATGTATCAGATTCGATCAAGAGTATTAGGTTTTACAGTAAATGTATGGCAATATAGGTAATATCTTGTTTAATATAGGTAATATCTTTGTTTTGTTATTGAGTTGGAACTACAACAATATCCTAGGTTGAACTCATAACTCAGCTTTTTATTGTGTTATTTTTTTCTTTGTTATCTGTCGGGCAAGCAGCAGTATATGTATACATTCAAATTATTGTGAGTCACATTTCAAACATATTCTACGTGGTGTACTTCCGAGGATTACTCTTAGACCCCTCCCCCCCCCCCCTTCTTTCTTTACTTCATCAATGACAAAATACACTCAGTTCAACTTTTGGAACGCTATTGTCTTGGGGTTTTTTTCATAGTGATCAAAAATATTCTTTGAAACAACTGATAATGAGCACACCTTTTTTGAGGAATTCAACAGAAGAATCTATCCTTGAGTTTTCAAAAACCACATCATACGCTTTTCAGTTTTTCCTTTGATAACCTTTCTTGTCAAAATGTATCTTACCAAAGTCGCACAGATCGCGAACATTCAACGAAATTCTTTGTTTGTTTTTTATTGATGATCATTTTAAATTGGAACACTCACCTTATTTATTTGAATGAACCTGTTTCAAACAGTGCAAGGGTTACTTACAAACTGAAAAAAGGAGATAAACTTAAGATATATTTTATGCTGCATTCAACGGAAATATCACCCTATCGAGTAAGGGAATTCTTGCAATTGCTTACCATTTTAAGGATCAGTATTGATATTGTAATATCAAAAGAGAATTTCAGGATGAATTTACCGTCACAATTTACGTGCGCAACGCCGATCCGTTTTTTGGAGTACGCTTAGAATTGACAACGATGCACAAAATGAATGAATGCGAACTGCCTGAAGTTTTAGAACCTCTACTTTTGAAGCAAAGAAAATACATTAATCCTCAATTCAATTCAATTCAATTCAATTCAGTTCAATTCAATTTAATTATTTCATTTTCATTTTTCTTCCAGCAAAACATAACACAAGGTAAATCAGAAAATCCATCATAAGCATACATACATTACAAAGTATGAAGGATAAACGATAGTCACCAAACTAATAGAAATAAATCATATATACATACGGGAAAATACCAAAAAAAATACAAAAAAAAAAACTTCGCAAACCTTCAACTAGACAAGTGTTATACGTTGTTATAAGCCATATAATTCTGTCGTCTATAATTATCCCAAACGTTGGAATTCTCTAAATACTGATTTACAACGTACACCCTGATTTTATGGGAATATGCTTTGACATATGTTCTCCCACATATATCGTAATTTTCAAAAACAAATATGACAAATTCTATCAGACTAATTTGATTGCAGTCCGTAAAGTTGATTATTACGTAAATTTCATCTGTATACATGCATGACAATGGATTTTCAAACGTTTGTAATTATTCTTTGATCTGTCGGTGTATGCATTACGAAGGTGTTTGTGGGAAAAATTCGATGATTATCGAAAAATGAGGGACAGCGGGCTTTAAGGGGTCTGAAAATGATCGGGGCGAAGCCAGCGCGCCGACAGAGAACGCGTGGCGTGCACGACCCCTTCGATTAGCGCGGTGTGATTGGCCCACTTTCAGGGCTTGGCTCGCTCTCCCGCGCTCACTTGGTATTGGCTGTCAAAGGTTCGGTGGAAACTCGCCTCAGGCCTGGCGCTCATTTCTTTCTTGCTCCTTCCATCTCTATCTCTTTCTTTCTCTATATATGTCAAACACACACTGACACACACACAAACACACGCATATGGTAGTTATCTATCTCTCCCTTCTCTTTCTTTCTCTCTGTATGTATATGTTATATCTTCTATATCTTCTCTCTCTACCTTCTCTCTCAGATGCCTTCTCTCTCTTTTTTTCCTGTTTTGTCCATCTCTTTTCTTTTTCTCCTCTTTTTCGCCACTATATCACAGATACTGTGTATCTATCTCTTTCTCTCTTTCTAGCTTTAACCTTGCTAGTTGCCCTAAATATACACTGCTCGCGTACAAAGCGGTCTGACATCCCTCTCCTCATGGCACTTGCATGGAATCAGAGCGGCGTGATAGAATACCTCTCTCACGCAAGTCAATCTTCTTCTCTCAAAAAGTAGTACAGTGCAGAAACAGACACACACACATGAGCTAGAGAGATAGTTCAACCAGGGAGGTACAGTCTCACCTCCCTGGTTCGACACTACTCAGCTAGCAAGTACTTGCTGAGCGTTTCTGTAATTTCATTCGTGTCTTTCGTTGCTTCTGAATGGGGGTGTTCATCGATGTCGTTGTGGGAATTAAAGAAACTTACAAAGATATATCTTCTCCCCTCTCTGTCGTCAGATCTATCCATCCATCTATCTATATATCTATCTATCTATCTATCTATCTATCTATCTATCTATCTATGCATGCATACATACATACATACATAAATACATATGAACAAAAATATATATGATATATGATATATATATATATATATATATATATATATATATATATATTGTACATTATGTAATGTGTGATTCAGCAGCACAAATGAGAATATACAGCTGCTTATTTTTGTTCATACTCTTTTCGTTGTGAAAATGGTCCTGATATTGACTGAAATTCATCGCAAAAATACCATAAAAATTGTGTGTGTGTGTGTGTGTGTGTGTGTGTGTGTGTGTGTGTGTGTAATTCTGTTTGTGTATGCTTGTGTTTCCTTGTTTTGTTTTGTTTGATTTTCCCCGAGCCACAGGTGTCAAAATGTCGTGGACGTCATTGCGGGTCGAACAAACAAACGAACAAAAAAAAAAAAAAAAAAAAAAAAAAAAAAACCGTGTGGGAACATGCATAATTGACCCAAAAGATTACAACAAACTGGTTAATTTGACCTATCATAAAACAAAGGCATCACCATTGCATGAGTGATGAATCACCTGTCTGAATTTCAGAAAGAGTTGAGAATGAATACTGATTGTAAATTGATGAAAAAAGTTTGGGTTGCTCAGTCAATACTAGAATTGTACTTCGATACTGTACGGGAACAAACATACTAAGTCATCGGGCACAAGATATTATATCTCTTTCGACTCCCAGTATGAGATAAGGAATACTAAAAGAAAAACATGGAAAGAGAGAGAGAGAGAGACAGACAGACAGACAGACAGACAGAGAGGGAGAGGGAGAATGAGTGAGTTTGTATGTGTAATGGTTTATATTTTTGTGTTGATGTTCATTTGTGTGCATGCGCTTGTTTGTGTATGTGTTTGTTATATGTCTGTGTGAGAGGGTGAGATGAGAAAAAGATATATTAATAGATGAAAGGAGGAGATAGATTTGCAAATAGAGAGAAATTGCAAAGAGATATAGAGAGGAGATAGATATATAGAAAGAGAAAGACAGGGAGCGAGAAAATATGTTAAGAGACAGGGAGGGGAGGATGAGATATATAAATAAATGAAGGAAGGAGATAGATTGACGTGTTCAGATACATAATAGATATATAGATATATAGATAGATAGATAGATAGATAGATAGATAGATAGATAGATAGATTGATAGAAAGATAAAGACTGACAAGGAGGAGAGAAAAAGATAATGATATATACTAGAGAAGAGAAGATAGACAGATGACTAAAGAGAAGAAAATAATGAAAGAGAGAGAGAGAGAAAGGGAGAGAGGGAGAGAGGGAGAGGGAGAGAGAGTTTTGATCGTGTAGACCAACCGCTATGATATTGTCTTATTATACTGGGAAAATATATTGGCTCATAAGGAGCCCACGTGGAGTTCACGTCAGTGAAGGCAGCATGTATACCTCAGTCCTATTAACTCATGAGCTATGAAATGAAATTAATGAAACAACAGCATTCAAACTACCCGGATTATTTGTGTAGGCAGCTACATCTCAAAAATTGCATATCGTTCGATAAGATTAAGAAAACTAGTTTAATGAACGCGTTGCTGATCATCATGATTTTGTAGGCCTTTTCAAAATGTTTGTCTTCTGGCCCAAATTCGCCGCTAAGAATATTAAATAAGAATAGATTGAGAAGAGAAAAAAAGAGACCAAAAAAATGAGTTGGCAGTCACCCACGACCTTTGTCCTACTCATGTGTCATATCACGTGGTAAAACTGATAACGCCATCAAATGAGTCATGAGTAGAATATGTGGATATTAAGTAACGAGAATTGGTGTTCATAGTGTGACGTCAGAACATATCTGTCGATTCATTGCTCTCTATGATTTTAGCTAGCGATGTGTTTTCACCTGTATTTAAGCATTTGCCTTCTTTTCAAACACACACACATATCCACAGGCGAATGGTTTCAGTTATTGACGATCAGCGATAGAGTTGATGAGTAGATTGATGTCTATTAATTTTCACAATCTCAGGACATAGGGTGAGAACCCGCAGGTTATGTGCAATAAAATGTATTTACCTTGGTGATATCTTACCCGATATTAGGAAATGTAAGAATCTTAGGCACAGAAGTTACTGAAGTACAGATTTTTTTTTTTCTAGCGCAGCAGGCTCTATTGCAGTTTCTGAGCATGAAAAAAAAGCTTATTTGTGCTTATCAATTTGCGAAAAAAAAAACCTGAAGATTCTTTGGAATGTATTCCTTCTCACCGTAATGCTTGCAAAATCTGATTAGGCAGACAAAGTTCATGGGAGGATATAATTACGAGCATCTACGGGTGTGTGCATCAGAAATACTAGTGCATTATCTGGAACGCAACGACAGTGTACACAGTAAATTCTCTACAGCCCCAACTGCAGTTGAATTACACCAAGGTCGAGGTGAAATAGATTTGCAAGCAGGCTTATCATGCAAATGAAGCATGCATTATTTAGAGTGGGTAGAAAAAAAAATGATCTCAGCAGATGTTTGTAGATATGTATTTGATATGTGCAAGTTTATAAAATATATAGATCCTATATTGTTTCACCTCAATTTCAAGAGACCTGACTACACCTCATCTCTCTTCAGGACCGTTTGATTACTTATCTTCAGCAAATATCTAACTTTTTTATTGTTTTTAGTCTTCAGTTATGGGAGGGGGGAAGCGGAAAATATGTATCATTTGTCATATTTATCATAATTTTCAGCATTTATGTGTATCGGATCCCATGGAAGAACAGAATCATATTAATGACGAATCTGAAATGGGCAATCCATCCATTTTGTTCTCTTTCTTTGATTCATGTGTGATTTATTTAGGCCTATCCCTTATGGAACAGTCATAGTGTTACCACATAGTAAAACACACTGTGATTCACAGTGCGAAACACAGTGTGTTATGTCACAATTAATGGTTACCTGTAAAATTGGGACATGTGGTAATGCTATGGTTTTATCATACTGTGGAAAATCACAGGGCGGATACTGTGGTAGGTAACACAGTATAACAAACTGAGGCATCCCACACTGTGTTATCTACCACAGTCTCTCACACTGTGTGTCTACCATTGCCTCTCACAGTCTCACACTGTGTTATCTATCACAGTCTTAAACTCTGTGTTATCTATCACAGTCTTACACTCTGTGCTATCTACCACAGTCGGAAAAACAAATCTGGGACAGTCAATAGCCATATCCCAGAATTTACCTGATAGGCGAGTGATAAATTTCAGGACAAACATGTCCCTACCTATATAACCTGTCTTTCTCCTATTATACATAACCTCAAACAACTCATACGGCCTAGTACCATTCTAGTCCTACATAGGTCTATAATAGTCATCCTATTGCTAGTTAGTTATCGGGTGTATCAGTATATATATATATATAGGTCATCTATTCGTAATGTATTAAGGCGTGGTTACTAACAAGACAATACCTTATTATCAAGGTATGAAATTACACTTTCATAACAAAATTTATGACATTAAAAATATCATAACATTATCAGGCAATCTTTAATAAAGTTCAATGTAAGTCCCATCACAATACTCTAAATTTAGAAGTCTTTTATGTATTTTCTAAAATTTTGATTGCTTTTTATGAATATTCATGAGCTATGTAAAAATTTGTGCCACATGATTACCACAGGAGTACCACAGGAATACCACAGAAATACCACATGTGGTATTGTCCTGTGATAGTGCTGTGGTATAGCATGTTAAAAAAAAAAACAACAACCCGACACGAATATCGTGAGGTAGTTTTATGGGGTACTTTCCATTGTATTTTGTATGATTCTGTGCGGTACTGCTGTTTGGTATTGTCCTGTGGTATATGTCCCAAAATACCACAGGAATATCCTGTGCTATTTACGTGTGGTACTTTCTGTTGCATTTTCTCTGGTTTTGTTGTGTGGTACTCCTGTGTGGTATAATCTGTGTGGTACTGTTGTGTGGTACTGTTGTGCGATACTGTGTGATTTTGCCTTTGTGGTACTCATGTGTGACACGGTTGTGTAGTATTGTCCTGTTGTAGTCCAGTGGTATACATATGGATCCACAAAACACACACACACACGCACACCTGAATATCCCGGGTACTTTCGTGTGGTACTTGCATTTTTTGATGAAAACTTGTACCATAGAATATATGTGCATTACCACACGGATATCGCAGCTTGCTGGCTGTTCTCATTGCCACGTGCCTGTGGTACAATAACCATTGAGTCCTGTGGTATTGAATACTCTCGTGGTATTTTGTGTGGTAATTATTGGGTATCACATAACATTATTAGACCATCCATTTCTAATAAGGTTCAAAGTAAGTCCAATTATATATACGTTGAATTTAGAAGTCGTTTATGTAATTTCTTAAAGTTAGATTGCTTTTTATGAATATTCATGAGCTATGCAAAAAATTGTACTACAGGAACGCAAAAATTTGTACTACAGGAATAACACAGGAATGCCACAAGAATACCACAGAAATGCCACATGAAGTATCACATGCTGTACCTTTAGGCCAGGTTAAATACTTCTTGAATCAATTGTTATAATTCCCATCATAATTCATCTATCAATTAAATTCTGGAATATGTGTGTGTGTGTGTGTGTGTGTGTGTGTGTGTGTGTGATTAAATTCCAGTTGGTACTGCTGCGTGATACTCCTGTGAGGTACTGCTGTGTGGTACATTGTATTGTCTTGTGATAGTCCTGTTGTATAGTATATCAAGAAAAAACAAACAAACGCAAGAATACCCTGTGGTATGTTTTAATGTGGTACTTTCTATTGCATTTTGTGCGGTTTTGCCTTGTGTTATTGATGTGTGGTATTAAGTATTATGTGCTATTACTGCTGTGCGATATACTATGTGGTTTCCCTGTGTGGTACTCCTGTGCGGTACTGCTGTTTGGTATTGTCCTGTGGTAGTCCTGTGGTATATGTGACAAAATACCACAGGAATATCCTGTGGTATTTTCCTGTTGTACTTTCTGTTGTATTTTCTCTGGTTTTGTTGTTTGGTACTTCTGTTTGCTATTGCAGTGTGGTACTGCTGTGCGATTGTGGTTTTGCTGTGTGGCACTCCTGTGTGGTATTGCTGTGTGGTATTATCCTGTGATATATGTCCCAAACTACCACAGGAATATCCTGTGTCCTGTTCAAATTGTGAATGAATGCTTTCCCCGGCAATATTATTATCATAATTTTAATGACGTACCCCATCCCCATTCACTTGTGGATCGGTCGGTGTATACTGCGACAAATCTGCAACACTACATTTCAACATGCTGCAACATGTGACACGTTCTGTGGTTATTTTGTGGTAAGCTGTGGTACGTGACGAGTGTGACTTTTGGGTGAGAAACCACATAATCTAGAATTTCACACTGTGATAATTCGGCGGACACAATATTCCCACATACTGCAATATGTGACACAATGTGGTTTTTGTTTTGCAAGCTGTAGCAACTGTGATCACTATGTGACTTTCGGTGAAAGAACCACATAGACTAGAATTCCACACTGTGGCAACTCTGTGGGCACACAAATGTCACATATTACAGTATGTGACACACTGTGGTCATTATATGATAAGCTGTGGTAACTGTGATTTCTATGAGATTAGCATGTGGAAAGTCACATAGTTTTAAATACACACTGTGCTCTTACGTGAACACATCTTTCCCACAGACTGTGGTAGATGTGGTAACTGTATACTACTATGTGGCTAGGAGGAGATAAACCACATAGTCCATCGTTTCACACTGTGACATCTCTGTGGAGGCACTATTCCCATAGATTGCAATATGTGACACACTGTGGCTATTATGTGGTAACTGCATGTCACCAAGTATGATAAGTATGTAGTTAACCACATAGTCTAAAAATTCATACTATGACAACTCTATGAACACACCATGCTCACATACTGCAGCACATGACACACTGTGACCATTATGGGGTAAGCTGTGGTAACTGTGTATGACTATGTGAGTTGTATGTGGTGAACCACATAGTTTGTAATTTCACACTGTGGCAAAACTGTGAACACACTATATTTACACATTTTACACAGAGTTAACTATGTGAACACAGTGTGGCATCACTGTGTTTGTTCCATAAGGTATAGTTCTGTGTATCTTTAATCGGAAATGGCGAATGTATATACAAACAAGCAAACAAACTTGTGAGTTTCTCTTCCTTAATCTCCTTCCCCCTCTCTCTTTATCTATTTATCGATACACACACACACACACACACACACTCATATGTATATATATGTGTGTGTGAGACAGATTGATATATTTACACGCATATATATAATATCTATCTATCTACATATCTCTCATAACCATGACGTCATGACACACTTTTCCGTTTCATTCTAATTACTTATGCCTCCTTCGCATGTGTCTGATCTTAATGTTCATATTGGAAAGCACAGTAGTGACGTCATCAAAGGAGGTCATCAAGTGATGCAACGATGCTGTTTCGTTGAATCATGTGCCATTTCTCTACTTAATGAGTCAAAGCGGGAAGAAAAACAATCACATAAACGATCATAGTTTTGAATTTTTGTGCATTAATTAGACGATGAAGATTCTTCTTTTTATGGGGGGAGTGTTAGTTACTAGAACTAGTTACTAAAACAATTGAGCTTTGGTACAATTGGCAATTCATCGTATTTTCGACATCTCAGATATCTGCATATAACTCTTGCGAGAATGAATGCTGTGCAACTGATTTAGCTGCGTCTCGCTGATCATTAGGTTCAATTGCCGATCTAGGAGCTTAGATATGGGGACATTCAACCCCACCGCACTTTAAGATTTAACTTTAGCACTTTTAGATCGCTAGCGGTGCAGAAACCAAATGAGGTGGTTCGATGAAATATCAACATGGAAGAAGCCAGCATGTTAATACGAAATAAATTTGAACCCTTGATTGCACGTAATTGTTATTATGGGGAGGAGCGAATGTCAAAGCTCCTATATCTTCAGATGATGCATTTTGAATTTCCGGAGCAACCCTTCACCCAGCAAGTCACAGAACTTTAAGGAACTATTCAGTGCAAATGGATGGTGACTTATTTTGATTGTTAGTACCCTGATCATCAGTAATGTGGCCAAAAGAATATCTAAATATATGCCATATATTCAATATCATTTTTATATCATATATCTCTTCAGATTAGTTGAAAAAGGCCCACAAAAAAAGCCTAACAAACTTTGTAGATTCTGCCAGCGATATCATCTGTCAATCATTGCTAAAGGTACTTATATGATTAACAAAAGATATAGGAGTGCAACTTCCCCAACATGCCTCGACCGAGCATTACTTGTAACTTTCCCTGCTAATGTCTTTTGTTAATCATATTGGTAAACATCGAATCAGTCAAGTTATGCAAACTGTGTGAATTTTAACGTATTCTCCTTTCAAAAAAAAAAAATACTCCGGAGAAGAACACAAAACACATAATATGCATAGGATGGTATCAATACCATGACTACAATGCTTGCTCCTTATGAGATCATCAAGGCATATAATGAGAATCCAAATAAAAGAAATGTTAACATTAATCACAAATATATAAGTTAATGCAAACCTGGCACTACAACAACCTGACATTCAGGTTTGTGTACAGATCAAGGGATATGATTTTCTGAAAGAAAAGGACGAACATCACTAAATGACATTGCTTTATTGGATTCAGGATGAATAAATCTTATTAGTTTGCCATCCATACAACGTTCTTAACCAGATGGTGTAGGTTTATAGTACTATGAAATGATTTTGTTCTATCCAACAACTTATAATCTTGTTATTTTAAAACTAATATAAACATAATGTCTCATTAAAATGTGTGAAACCTCATCAAAAATGCCCATGACTAAGAAATTAGTTAGCAGCTAAAGTGTTTCCATGCGAAATGGTTGTGTGAAGAAATAAGACCTTCGATGCAGTTGCTGATGTCATCCATTTTTTTTTTTGAATGGTTTTTTTTTCTCCCTTCTGCCTATGTGTAATTTCCTTAGGAGTAATGATATATGATTTGGTATGTTTGGTATGGAATTGACTTGTTATCATTTAATGTTTTATTGTTTTGTTTTGTTCTGTTTCTTTGAAGAATGTTCCCTCCTTCCAGCTTCCAATGTATTCTCCTATACATACTCACACCCTTCCTATGACGAGGGTATCATACTGATTGATTTACTTTCCTTTGATTTGAGAACGCATTAGAATGTATATACAGCTGTATGTATGTATGTATGTATGTGTGTTTGCACGTTCCTCTCCGTCGGTCTCAACCCACTGGTCATAGTATTTACAGTATCCATTGTTAATGTTTCATAATGTTTTATTTGATATTTCATAATGTGTCCCTGGTTCTTCCCAGTTGATTCATGCTGTGTTGTGTAGGTTGCCAAGGTTACAGTTCAATATTCAGAAGGATGGTCATTTCGAAGATTCGTCATTCCGAAAATGAAAAAGAGTTCGCTAATCCGGAAATCGAATAGGATTCGCATAATTTCGATGATTCGATATATAGTACGCGCCTTCTTGTCAGTTTCGGAATAACTAATCTTGTCTCATTTTCGGATAAGTGAACCTCCTTCGAACTAACGAATTGTATTTCATTTTGGGAATTATGAACCTTCGGCATAAACGCCAGAGATTTTCGGATTAAGGAACATCTTATTGGGAATCGGTATATATTTCGGAATAATGAATAATCGGAATGACGAACCTTATTTCATTTTCAGGTCAACGAAAGTTGGGAATAACAAAAATCACCTGCTGAGCGTCTGTCGTCCATTCGCTTTCTGTGTTTGTCATTTGGCTTCTGAGGAAGATTCTGCCATGGATCTCGGACTCCGTTTGATTTAGAAGATTAAAATTCCAGTTTTCCTCACACAGCAAATTCTTGACAAATTTATTTCTGAGTTTGTTGCACATTTTGATGAATCCATTTTATCCACAATTTTTATGTTATTACAATGTATATTCCTCTTCCAACATTAAGCCACGATGGGAAATTCAAAGATGCCAATTTGAGGATGAAAATATGATACTTTCTGCAGCAAATTTTCCCCAGTATACTCGATGGGTTGAAGGTACTTTTCATTCATCATTGCTCATTTCTCTGTGCGTATGTCTGTGTCTCCGGTCTTGATTTCTGCATAACAGAATTACTCACGTCACTGCATCACTCTTAAAATTAGTTTCTTCACACTTCTTTAAAAAAAAATAAAAGTGTTCGTAGACCTTCGACTCCACACGCTCTTTGAAATATTCATCTTGAAAACACACTATGTTCGCCTGAGAACATAATTACTTACTATGGTAATTATACACACGTTGCAAGGACAGAATGCGTACTACTGAAGTAGGTAGTGGTCCAGATGCGTAACGATATTCAGTGTGTGCTGAAAAGCACATATACAAAATAATACACAGAGAGAAATAAACAATCTAAGACCACACAGAGCTCCAGGAGAGCATAATATGGAATAGCGTCGCGGAGAGCACATCTTAAAAACGCGGGCTTGCATTTTTGCGGCTCTCCATGGACTGGTCGCAAATTGGACACGCACCGTTTTGAATAATGATGTCACACTTCCGCCCTGCTTTTGAATAAAAGTTTTTTGTTTTGTCTTGTTTTTGTGTTTAGTAATGCTACTTGTCAATCTCATTCACAGCTTGACTGAATCTGCTTATACGCGTGCTCAAACGCGAGCCATATGATTTTGAAAATACGTTGTTCTATATCATTATTTATTGAAGTCTTTTGCCATAGCTGCGGCCAAGCGTGCAAAGCTTTACAATAATTTGCACAACAGGATTATACAAAAAGGTGTAATATTGTCTGAGTTATTGTGTTTCCTTCCTCTTACATCGTTTGAAGCTTTTGACAAAACGCAGTTTGGGAAACAATAAAGTAAATGAAAAAATCGATAATCGCATTCTGGATCCATAAGACATAATCTATCGAGATGGATACGAACATACACATCGATCCATACATACGATTATCCGTCACGTCGTCGTGTGAGAACGACATTCTATCCGAGGGAGAAATTGATACTAGTTGTTTGGTCTCAAGGATCCACACACACAAAAAAAAAATACGACAATGTTTGCCAATAATTCCAAAAGCATCGAGATTTACACTAATAGATATTTACAAAGTACAATGATACTATTTTCCCATTTCGAAAGAAAGAGTTGAATGCTTTGAGTTAGCATGAACTTTACCTAACTCCTGTGATAATCTGAACGAGGGAATCTTTGCGTGTGTGTGTGTGTGTGTGTGTGTGTGTGTGTGTGTGTGTGTGTGTGTGTGTGTGTGTGTGTGTGTGTGTGTGTGTGTGTGTGTGGTTTGGGCTATTAACGCTCACGTGCACTTTTTTACAGGCCTTGATAGCTACTGAATGTTCGATGAAGAAAAAAAGAATTTTGGAAATGACCAAAATCGTATCCTTCTCCCATTCCTATCGACCTCACTTTACCCTAATAACGGATCACACGACACCTGCAGAGCAGTTTGCAAATGACCAGTCTGTGGCAATCGCCCTCTTAGAACTGACAATCCTAGTTCGTTTTTGCACTTTTTTTCCTTTTTTGTCGATCATTTTGCTGCATTACATTGATCGCTAAGCAGCTTTGATCGTAGGAGCAGGGATCAGATTTCTATGACAGTGAAGTATGGCACGCTTAACCTGAATGAAATGGGATTAGATTTAGAAGCTCGATAACGAGGTGACTCGAAGCATTACAAAGGAGCTGGTTTAGTTATTTTCATCCGAATCACTAAATTCTTCGTTCCAATAGGTCACTGCTGAAAAACGAGAGAGAAAAAAAAGAAGATATTTTTGCCTCTATTCTGCTGACCCTGACGGCGTGAATTTGAGTACGGACGAGGAAAAAAAAAGTAAGAGAGGAAGAGAGAGAGGGAGAGAGAGAGAGAGAGAGAGAGAGAGAGAGAGGGAGGGAGAGAGGGGGAGTTAGGGAGAGTGATACAGAGAGAGGTATGTCCATTTTCATTTCATTTCATTTATTTTCATCTTTCTCAATGAATAATAAAAAATACATCAAATGTAACAAAATTGAATAATACATGATGTCCAATTGGACATCATGTATTATTCAATTTTGTTACATTTGATGTATTTTTAATTATACATCATGTATTATTCAATTTTGTTACATTTGATGTATTTTTAATTAGGTAGGAGACATACATAGAATACTGTAAACATATAACACATAGTGATCAATCGATAAAAGTTGGAATACGGGAATGAATGCTAAAGAAATATGAAGGAACCTACTAAAAAGCAAGCTGGTGGAGCGTAGGTCCCAATTAAATTCGAGCTACAGATTGATATGAGGAGCACGGGTACAACAGATGACCGAAACATAGAGAAAAAAAAACCCACAAATGTACAGGGATATTGCAAATTCTTCTCTCATGCAGGTCTGGGGGTCGGATAAGCCACATGTTGTAAGCGGATGAGCTTCCCCTCCCCTCCAAGCAAATAGCGCCAAAGTCTTTAGCTCGTCAGTCCGTGATAATGACACTGATAGATCGTAACATGTCGTTTTCTATATCGGATAGTATTCACTACCCTCTCGTCACACCGTATAGATATAAAATGAGTTCATTTGTTGTATTTACCGGGTTTTTTTCATTCTTTCTCTCTTTTTTTTTTGTTATGTCGCTGTGGCAGACGAAACTGATGAGTTCCGCTAGTAAATGGAAAGCGAAAACCCTCTTGAGTATTAAGGTTTCACTTTACCGAGGTAGCTATCGAGGCAGGATTTGCAAGACAGACATTTCGATCCCTATCGCCAGCAACTTAAACAGCTCGATGAAAAGCGTTTAAGCTGATGAAAACGGGTGCGTAGCGTGACAAAGTCAATATCAGTGACATATGATCCTCGAATCAATCACGAAGGATTTGTACAAAGTGACGTTTACGTATTAACACGCCACCGGTCACTGGTTGGCCGGCTATCCGGTTCGTGGCAGAATCTTTAGTGTGTGCTTAGGACGAATGTCACGGATCTTATACACTCTGACGTTCTGTTCTAAGGCGGCTCAAAGTCATTGGTTATGGTTATGAAAAAAGCGAAGGGGCATGTCCCGGATGGAATCCCCATGACAACAAGCACGTGATCTGTTGTCATGAGGCTGCAACAGGGGTGCCATCTACTCCATACCCTTTAACAATGAATTGTGCAAGTTTTGAATTGATGGTCGTAGATATGTCACTGCTCTTTTTAGAACGCAATGAACAAGATATCCAAACCTGATTGATCAAGTGCCCTTAAAGACCAATTTGAATTTTACTTCACTTTTGATTTGTCCTCTTTGGTTCAATTCCTTCACGTACGTCCTTACCTCCCCGCCCTTTTAAAAAGTGTATTATGGATGACATGAATACAAATTTAACATATCAAGAAAAAAGTTAAACCACGTTCACGTTATATAAATAAATATCAAAATGTCCTTAAACACCTCACATTCCTCCAAGCATTTAACAAATTAGAGAAGGATAACTCAAATAACAAATTAGAAAAGGATAATTCAAATAACTTAAAAATGGAGTTCATCTGATTATCATCTTAAATACCCAAGAATTGTTTTAGCACAAAAATCCTTGAAACATTATGGTCCTGATGTTTGGAATCTTTTACCTGATAACCTTCAACAATTTAGATCTATTCAATTTCATGAAATTCTTCCATCGAGATGTTTTCATTGCCACTGATTGACAAATTGCCCAACATCGACAAAAATAAGCACTAAATTGATCAGTGTTTTAGTAGTAGCCATGATAAAAAATCATGGGCGTACATACTCGAGCAGGATTCGAACCTACGACCTCCTGATCTCCGGACAGAGGTCATCTCCACTAGACCACCGAGCTTCCGACATCTCGACGGAAGAATTTCATGAATTTGAATAATTACGCCGTACCCGCTGCATACTATAAGGATAAGAACCACCACTTGCTGTCGGGCGGAAGATAATGTATCGGAGTTAACATCCGAATATTAGAGCATGTTGCTATTTATCTGGGTAGTTTTTTTTTTTCACTTTTATAGTAAAAGTAAGGGCTCCGAACTGAACGTACACAGCAAACATGAACATTAATACATGTTCACAACTCATTTCCGCGCAAACACTTCATATTTTGCACAATGCACCGCTGCACTTTTTCCCCCATTTTCCCTCCCTCTCTCTTTATCGCCACTCAGTGAGTGGTGACTCGTATACATGTATTATATTCTTACAATGTCGTATTGTTTAGACAATCATTTCTGAGGTCCTTTTCTTCGTCAAGCGTTTGCTTGTGATGATGGTCTCCTGAATTTCTGTTACATCAAGAGTTACTTAATTTGTCTTTGAACAACAGATATACGGGAACCTATGTTTGCATAAATGTATGCATAGAATAATTTATTTGTTTTCATTTTGTATTGTGTCAGAAAAAAAAATAATTGTTGGATATTTGAATTAATCATTTCTTTGTTCTAACTGTCAGATTCAAATTATACTGTGCTCAGTTAGTTCGTTCAATTGACTTTGTATTTCAATTATTTATGAAAAAGAAATTCAGAAATCAAATCAAATCAAATCAAATCAAAATTCCAGTTACTATGATTATTATCATTCTAAGCATCACATTCTAATCATGACTATTGTCGCTGTTGATAACGATCTGAATTATGGTGTTTTGATCAAGAGTCGTCCGCTTTGTCCAAAAGGTCACGAAGTGACACCTTGTCTTTTTGCCCATCTTGCATCTATAAGAAATGATTCCCTTCTAGAATCGTATCATCAATCCATTTAAGCGATCATTCGCCCCATAAACATCGTCTGCCCTCTGGCAGTGAACCTTTAGACAGTACAGCTGGAGTCGAGATATACTATAATGTCAATCAGCTTTGTTTTCATGTAAAGCAGTCCAAGAAAAAAGGCAGCAGAAGAAGAAGGAATGATATGACAGATGTATCATCCACTCATTGGCCGACATTGACTGAGTGTCCGTGTCCCCCAAAAGGGCACTTCGTCAACTGTCGACAATAAACGAAAACAAATAAACAAACACATAAACTTGCATACATACATTAAACAAGTAAAAAGACGGATAAACATCCATTAAACCTATAATTATTGTTGTTATCCGATGAAGAGTTTAAGTGCAAAAACACATATATCCATTTTAAAGAATTTGAGATATTTGATAGATTTTTTCGTCTATGATGAGAAATGATATATATATATATATATATATACATATATACAGCTGATATGTATATATGCATAACATTACTTACATAGCATGAGACATACATACATACATACATACATACATACATACATACATACATACATATAGTTACATCCGCACACAACCACACACCACACATTCATACATTGTACACTCATTCGAAGAATCGGCATAAATTTGTTATACCACGTCTTTTTTTTCTCTCTCTCTCATTTCATTCATCTTTTTTGTTTTATTTTGTTTTGTTTTGTTTGTTTATTTGTTTGTTGTTTGTTTGTTTTTTGCTTTTTGTTTTCTGTTGGTTTCATCAGTGGCGTGAGTTAAAGCTCTTTAACCAGGTTTGCGACCTCAAAACTAAGGGCATACCATACAGCGGGGAACATAGTATGACTGCTTACAGTTCATGCAATAGAACACGCCCAGGCAGGTCCCCCAAAGGCATTTCATTAGAAGAACCGGTAAGCATGTTCAACCACCAGTATTCATCGAAAGGTACATACAACATTAAATTATATATTTCATATAGAGTGTAGTCTTTGTTTCGTAAAGTCCAAATGATTTCCACAATCATGACAATGAAAAAAAAAAACAATTCTACAGAAACAGAGAACACAAAGGTTGGAAGCATGTAGAAGTTGTATTCCACGGTAGAAAAAACATACTTATGGACGTACGAGCAGAATACGAGCATAACACAGCATTACGGCTAGAGCAACAGGTTTCGGGCAATTGTAATTCAATTGAAACTTGTCGATGTATTATATCAAAGATTCCTTTTTTTTTTGTGAGACGAATCATACTAGACTGTATGAAAGATATTGTCGCCCAGTTTAATCACTGAACAACAACAACGTCCACAACAACAAATGATGAATTCCAGCGTGCCCACCGAAACAGAAACAACAAAAAATATGTAATGAAAATAGAATGATGATGGCTACTCATAATTTCCCAACCAAATGAGCAAATTGATGTTATACATTCGTAACAGAACAATAAATTTGAATAAACAGGGCATATATGAATGAATTAATTGTTCAATTATGACGTAAAAGATGGAGCCAAACATTCTTCAAAAAAAAAACTGTGACGAGTTAAGATGAAGAGGGTCAAAAGTTTGAAGTCTGTGACGCGGACTGCCCAAATAAAGCCGCCTTTAAGTCTTCTATTCACATTTCTGGATATCGGCATTTTGACGCTCTCCTTGTAAATATACATCAAGGAATTACTGTCGCGGTAAGCGAGCACCGAGGAAGGGCAAAATCGATGGAAATGTTCAAATTCATATGATGGATTTGGTCTCGCATTTCGCCTCCAACTGTTTGCATGGCAGCCCCCACTAGTCTCGACAATCCAGACCCCATCAGAGACCCCTCATCGCGTATGATGAAGACTGACAATGATAATGATTCAGCGCGGATATAGAAGAATCATTTCGGATGTAGTATGCCGACTGAAAAAGTTAAAGTGCAGCTCCACGTTGTGCGTAAGTTGACTGTAAAATGAATAGTAAAATCTGACAAAGATACAGATAGAAGTTGCATCACAATCGGACTTCGAACTAAGAAATGTATATGTAAACTCAAGTTTTACACGTTTTCCTCAAATAGTGATATGACATGTATAGTATAGTAAAATATGAATAAATTAGGAAATTCGGTCACCTTACAAGGCTTCTATTGGTTTGTACACAAAAGTTTGATTTAAAAAAAGATGATTAAATTTGGTCAATGAGATTGCAGCAAACACCTACATCCCTTGTTGTCCTTATTGATAGGCCATTACAATACAGCCGTAATTTGATAAGGAATATGATACACGAATATTTCTTTCAAATTCCTCTTTGAAAAAAAAAATGGAAATCCAGTGACGAATTTTGTACAAGAAAATAGTATAGGCTTGTATGACGATAACATCAAACATCATGAACTCAAATTGGATTCATGGATACAACTTAAATCACTATTCCTTTCAAGGATGTAAACATTTAATGTTTCACAACTTTATTTAACTCTTAGCTTTTACCTTTACTTACCAAAGCCAATTTGCAATGGTGTGAAACTGCGCACTAACTTCCGATTTCGATCAATAGCCACATTCCTGGCTTAAAACCATCTCGAAACATATCAGCTTACTTCTTGACTGGAGACTATTTCTCCTACATTATCAAGGCTCTTCCAATATCACTGTTTTCCTTGAACGTGTACTTAATGCCTCTTTCAGGATTCTTCTTTGTCTCTTTCTCTTTGTCTTTTTTTCCTTTTTCTATTTCCTACTCCTCAAGGATGTGCCACAGGGATTCTTCTCCAACTGTTTACACTTTCCGTGATTGTAACGATTTCTTTAAGCGCAACCTTAATCAATGTTTTCTCCTCCAAAACCAACCCATCCTCCTCCTCCTCCTCCTTCTCTTCCTCTTCATCAGATACTCACACACACCATTCACTCGGGAGAACGATGGCCGGGGCGCGAAGGAATGCAAAACCCCATACCCTTGCACATGCACGAGTCACCGTCATTGCATTTTGCCTCGCGGTGATGCAGCGCCGCCTAGCGTTGGTCCTATATTATCCCATCTTGTATCATTCCTTGGTTTCTCCCTTTTCGTTCTAGTCAACCCCCATATGGGGTCAATGGATACCTCTCCCTCCTCCCCTCCCCTTAGCGTTTACAGTGTTTACTCTCTTCGGTGGCTCCCCGGTGCTGAAAATGTTGCCATGAAGACAGATTTTCAACGGAAACTTTCGGGAGTGATCCTCTGTTTTTCACCCATGTGTTGCCATCTTAGAGAAGGAGGGGAGAGCCATAGGAAGGAGGAGGAGGAGGAGAGGAGGTGGAGGAGGTGGAGGAGGAGGAAGAGGAGGAAGGGGAGAGGAGGGAAAGAAAAGAAGGAAGAACAGGAAGAAGAAGAAGAGGAGGAAGAAGAAGAAGAAAAAGAAGAAGAAGAAGAAGAAGGAGAAGAAGGCTGACGTGAAGAAGAATTGTGAAATGACCGCAGGTGCAAATATCATGCAATTTACCTTCGAAATTGATCAGAACTCACGAACGTGACGGTTAATCAGTTATTTCATACCCTAAGAAATATATTATATATATGTTTTTCAGTACTTTCCTGGAAGCATTTTTTTCCCATGATGAACACGTGCTTTCCACACTCTACCCTCTCTTTATTGTCTTTATACTTTATGGAGATGGTACCACTTTCACTTAGAGTAATTTATTTCTCACATCAAACTATACAAATGACCACAATTGATAGTGCAAATTTATATGTACATTGTATTAATAAGAAGGCACTGGAAACTGGATGGCTAACACGTTTTATGGCAAGTCTAACACACGTGATTATAACAAACTACATGTACACTTAAAACCACTGAAGTGACAGTAAACAATCTTGAAGAAAGGGAGATAGTGAGAGCGAGAAAAAGAAAATGAAGGACATTTAGTAATGGCCTGCAAATTATGTAAGTTATACTTGAATTCAAAATGTCGGATTGATATTATTTGACAATATTGAGGGTCAAGTGTTCTTCCGTGAAGAGCTTTTATTCTAATTGTTGCCATCATTTCTACGGAGATCCTGTCGCTAATGTTTTCATCCCAGGCCTGCAGAAATGCACGAGGAGAAAACTACAATTAAAAAGATGGTAATGCTCCCCCCCCCCCCAAAAAAAAAAAGGAAAAAAAAAAAAAAATGATGAAAGATAGGCCTATATTCGAAGCTTATTGTTCGTGAGGCTTGCCAGCGGGCGATTCTTATTTACACGAGGATGTGCTGAGGTGTCAATTAAAACCAGCAGCATCCGAGATGTCCATTACATGCGGAATGAGAAACGTCGCGGAAAGATCGACTACTTGGGAAGCAATACGATGACAAGACCGTGACGACGGCATTACCCATCATAATGACACCCTTTATAGAAGGTGATTTGATTCGTGTTTACACGAGACAAAGTACTCTACGCCGGAGATTAACCCGTCTTATTTGCACTGTTCATTTATCTCCATGAGAACGTCATTAGATAATATCTGTCCGATAGACATCTCAGCTTTCGTATTTTCCTCCCCTTGTGCATTGATATGTCCTATAATGGTGGATGCTCATGGAGGAGATATTTCTTTTCGTCATCTCTAGTAATGAATCATCGGAGACGATACAAAACCTGCCTTTTGAGCAATACTCGTGTCACTTCCATTCTGTTATTTCTGTTTTGAAAGGTTGACGAGTGTGAAACGTAAAGGGCTTCGTATATACCAGGTACTTTCATGAAACATGGTGTGTTTAACATTTTACGTCAAACTGCCATGGAGCTCAGGTAACGTCCTTAACAGGGACTAGGGTGAAAAAGTTGGTGCCTATTTCAGCTATAAATGTTGATACCTGCATTTCGCCATCTTGAACATTTCATTCCGTCGTTGAGTTTTCTCGGTATGCATTCTGTAAGGAATAAGATAATGATTATTATCATTGGTTTTTTTTTCTATTTTCGTGTTTTTATCTGTAGCTGCCTGTCACACTTCGATACAAGTATTCAATTTCTTCATGTTCTTATATCAAGTTTCAGTAAAATTATTAAAATATCATTCAAATATTCTAGGCGATCGTTCAACCGTAATGGCTATGAGAATGATGATGATATTGATGATGATGATGATGACGACGACGACGATGATGATGGTGATAATGATAGTTATATTTAACAATAAACATGCAAATGATTATGATGATAGAAGTAGGGATATTAATGAAAATGAACAGAATGGCAATGAAAGCAAAAGTGATAATAAAATTGTTCCTTTTTATACACTACTCATAATGATAACAAAGACGTTGAAAATGACCACAAGGCTTGCTAGGACTAGTTGTCTTAAATCAAAATGGAGTAAATTCTTACAGCTCCCCGACTTCTTCTTAGAATGACAAAACAAACGCACACATACACACAAACATCTCTCAATAAGACGGAAAAATGAAAACAAAAGAAAGAAATAAACCATGCCTTGTTCTCCTAAGGCACTGGAATGATACACGATTTGTTGACGCTTGACACAGTAATCTGCGGTTTTACGATTGCAAGGAACAATGACAAAAACGCTTCGCAGAGCAAGGACGAAGGCGTCTCTTTCAAGAACAATATCCTTGAATATATCAAAACAAAATATTGAAATGTCTGGCACAATATGTAAAGTGATTACCATTCGAAAAAGAAACCAAACCAAAGAAAATCAAATCAAAACCAAGAACGCTGACTATAAACGCAATACGAGAACGGGTATGTATCTTTAAATCAGAAGAACACGGCATATTTTACAGCGCCACATTTTCTATACAAGTGAATCTTGAAGCAACTAATCTTTCCCTCGTATCCCCATGACATGTTGGTGAAGTTTCCTCTAATAGAATGGTATTAATGTCGATATACCACACAGTCATGTGATCCGACCAAAATGGGTGAAAACTCGGCATTCCGCTAGTCTGTAAGTCCCGTGGTATCCCATGGCCGTGGCTGGTAAATGTCACTGACAGTATCTCCTTTACACATACTTCCGAAATGATATCTTCATCGCAATGCTGTGGCGCGCACTTTCAGCAAGACGTAATAAGAATTCCGTTTCTTTTTCCCCCTTGTACTTGTAATTCATGTGATGAAGACACCATTTATTCAGATTGGCTTAAGAACAAGTGAAAGGGCCTCCTTGAAACCACAGACGCGGACTAAAACAACCCCCCCCCCCCCAAAAAAAAAAAAAAAAAAACCGAAGCAAAGCAGAACTATAAAGTAAAATAAAACCCTCTTCAATGTCACCAACAAAATTCTTGAGCAAACAATTTTAATGCAAAATGGACTGTCAGAAGACTTAAATTCATTCCCCTTCCTTCACACTGTTTTCCTTTGTGCCAATATTCAAACAATAAGAGGAGAACATATTTCCGGTATCAGCTTTCAGCGGACAGACAACCACGGAAAAAAAAGGGGGAGGCAGCCGGTTAAGTTGCCATGGCAACAACTCCTTACCTGGCAATCAGCGATGTGCGCATGACCCATACCAAGAAAGGACGTTTAATTGTCAGACGGATCGAGTTTTGGGGTGATGTAAGGCATCCTCTCTGCCGCCGATATTGGACCACGACTTTATTGGTTTGTCTGTCATCAGGCTACTTTTATTTCATCTTTTTTCTTCTTTGTTCTCTCAAAGATCATGCAGCAGTTCAGGAGCAAGTTGAGCTGTAGCTGTTCATGCATTTAATCTGCTGTTAATACCACGCGAATGATTTGTTTCTGATGTGCTCTATTCACTGTGCTCGAACTTTACACGTTCTTGACCTCTCCTGTCGAAGCATGGAGGGTTTGTTGGATCTTCTTTAGGATCTTCTTCTGTTTTAGCCAGTTTTTTGCACTTTATTTTTTGCATGCGTGCATCTATGTGTTTTGTGTCTGAAGCTGGAAATAAAGAACTACAGATTACATTGCTTAATCTGTACTGGTTTTTCTTATGAATTACATATCATATTTTGTTTGTCCTCTCGTTGTGATTATGATGAATTATAGACAGCTTCATTACCTCAGTGCTAATTTAACAATATTTCGGCTCGGCTGATCGTACATCTTGTTGTAAAATGAAGAAACGAAAGAAGAACCAAGGTCATGATAAGCTGGAACTCAATAAAGCTGCAATCTTGTATCCATGTCAACTCTTCTCCCTTTGCCTGGCCGCTGTGTGTTTGTTATCGAATGACACGTAGAGCGTTGTCACATGATTTCGAGTCTCGCTGCTGCTGTATACATCGTGCCTAATCGTCTGCTCGCGAAGGCGGCTAAAATCTTGACAGGGCGGAAAGTAACATTTACGCAATCGATATTCCTTTGCATCGATCGAACCCCGATTAAGGCCTGATCGGGCGTGGTGGCCTGTCAGAGAATTTTAGTGTTGGGGGGAAGGTTGGAAGTACCAACGACCCGGCTTTTCACCATGCTTGTCAGACAGGTTTCTCCTCCTATATACACGCTCATCGAGCCACTAACTTGACACGAAGTGCCGCAAAGGATCACAAAAAGGGCACAGGAAACTTGGCATAATGTTAACACCGTCAGAGACCAGAAAGAATTGACTGGTCAGAGATTACATACACGGTATGAATCGCCGTGTCATGACATGGAGCTACTGTCATAGTAACCGGTGCTGGCAACATGGAACCGCCCTTTGACCAATGTTCAGAGACGGCGGAACCGGGGGGGGGGGGGGGGGGGGGAGGAGGGGGCGGCGGTGAATATGACAAATATGTTAACAGCTGGCAAAGTGTAAAGGGGATGGTATAGCTTTGGTTGGGATGGGGATTCAGATTTTAACTTTTTGTGAGATGTTTAGAAACAACTTATACTGTTATATGAAATGATAAGGAACATACAGTATTATTCTAAGAGCAATTAAGCGTTTGTTTGATGAAAATCGGTTTTAAAATGGTCAAGATAACTCAAAACAAAGATGTCCTAATAAAAGGTGGGATCCACTTTTTATTAGGACCACTTGGTTTTACTTTGTTTTTTGATATCTCAGCCGTTGCCAAAAACTAATTTTCATCAAATAATTGCTTAATTCCTCTCAGAATTGCACGCTCCTTGATAATTCATATAAGTGGTTTCTTATTATCTGCCAAAACGTTAAAACCTGAATCCCCATCTCAACCAAAACTACACCATTACTTTAAGTCACAATGAATGTCAAATTCGACAATGATATGGAAGGGAGATATTAATTTGTCAGGTGAAGGATACTTTTTGTTGTCTAAAACTTCTTGGTACAATGCCAACTGCCCTCCATGGAGAAACAATCACACAGCATTTTGTGTATTTGCGATAAGGCTGCTTTCTTTGTGTATCCTTACATTGCATATCTTAGCGTTCATCGTCAACTTCCCGAAAAAAAGGCGGCTTGTTCCACGTGCTCTTTTTTTTTCTATTTTCTATATGAGGGTGGTGCGTATGAATAACATAGTGCAGGTGTTTGTAATAGGAAGCGCCTGACATTTTCCACGCGTCAAGGGAGGCGCCTTGACCAACGAGTAAGTTAATTGATCGAGGGTGCGAGCCGGTTACCCACCACCACTTCGCCATCTCCTTCCATCTCTCCCTACAACACGAGCTTGACGCATCAGATTGGACCACTCGCTCTGCATTCCACGGTTTTAGGACGACAAACGTGTATATAATTAAATATACGTATATTGAATATGAAGATTTGACTAAAAATGACCAAAAATGGATTTAGGCCCTTTTGCAAGTAAGCTCTTCAATCACATATTTACATTATGTATGAACGTCTGATTGCAAAACAGGTATAATCAATTTAAAGTAAGTCCATCATTGATAAATGCTTGCAGTATATAAGATATCTATAGATGTATGTCTGTGTGTCTGTGATTGAGCGGCTGCGTACAATTACAATCAATAATGCCATCATCATAAACATAGACTGAATTATCATCATAGCAATGATAGGTATCATCTTATCACGAGTTCCTCCTTCGTCGTCATCTTCTTCTTCTTTTCCTTGTATTTTTCCTCTTTTTTTTTTCTCCTCCTGTTACCCGTTGTCAACTTATTTCTCTTTTGTATTTTTCTATTGTGATGTCATACTGGATGGACTTAAATTTGAAGCACCCTACTGATTTATCAGTCGATCTCTGCTGGAAAGAACACAGTGTCCCACAGTGTGTTCACAATGATTTCAGGTAGTCGGCTATTACTGTGAAAACGTTCGGATTTAACAGTGTGAAGATGACTCCACACTGTGTTCGGGTATTTTCACACAGTGTTAACTCACATAGTAATGTTCTGTTTCATACTGTAAATTGATGATTCATAATGTGTTCATATCAAAAGGCTCGAATTTAACAATGTGAGGAGATTTCACACTGTGTCCACCATGTGTTCACACTGTGTTTCGCATCGTTTTTCACACTGTGAGACATGGTGTTCTTTCCAGCAGGGATATAGCCCTTGCTGCTCTGGCACGCTCTGGCATTCAAAATTAAATGTTTCCTACTGCCGAACTCGACATGCTGGTTGCCGTTTAGCGTATTTTCATAACCACAATGTATGTAACAAAGGTGAAAAAAAGAAAAAAAAAACAAAAGGAAAGGTCATTTTTTTAATAACAAGCAATAGTCACAATCTAGCCAAATGCGTATCCAATCTTGTTCTTGCGCAAGTTTCTGCGAAAACCGTGCTTATTAAACAATAAAGTACTCGAATATTTCTACAAAGGGAAATATACGGGTTTCAAATGAGAGGAAAAATCAAAAAGAGAGAAAAGGCCATTGCGGTAGTTTTCATAGTTTAAGAGTTACTCATCCTCTCATCAGGTCTAGGCTCGTAATTAAGACGCATCATGCCGCTTAAGCCATGCCGCATGTTATCATCCGACGAGGCCACCCTAAATAACATTCTTATTATCCATTTTCATCATCTATATCATATTTCCCGAGAGAAGTATACATTTGAGATGATCTTGACGACCTGTCTGAGAGCGTCTGGAGCACATGTCGAGCCACTCGTACGTACGTCACGCGGACAGTGTGGTGATTGTTCTTACCAGAGTACGTGACTGTTTTCGTTCTCTACCATGCCTCCGGGATTCTGCCATTTCGAATGCATCTCCATTTCGCCTGCCTATCAGCATTTTATATACTTAACAGAAGGTCACTGGAACTTTACGTAACTCTCATTACCTAAATCGTTGGCTTGCTTTTTTTTTTTGCGTTTTTTTTTTTGTGTGTCGATTTTTACTTTCAAACTTATGTCTCAATTGGAATGATTAATTTTTTTTTTCAAGAATTCTTGTAATAAAGAAAAGTTGAGAATCCAATCATGAGAAATATGTGCGCGGGAGTTCGTCAAAGGATGTGCCGGCTAAACTAGGAAGAGTGCGACTTTGAAGGAGTACCGAAGTAGCACGATGATAAAAACTAGGCTAAGTTGTTTTTTGCGCATCTTTCATAACTCTACGCCACCGATGTCCATATCAAAAGGTTATGGCGATTTGATACCCGTGGCCAATACCAGGAGGAAGAAAAGCAAAGTCTCAGACACGATGAGGGGAATGCAAAGGGCGAGTCGAATGGGGACGAGAAGAAGCAGACGCGAGCACCGGATGGAACCGATATGGATCGACCGATGGCTGCCAAAATAGATCAAACACGACTTTGATAACACGGCTCTTGTTCCAAGTGTAATAAACACATGACCAGCACTTAGAAAACATATTTTGGCGCTTTTGTATGTCGTCCGTTTTTCCAACGTGTGGGATATAACAAAAGGCTTCCCCCTATTTTTCATTCACCTGCCTCTTTTGTTACCTTCTCATACATAACTGTCTATATTCTCATTTTATGACCAGAGAAGGAGAAATCTCGTTCTTTATTCTAGATCGTTCCTAAGATTCTTATTTCGTATAGCTATGCTTGACTTACTTTGATTTTTTTTTTCATATGTACGCTGTATCCCTTCCTGCATGCAAATTCATCTTGTATTTCTTCGGATCAGTCTAGATTTATGTCACAAAACGCAATATAGGTTGTTAGTGTTTGTTGAAAATATGCTTTTATCTTGATATGACAATTTGAAGAATTGTGCAGGCACTCTTTTTGATAGAATGTCATCTGCGATTACTTAATTAGTCTCTTTTTAAACTAGGTGCGGGTATAAGATTTTGCCGTGGAAGTCAAGACCATCTTTTTTTTTATTGGTTGAAAAGTCCTTACAAATGCCAGGCGCTGAGTAGAATTCAAGGATTTAGTAGCGTTCTGCAACGTGAACTGGGGGAAACAGCGGACTTATCAAGCTTGAAGAAAGCTAACTTAAAGTCATAATTTGTGACATAGACTTAAGATATCATAAAAAAGGGCAATATAGTTTTCTTTGAATCAGTAGACGGTTGGAAATCACAAGGAAACTACAGCGACATTTGCAATTTGAGAATTACGAGATGTCATGATTTGTACAGATCCTTTTGTTTTTTCATTTTCAGGGAGGCGGTGTATGAGAATATTCTTCACCAACATTCCCCAATCTGTTTGATATATAAAAATGTCAAACGATTGATGAGGAAAATTCAAATCTGTAAGCACTGATGAAAGAATTAAAGGAAGAAATCGTTCTTTATCATGATGAGTGCTGAGGCACCTTCATACTCTCTCACATGCTGTTTTGGAAAACTGGTTGGGAATGAGAGTGATTAAAGAAAAAAAATCAAGTTTTTTGAAGACATGTGGTTTACTCCTGGAGTGTATCTATTTATCAACTATCTTTGTTTCAAATTGAAAGGGAAACAAAGCGACACATAACGTATTGAATATGACTTTTCATCGACCCTTAGATTAAATGTTTTTATTCAATTTCTCCTTGCCATACTCCTTTTGAAGGCAGGAGAAACGGCTCTCCGTTGTCATGGAAAATGGACAATTTAAACAACACTATATTTTAATTCCTAACAACTTTTTCACGTACAAAAGCCCAGAATAATGTCATTTTTTATTGTTATGCCCTGTCTGTTTGAAATTATCTTAAACATGCAGCATATGGACATCTCCGCCGGGACAAATGAATACGATTGCCAGGACATTGCAAACATGTTGCGATGCCAATAATAACAAAGTATAGTCCAATTCTGATGACTACATCGACACTTTAAAGGAATTGTATAGTTTTGGTTGAGGCCTAACTTCTGGTTTCTAACATTTTTTTTTTTTTGTAAGATAATGAGAAATCTCTTATGAATGATACTAAGAAACTATACGTATGAAATAGTACAGACTTTTTTTAATGAGATACCAAGCAACTTCTTATGAAATAGTACAGAGCATACCATTCCAAGAGGAATTCAAAGTTTATTTGATGAAAATTGGTTCTGAAATGGCTGAGATACCCAAAACAGAGCGATTTGAATGAAAGGTGATGACTTTGTTTTACTTCGTGTTTTGGATGTCTCAGCCATTCCAAAACCGATTTTCATCAAACAAACTTTGAATTCCTCTTGGAATGGTATGCTCTGTACTATTTCATAAGAAGTTGCTTGGTATCTCATTAAAAAAAGTCAAAAGCCCAATCCTCACCTCAACCAATACTATACCGTCCCTTTAGGAGCTTCCTGCATCTGATATTTTTTTTCTTGGAGGTAATGTTAATGACTTTAGAATGGCTTTAGAAGCTGACGATCAAATATCGATAAACCGTTAAATAATATGAACGGTTTGACATGGGGATAATAAAATTTAAAAAAAAAATCAGCAGCGTAGAAACTGTTAAGTGCATTCAGGGGAAAAAATATAACGTCATGAATTGCTCAGATATATCAGCACAAGGGTAGAAAAATATATATATATCATCGTTGAGGATCGATGTAATATGTGAAACATTCAGATAAACAGGACCGGAAGAAATTGATTTGTTGTTTTTATAGGGACCCCCCCCCCCCAAAAAAAAAAAAAAAAAAAAGAAAGAAAAAAGAAAAAAGGAGAGAGTATTAGGGAAAGTCACTCATTTCCGCAGTAAATTACTAGATATTTTTAAAACTCCACACCATCGCAGATTCCTCGCAAACAATCATGATGTCAAATGAGGGCTTCTAGAAGGTTATCATGACGATTGAAAGAAGATAGGGCAATTGGGAGACAAGGAGTCTATAAAAATGTAATGGAGGACATCGTGGATATGGGAGCATGCACAACAACGTGATCGACTATGGAGTACAAAGGAGGATGATGTCTTTACTTCATTTCACTTCACATTATTTCATATTGTGTCATGTCTCATCATCGACCTGATGGACATGTGTATTATCTCAATAATGATGAGGATGGATATTAACCCTTTTTATCGTCAATGAGAGAAAAAATGACCCCTCATTTCAGGGATATCAATTTTATTAGTGAGAGACTGATGTTATAATGCTTTATTGTCCAAAATGTCACATAATATTGCTGTAATTTCCTTGACAACGGATAAGGTTCTCCTCCTTGAGCTCATGTTCTTATCATTAGCATTATCAACCGTACGAGTGTTAAATGTTTTGCCTTTTGGAAGCAGTAAACCCTTAAATAGTCGCAAGCTTAACTTTTTGATGTGAAAGTCTTTCTCATCTGAATCTGAACGGAGTTCCACAAATATATTTTACAGGATAGGTCGTTGTTAAAAAAGACTGTGGATGTTGTTTTTAATAAATGAACAGATGCTTTCTCTAAAGACCCCCGCGATAGTTTTCAAATACGGGCGAAAACCTCTCGAACGCCCCGTTGGGAGCTGAATTCGGAATGGACAGCCTCATTACGCCGGGTTCTGGCGTCATCATCCGGGAACCTCGCTCATGGCGCACGGCTGCGAGTGGCGGATCACTTGTAGGCAAAGTGGAAAGCGCGCCCATGGGTATCGGCGCATAAAATAATCACGAGCCAGCCTCGCTTGAACACGATGGAGGTGTGACTGTGACCTTTGGTCATGCGACCCCACTCCGCAGAGAAAGGTCGTTACAAATGCGGTTGTTTCTATATTCCAATAGAGAATGATTTAAAAAATATATACGGTGAACACATGATGACTGACCTAGTTCTAGCTACTAGCGACCTCTTTCGCTTTATAATGAGACACGCGTTGTGAGTTTTGATGTTTCCGCCTTGCAAATCGACTGTACGTGCAGGGCGTTAAGAATTGAATCCCAATGACGTTAAAGAATGATCTTTTGCCTCCAACATACCTCCCCCTCCCCAACGACCACCACCACCACCACCACCACAGCGTACAAATTGATGGAATGCACCCTGAATAAATGAGGTGTAATCTCCCCTGCCTGCGCTCACTTTGATGCCTCTTTCACGAATCAGCTGATAAATGGTAGCACGTTTGGCAGAGGCTTCGCTCTCTCCAACCTCAACTCATGCGTTGATCTAATAACGTACGGGTCATGTGGCTTGAAATGTGATACAATAATATGCGAGAAGTGAACGGGTTTATGTGAAAAGCCAGACACCTACGAGTCACACAGCCCACGAGTCATGCTGCCCCACGAGTCGTCAAATCCACGAGTTATACAGCTCACGAGTCATACAGCCACGAGGTAGACACTAAGTGAACAATGTCAGACATAAATCAAAATGGGCCCATGAGCTATGCGGTCCACGTGCCAGACACGAGGCAATATTTGCCTAATGTCCAGTTCGTGGGCCTGTTTTACTTAGTGTCTAGCTCCTGGCGTATATGACTCGTGGGCTGTATGACCCGGGGGTGTATAACTCTTTTTTATTTGCAATGTTTATCTCTGGGCCGTATGACTCGTGGGTGGCGAGATCGGGAGATGTCCCTTGGTCAACATAGGTAAAGGCAAACCGAAGACCACTCTGTCATTATTGTCATTATTCTGAATTGGGACATCCTTCCACCCTCCACGGCTGAAATGGGGTCACGTGATATTTACTTAAAAGTTCCTAAAACTTAAAGGGCCACAAACACGTGATGCGACTGACTCCGTCGCTTTCAGCGAACAATGGCGTACGACAATCCAATGTTTTCCATGGCGCCAACTTCATTTCAATCGTCATATACTAATACTCTGTATCTGATTCGAGAATTATGTGCTAATATAAAACAGGAACAGATGTGGTATTATCAGATCAATCCAAGATGTATCACCCTGTTCGTAAAAAATAGAAAATGACACCATCGCGGCTTTTCAGTCACTAATTGTTTTCTTACACGTGAGCATACACCCTTATGCATGTTTTCATCAAACAGGATCAGCGAGGAATAGTGATTTTCTATTTTCAGAAGTATGGTGCTTGCTTAAGATGTTTGAAACTTATGTGCTTGTATGCATTCACTTATTCACATGTCCCCATTGTTTTCTCTTTGCTTTGTTAATGTCCGGATGTGAAGTAGGCCTACATCAACAATATGATTGTTCAAGATGGCTACGACAAAGGGAAAGATATTCATTGTCAAAGACCGAATTTCCAGGGGCGGATCTAGGAATTCCGAAAGGGGGGGGGGGGGGGGAGGCGCCAAAAAAAATTCTGGTGCCATTTCCGGGATTCATCGGCTGACAAGCGAAAAAAATTTTTTTTTTCTTTTGTTTAAAAAAATAGTGGGGACGCCCCCCTTCTGGATCCGCTTATGATTTACTACTGCCGTAAATGTACGTTACATAAAATTAGTGTACCGCTCTAAATCACAAGGTTTGAACGTAAACGAATAGCGGGTGAAAGTTTAGGCTTACTCAGCTGGATGAGCTGGTCTACGGTTCTGACTATCACACTATTACACTTTGAAAGTGCAGGAACAAACCCATCGAGTCCATCAATTCCATCATCGCAACAGGTTTTGCAGAAGACGAAGATTAATCCCATGCATGACCGAAAGCGACAAGGCCGTTTCACAAAATGGCTGAGAGGTGATTTCGCGGTTGCTTGAAATGTACGTAAACGTCAGCTCTAGCCAAAATTGTACGGCCTCATTTTTTGCTGTCTTTTTCTTTCCTTCCCAAATCGGGGTTTATGGGGGGGGGGGGGGGGGCAAGTGAAAAGGGAAGAGGAAGTGTGGCATTCGAGCATAGCAAATCGTAACATCAGGTAAAAAAAAAGTAGGAAAGGTGTCATTTAATCGATACAACGTCGAACGCCAACGCCCAGGGCGAAAACTAGTCCTCATTTCAACGTTGTCATGGTTGTTAGATCAACCGACATAGCGACACTGTTCACGAATATGATGCATGTACACATAAAATCTATCTCTCCCTCTCTTTCAATCCCCCTTACACACACACACACACACACACACACACATACACACACACACAGACACACACACACACAGACACACACACACGCACACAAAACACATACAACAAACACACGTATATACATTTGATATACACGTACTTTTTGTCATCGGTCTCCTCATAAGCAACATCATGCTTCAAGAACATGAAGAAAATATCATACTGCAAAGAAATTAAAACAGAAAGAAAACTCAGTGTCAGGAATAAGATAGAAAGATTAATGATATATTCAAGATAGGAAAGAGAGAACGAAAGAGGGTTCTTAAAGGTGAAATACCTTTAGCATGCATTCCCTGCACTGCCTTTCTATTTCTAACCGTTCATTAACCAGAAAAATAACTAAAAATGCATAATAGATTGATCGGTTGGAAAATACCATTCGCGGTTATTATCCACAATGTTTCTCAAGTCGTTGCTCAGTCCAAGTCTGCTCGCCCTCGAATAATTCTTCAAGTATTGACTATAACTTTTTTTCTTTTTACCTTTCTTTCTTTTCTTTTTTTTTTTTGGGGGGGGGTCACTTTCTCACTTACCCTCTATCTTCAAGTCATTGTTTCTTCTTTTTTTTAATGACGTAGCTCAGCCAAAGGACGCAATGAAACGCCGATATTGGAGATATCTAGATGTATTGACACTCTTACCAAATTCAATTAAGTTTCCTTGCTTATGCTCGACGAAACCGTTTCTATAGGAGATGTCGCAGGGTGCCGATAAGGCAATTCATCCTCTCCTCCGCAACAATTTCCACACGATCGAGAGTCTGTTTCACAGATATCAAAACGACATGAGGATCATACATGCGTAGGTACAAGCTCAGCGCGTCGTCTACACTTGACATTCTTCTTTGCGAATATGGGAGGGGGGATATTCATGTTGAAAGAATCAGCTGCCAATTTCACTCCGATTTGGTGATCCAGATGAATGATGGAGGCAGTGTGTGAATAGAGACAGTTTAAGTCACAAATCAAGTTCGATTGACTCTTATTCCCAATATACCCTCCTTGGGATTTTCAATTTATTTTGGGTTGAATCGGTGCAGACAATGATTTCTTCCCTGAGACGCGATCCTGACGAATTTTAGAGTAAAAAGAGAGAACGGGTGTTTTCGTCTGCTCATCAATTTGATGTTCGATGTTGCATTCTTTTTCTAAAGAATATACTAGTAGCCATGAGGGGGTTATGTATCAGATAGTTGAAGACTTGCTGACATTTTGTGATGATTGTGTATCTATAAAAGAATCTAGAGAAACGATATGATTGTACAAGACTATATTTATGAAATGACGATTTATTTGGACCTGTAGTTGACAAGATTAGTGATCATTTTTCCTGTTGATTGTTAATGTTCATTCGATGTTAATATTCATTCTTATCTATCTCGCTTGACATGTACTTTATTTCAGTATAAAAATCAGCTTTAATACAGTTGAACTATATATGACTACTATGTAACCTCAGTAGATAACATTGCCAGGTAATCATGGTAATGGAAACTTTTGTTGTAAGCGATTTTTTCTTTATTCGCAAAAAAAAAAAAATAATAATGTGAATGTAAAACTTGTGTGCCTCTCAGTATGAGTCTGCGGCACTGTGATATTATCACATGGTTGAACTGGCTCCCCCCCCCCCCATTTTTTAAATATTTTTTTTAATGAGTAAATACAAGCAAAGAGATGTGTGGGACTTTTGTCAGTATCTATAGAGAACAAGCGAAACTGTGAAATACCATAACTTGTTTAGATCTTTGTAGAATGGCATCGCTGGGAAATTCCCCATCCCGTTTACATGACTTTTCCCTGCCCATTACAGTGAACGAACATGTCGCCGAATGTGACTGTAAAGCATTTGGTCATAGACAAAGGCAACCAAAAGGGACACACTGAAGAAACGCTCCCGTAGATTCTAAATTTCCCTTTTTAACTACGAATACATGAGTGTTTTATCTGTTGTTATTTTTGGTCCATTATCTGTGTCTTTCTGTAAGACATGTCTGTAAGGATAGCATTACTGAACATTAAGACGGAAATTAATGTCTAGTGTTAGTCTTGCTTGCAAACATTCTCAACTATGATTTTTGATTACGTTTCCAATAGTTTTAAGTCCCACTAAACGTACATTATCCATACAAAAACTGGTCATGCAACGTAGATTTCTGCATCCTGTCCGACAATTCGAAAAAACAGGCTTTCGTCCCCTTTTCTGTTTCATTTCCTCGTGGAATGAAAAACAAGATTTGGCGCTCTGCTGATTTGAAGCTGCTTAAAGAGAGTTGCTTTATATCGGACAGGCTCGCTTGACTTTCACATTTCACTGCTCCGGGATATCCCGACCAAGTCTGCATCCACGATGGAGTCTAATCGGAGTGCCGGGCTCGCTTGGTCGGGCGATGCTGGCATATTTGCTCTCCAATTCCGTATTCATATATTCCTTCACGGTGGGACGTTCCAATTCGGTGTGTATACATAGCCCAGCAGACTAAATGTTTCCTAGTTTCATTCCGCGTAATGCCGGGAGAGAAAATGGGAGAGTTGACATTAATGAGGGTCAGGTGAGTCCCTGGGTCTTGCTGATGGGGGGATGGGTGAGGTTTTAATCAGATTGAAAGGATACTCATGTTATTTTTTCCAAGTGGTCTTTTTTATCTTTATCACAGACACACTTTCTTACCCTAGGATAACTCGATCAGTCATGAGTAAAGAGGCCCTACATACCAATTACCCATACATCACTCAAACTCATCAAGTCAACACATTTCTTACTTCTTTAAAGTACAGAGGTGCGGAACGTATTTCAGGATGGAGGGCGGGGGAGATGAATGTCAATGGTCCAACCCCCACCCCTTAGACGGGTATAACGTATGGACGGAAACTCTGGAAGTTCATAAGGGTCTCTAGTACATGCAAGGTACAATTCCTTTCTTAATTTGTGATTTCTCAACCTTTGATGATTTGCTGACTTTCGTTTTCCCATGGAAGACAAGCTACCGTCTGTCACTTTATCTGTTTTGCCTACATCTTAGGTTAGTAAAGAGTAACAAGAGATAGCATTCCCTCTCCAAACCTGCCTTGGCGGCCACCTGTCTATAGCGTTCACCTGTCTATAGCGGCCACTGAAAATCCCCTAAGAGAAAGCCCTGTTAAAGACCCTGTGTATAGCGGCCACCTGTCTAACGCGGCCAGCGGCCACAAATTTTGTTTCCCGCGGTAGACTTTAACCTGTCCATAGTAGCCACAGGCCCGATGGAGCCATAGCCGAGCCGATAATCCAACGTGTTTTTCTGCTTTGTAGCCGTATTGGGTGGCCGCTATAGACAGGTTTGACTGTATATCCTAACCCTTTCTACGTCAGGTGCCTTGGAGAGTGTACAAGGCTATGGGTTTTTCTGTGCCAAACAGCACTCACAGCACGCAAGGGGTTAAACGTCACTCACAGCGGAGTATCGAACTATTTTGTACATTCAAACAGACCATTGCTATTTTGCCAACTGCAACGAAACGCCCCGTACAGGCGCTTATGCACCATGCTGTATCACTTGACATCAGCTTTGTCAGCAATCAGGGAGTTTTTTTTTTTCTAGGTCAGAAGGTTCATAAAGAACAATATTTGAAATACTGACAATGATGACGACAATTTATAATCAATCTACACCACAAGAGAAAAAAAAATGTCATCGTTTTCAAAGGACTAATTTACTATGTACTTGCCACAACAGCGGAAGTAAACTATTTTGGACGTTTTATGCCTGTCCTTCGGATATTTTAAACTTATTACGAACTTAATCTGTATTATAACGTGTTCATGCTTGTTCGTTTATTTCTTTATTTGTTTATTTGGGTTTTTGGTTTCATAGGTGTCAAGTAACTATAAAGTATCATTTTCAATCTTAAAGTCTGCTCCTTCAGAATCTGCCATTGACTAAAAATCCATGCCTGACGACTTTTTGTTGGTTATATGATTCAGGGCCACACAATGTTTGCAATGATTTATCAGTGCATCCTGGCCGGATATTATGCATTGTTTGGTCTTTGTTATACTTAAGGTATTTTTGCATTCAGAGATATGAAAATGAATTAGAATTGAAATTGAAATTGAAATTAAAGTAGTTAAATTATTTTACTTGTAAATATTTTTTTTCTTTACGCCCAAAACTAGAGAGTACAATGTGAAAGTTCGCAGACACACTAACTCACAGCGCATAATGTTGCTTGGTGACACGTACGTTTGATAAGCATTGTTTCTGCCCCAGTGGTGTATAATGTGCAGTGACGTTAGTTGCAGCTGCTACGCGCGATGATTTCTACAAGACCAAGAAACACGCTGTGTTCATATCCACCGGAGATCGAGCGGATCATCGGGCCGAGCGATGGCGGCGCCATAGTGCGTTTCTCCTAATAATGCGAGGCAGTGGGTAATATAGCGCTGAAAGGAAAGGAAATAGAATCTAATACCTGTCTCATGTGTCGGGAGCATTTTTCATGCCGTTAAGTTGAGACTTTAATTAAACCAGATTCAGTCACCAGGCACTGGACTTTCATGTGGGTACATACACCCACAAACAATTAAAATATACGTGTGTGTGCGTGTGTGTGTCTGTACTGTTTGCATATATATGTATATTGCTTTTGGGAAAAGATAGCAAAGGTACTTCTAACATAACATACCAAGTATATTTCATGAAGATTGCATGCTGCTATCAACCCTAGATTCTTGTGTATAATCATGTAAACTTTAGATAAATCAAAAGAACAAAATACACAAACAAGATCTTATAATGTCATCGTGTTTCTGCTTTGGAGGCGGATACTCTGATAAAAATTTGACTCAGCATAAGTGAAGTCATTACATTTCAAAACTGGGAAAAACAATTTACTAGTAAATTAGCATTGACCAAATTAAATTCTTATGTGCCAGCAATTTGAATGCTTCCAAAATGATTGTTTGTCTGGCTGAATAGTTTAGAGTCAGGCCAATTTCAAAGAGAACTTGAACTTTATGCTGTTTCATTTAAAAAACATGTCATTTGTACAATAACAAAAGAAAATTGAGGGTGAGAACTGAAGGAGACGAGTACATAAACATCCAATACATAACATGAAAATTGTAATAACTATAAATGAAATATGGAAACTACAAAAGACAAGGGTCTTGTCAGACTAGTTCCCAACAAAGAGAATAAGAGGAAGCAATATTGCTTTACCACCAAAACATTACAAAAAAGACACAAAAAAGAAAGAATGAATCATTGTATTATCTGTACACATATTCCATATACCCCACATACAGATGTTATTCTTAATCAACTTGAGGTCTCATAAATATTATTCTTTATCAGTTTGAGGTCTCATTAATATTACTGAACTTGAGGTCTTCAAACATACTCCCATGTTGTATTATATTCGAGACATTGTCAGAATACATAAAAAGCCTCAGTTAAATGCATGACCGCAGCCATGTCTGAGTAACGGGCGTCGTCCATAGTTCTCCGACCAAATTCAACTCGATGTCTTCGAAGCTCCTTGCTTCCTTTGAATAAAGGGATACAGCCGTGGCTGATCATGGTTCGGATTTTCTTGCGATTATACGTCACTAGCCACCAGGCATGTTAAAAAAAAAAAGTGGCATCGCGAATCGCAAAGGTAAGAGGAATATTGGAGACGAGGCGAGCTCCCGCTAGCTAGCAGGGCAGCTCTGTGTTGCTGGAACCAAGCGAAGGGGAAACAAATCGCCAAATCATCACTGTAGCCGAAAGACATCTGATGACAGAAATACTATGGATTGAAACGAAAGAAAATCCATAGGCCAGGTAAACGTATATCCGGTAGAATGTCGCGCTCAATTTGACGAGCGTTTTTGCTTCGGGGGACTTGCCTTCATTCAGGCGAGTTGGGATCACAGACTCAAGGCCAAGAAAAAAAAAAGAATAAGAATAAGAGCCTCTTTTTTCCTTCCACTCCCCCCCCCCCCCCCTCCTTCCCTTGCGCTTTCCTCTAATTTTACCTTAGACCTTTATCATAGCTTTCCGCTACATTAAAAGCCAAGCTCGGAATAATTCACGATGCACGAAGGGCTCGTTTTCCATTAACCGGTGTAAAATATTCATCATCACATCAAACATTCCGCGCTCATGTACTAACCACGATTTCAATGTTGATAAAATAATGCAAACTCCTTTTTTTATTTGAAAGCACATCATTAAAACTGGCAATGGGAGACATTCGAGCTCTCCAACGGATTGTTTTCTTTTTTATTTTTAGCATCATGTGTTTCTATTCATTATTATAACAATGAGGGAAAATTCGATTTCACTATCAGAGATTCTAATGAAGAGGAAAATGTGCGTCTTTGGATTGATGTTACTATTCATGTCAAGGTTTTTGCTAGTCAGGACCAATGTTAGCAATAAAAATGTGTCAGCAATTAAGGTTGATGGAAATGTATTTTGCTAAATAACTTGACAGGTTCCATCGAGAAACGAGTTACCTCCTTTTCTAATAATTTGAGCTTTTTTCGATTAAATATGATAAAAACATTACAAAAACATCAAAAGAGGATTTTCTTTACCTTACACTTCAAGAATATTCCTTGTTAAGCAACAAGTGAAGTATCACTGGAAAATTTTATTTTTTCTCTTTCGGATGATGGACTTGATTTAAGATGTTTTTATAATAACGCTTTTATAACCCGTGTTACGATCATTCTTTTCACTTTAATATTCATAACCATGATCACAGCACGGAAATACAAAGGAAACATCGACTCGGCAGTACGTGGACTCCCGTTATAACGAAGTCCTCGGGACCGGTCATTTCCTTTCGTTATTGAAATTTCGCTCTAACCGAACAAAATAAACAATAAAAATACATGGATCGGATAATGCTGCTGCCTGAATTTTTACTTCGTTGTAGCCGGAATTTCGTTATAACCGTGTTCGTTATAACGGGAGTGCACTGTCCTCCCCTCCAGACCAATGGGCGAATCGACTCGGCATTCATGAGGGCATCACATTAGCGATGATGGCAACATCATAACACGTGCATCGCGAACCTGGACAGCGGGAAATGGTGTCAATCGGTTTGCACCTTTGGGAAAAGAGATCGGAAACGAGCTAGTGAAAAAAGAGAAGAAATATACGGGAAGCCGCACATGCATTTAAAAGGTAGGTCACGTTTACCTGTCGCCCATGCGAACATGATTATTTGGGTCTCGGTTAACCTGTGCTGCAAGGAAGCCCGGATGTGGATTCAACAAGCGGGGCCGCCTATGGGCATTTTCTTTTTTTGAAGTTTCCGTGCAGCCATCGCTGGATGAGCTTAGACTACTACAGCTTGTGATGTAAAACGATGTATGAGGAAAATATGAAGGAAATTCAAACAATTTTCACTTTTCTCGCATAACAATGGAGCTCATGACTTGCCTCTTTCAAAAAGCAGGGGAATAACATTACCATTAACATACGTCAGTAGCCAGTCAAGAGAATGTGTACTTCCCCCCCCCCCAAAAAAAAAAAAAAATGAATTTTGGGGGGAATTCTCCTCTTATTTCCCTTACATCATTCCACGCATTTGACGTCATACACTGTAGTAGTCTTCTCATCCAGCAGTGACTGTGCAGAAACTTCAAAAATTCATAACTTTTGAAGGAATTGTCCATTTTTCCTTAAATTTTCACTGATGTGTCCTACTGATATTGCTGCATTCACTCAATCTTCATGTACATGAAGGTGAACCTGACCTTTAATTTGACAAAGCTGGAGAGTACTCATGCCAACGATCACGTGACATACGATAAACTGACTTATTGCCCATTGCACTCCGCTCGAATAAGCTTTGATAAATAAAATGAAATGAAACCAAACTATTAAACCCAACAGTTAGAAATAGTGTATACGTAAGGACAACATGATAATAATCATTGTTTGGTAAGTGATTTCGCAACTATAACCACCTTTGTAATTGCTCAATCTTTTTAGACTCATGGACAATTTTCTGTTTTACATGCAATTTCTTATGGAACTTGATAAAGACTAGTGTGGAGTGTTTGGAGCCTTTTGAAGCCATGACATCACCAACTCATCTAATTTCCATACGTCATGTGACTGTAGCAATTGTCAAAATTCCATAAATTCCTTTTTTTTATTCTATTGTTCTGTTTGGCTCTTTTAATCCACTTGACTGGGATCAAATTTCTTTCAATGTAAGTTCCACGGTGCGAACTTAAACAAGTGGAAGACAAATCTTAGTTTGTGGTAAATAATAATCTATTCAATTCAGATGAGTACATCTCCAATTAAAGCATTGAATATCTATACAAATAGCATATGTTTGTTGAATTTGAACTAATTAATGTAGTTATGTCAATGTATTGGCAACTCTGACCCTTCATGTACGTATAAGAAATAGTTATTGTGGAGTAATATATTGCGTTTGGTAAATTGCAATTTTTGTTGTTATATTTTGTATTATGGTATAATTTGTTTGTAAAGCGCACTGAAATTCCTTTCAAGTCTGAAATGCGCTATGTTAGAATTTGCTATTATCATTATTATTATTATTATCATTATTATTATTATTATTATCATTATTATTAATATTGTTATTATTATTGTTATTGTTATCTCTGCCCCAATTTCTGTTTGAACGCTGCGTATGGTGCCGTAGACAAGCAAAACGCTATTGTTACCCATATAGCAGTGGGCGATTTGGGAGTCTGTTGCTTGTTATCCGCGTTTTGATAATGGAGACTATCAGTGCTTTCTGATCGGCTGTGATCACAGTAAGGTCGTCACACCTGTCGCTTCTTGCACGCTAGTGTTTACATTTCGATATGTCACAATTTTGCCTCAGTATTTCTGTCCAGTATGTATGTTTTTTTTTTTCTGCTATTAAAGTTGTACTGTTTAATAATACACTCTTCTCACTTTCAGTAAGCATTGACTCTTTGAGTCAACTTGGCCAGTTTATAAAAATACCCCTATTCTCTCTCGCAATATTGCTATCTTCATGATTATCCTCATGATTGCATGGATTTGTCTCAAGAAAAAAAACACCACAGATATTCTTGCCTCATCAAACAGTTACCCTGCTTATAAATATATGTTGTGCGGTGTGTGATGCATAGAGTTCATCTAAAAGGTTTACATGTTTACATCGTTTACATTCATTCATGTACTAGTATCTGCTTGACTTTTGTTTTCTGATACATTTCCTCATTGTGATGTATGAACTTTACCACATATCTGCCTAGAAAATAGTTTCTATACAGTGAACAGGCCTCTTGTAAAGAAATGCATATGTGTACATAAGAATCTTCTATCCAAACGTGCGCGTGTGTGTCTGTGTGTGGTATGTATGGATGATGGTTATGTGTGGTTTATTTGTGTGTATCATGGTGATAGTGTGTGTGTGTGTGTGTGTGTGTGAGCGTATGTGTATTTGAAACCTATTTAATAAATGGGATGTTATGTGCTCCTGAGGTAATGACGTTTCGCGTCATTAAATCCACTCTCAGTCGCACCTGAGTTCGTTTCTTTCACTCCGCGGTGGGTATTTTGTTTCTCTATTTACCAATATATCTGTCACTATCTCCTTCCACTTCCTAACGGGTTCCTCACGCCAGTGATACCCTTACACCTGTCTCCAGCGATGGTATCCGCTTGAGAGGAGCCCTGACATTGCTAGGGATGAGGCTAATACTCCAACGATCCCCCATCGATCACGAGGGGTTAAAGAGATTGCATGTATCATCAAGAGAGTGGCCTGGGGTAAACATTTTCGATAATCGGAGATCGGAGAATGAATGGCACATGCAAATGAAGAGCGTTTAAAGTGATGGAAGAGAACACGGGATAAAGCAACAGCAAGAGATCTTCTGCAAAGCCCATGTGAATACAGCCTGCTATGTAAATCTCGGGAGAAGAGACATCTACATGTGGGAATTTACTGTTAACAACAGCAGTGCATGACACAAAATCAGCGGGTGAGATGGGACATATTGCAAATTAGGAAACAAACCAGAATCAGCGGAAAATCGTTAACGGATACATCGTGTCAAATGTAACTCTGTAGAACAGAAAAACAAAACAAAACAGAAAATGTGTGCTCTTCTGGAATGGAAATTTGTTACCCTACATGGTAATTTAAATGTCATGCCACTTTCCTTATCATTTCACTTTTTTAAAAATCATCTCATTGGTGAACCGTTTGGTCGCCCCCTCCCCTCTTTATCTCACAGATCTCTCTCTCTCTCTCTCTCTCTCCCCCATCATATATTTTTTGTTTCTCATTGCGATATGCCAGAACCGTGACGTACAATCATACCGTGTAGAGAGACACTTCTCACATCTACCAACCATCTACCAACAATGGCCTATTTTATATATCATATTGATGATCATCACAGTCCGCAATATCAACTTTCACTTCTGTTCAGTTCAATTCAGATATACTTTATTTCTATCGAACAAAGTGCAATAATACAAAGCACAATCGCATTTATACCCAAGTTGATTTATCCTTCGGGTTATGTCAGATTAAAAGGTACTATTTACCATTGGGAGCAGTGATTTCAAAAAAATGTTCGAGATATCACATTTAGTGCATATGTGTAGGTCAGTTGTATCACAAAACATCTTATACCATGTAAACATTTTGCAATAAAGCCTATAAATATAAGGAGATATCACTATTTTTCTCAATAAACCATAACTGTAGACATTTTAATCTAGAAACATTTTTATTATAACTACTTTTCACATTTCGTATATTCAACAATACTTATAACACTAATATTCTTATACAGGTTCAGATTTTTACATTGGTCGTTTCTTTACCAAACTCACATTTTAGAACTATTCTGAATCACTAAAGCTGGTCTTTGTTTTATCTGCAAATGGTAAATGATGCTTTATAGTGTGTGTGTGTGTGTGTGTGTGTGTGTGTGTGACATGCATACACTGCAATGGCTTCTGACCACACGAGTATTCAGAATTAAGGGTTTCTCGGACGAACACTGTCGGGCTTTCTATATCTAGCTCAGTCGGTAGAGCACCGGGCTAGTATCCGAAAGTCTCGGGTTCGAATCCCGATGGAATCCCATTTTCTTTGCTCTAGTTTCCACTAATACAGGATACAAAACATACATTTGTCAATTCGTATTGTTAAACAATTTGCAAGAAATACTTTAAAAAAACACACATTTATACTATCCTTTAATGTCCTATATACTTAATTTCAATATTCTCTTCTGTCTTCTTCTGTCTTCTTCGAATTCATGCGAAACAGTTAATTATCATGTCTCGATGATCATTCAAGGAAGACCGTTGGAACGAAATTTACTTTCCAGGGGATCGCATATACAATTTGATAATTTTTTTCTTTTTTTCCCCCTCACTGGGATATTTATTATTCTCTTTCATCTGTACACGTATTACAACATATTTCAAATAACATCATACTTTTTTTCGAATTCAATACAATATACATCAAGAAAAAAGGTGTCTAAAGAGACACCATTTTTTCTGAAACACTTGCAACTTATGATTATTTCTTGCGATAAATTTCTCTTTATCATAATATTCCCTTATACTATATTTACATAAATCAAAACGAGGTATTATTTTTCTTATTTTACAAACATAAATTTCATATCTCACAAGCATGGTAATACAATTCAATGCCGAATTGTTAATACCCCCAAAACCAAATAATTTATTTTCCGTCGTAAATGTTATTTCTAACCCCGTGTTAACATTAATCTATTCTCTTACTTCAACCCACAATCTATCAACATATTGACACTCACTCATAAAATGTATTAAAGTCTCAACATGCACATTACAAAATGAACATTCATTTCTTTCAACCAATCCAATTCTATTCAACATCTTATTTGTATATAAAATTCTATTAACTATTTTAAACTGAAACCATCGTAAATTAACATCTTCCGTGCTCTTAAACGAGGCCAACAAAAAAGATTGCCATTTCTTTTCTTCAAGTTGTATCAGTTGTCGCCATTTTAAAAATCCTTTACATTGATATACATTATTTCTATTCTTTAACAAAACAGCATAAATATGTGAACATCCTTTACGATGTTTTATAACCAATTGTAAAATATCAGGTATAATTGGTTGACAAAACTTTTCCATATTATTCATACTTCCATCACAACCTGCTTTTTTAACCGCATGACATATTTCAAAATAATCTAAAAAATTAACGTCAACATCATATTTCCTCTTAAAGGCAGTAAAAAGGCAGTAAATGATAATACATAATTTGTTAAAAATGTTTCTTGTTTGATATGTTGTGTTTGTGGAGATGTTTGTTTGTTTGTTTGTTTGTTTGTTTGTTTGTTTGTTTTGGTTTTTAATGCCAGAACTCACTGACATTGATATTTTCAAACTGAAAATGTATTGTATTTAGGCTAAGGGTGATATAATTTCATTGGTTTATTACAACTGAGGGTGCTTTTCTTGCGGGGAGAGGTCCTAGAGGGGACAGTTCACACAGTACAAATTATGCAGAACTATAGTGTATGAAATGTGTTGGAATTGCTTTACTGGCACATTGCGAAGGAGGACGAGGTATCAGCGTCATTAAAAGCCTGAATATCGGGCAAAGAGTGTGGGAGTTTCGTTTGGGTTGTGTCTGATTATTTCGCGGAATTTATGGATCGCAGAGGTAAACGGGGGGTGGATGAGGTCTCGGAGAGACTAAAAATCGTCATCTCTAGTCGACCGGGATTCGCTGAGTAATGGCCGTCGTTAAATCGTGCATAAGTGATGACCGTTTTGTGTTAAGAGGTTGACCTTCGTAAATGCGCAATTCCCGGAGCGCCCGTTGGCGGCGTGTGAACGACACGAATCCGATATGCAACTGGCGGAGCAAGACACGGCAGGGCTAATGAGGAGAGAGAGGCAAGAGAGAGAGAGAGAGAGAGAGAGAGATGGAAGGGGGAGAAACTGCTTGCAGATGACAACGAAGGGGGCGTACAACTGCGAATGAATTTAAAATGTAAAAAACAAAACAAAAAACAAAAAACACACAAACCTTGAAATCACGTAGAATCATGAAGTAGACACGTCATTGAGATGTGAAATGAGAGAAAATGAAAATGTTGGCATCGGAAAGAGAAAAAAAAAACCAATATACCCCACATATACACATCCACTTAAAAAAAACACACAAAAAAAACGCAATGCAAATTGAAAACCAAACACCTCAGTAAGCAAATAAAGACGGATTTATACAAATCACTGGCATGACTGGAATGTTTTGATATCGTCCACGTACAGATGGACAAAAGCACAAACTTTAATAATACAAACAAACCATGTTCCTATACGTTTCTTGCAGCTGTTAAACAAGGTTACGGTATTAGAGCTACAGTTTACCATTGGGAGCAGTGATTTTAAAAACGTTCGAGTTACTACATTTGATGCATATGTGTAAGTCAGTTGTATCACAAAACATACTACCATATAAAGATTTCGCAATGAAACTTGAAATAATATAAGGAGATATTAGTATTCTTATCACTAAACCTAACTGTAGACGGTTTAGCCTAGAAACAATCTTTTCATAACTATTGTTCACATTTTGAATATTCAACAATATCTAACATTGATTATTCTGATTAAAATGTTTACATTGGTTGTTTCTATCCCCAACTCACATTTTAGAACTACGATTTTTGAAGCACTAGAGATTTTTTGTTTGTTTCATCTGCAAATGGTAAAAATGCCTTTAACTACCCCTCCAGCCTTGACGAGGCTCATAGGAGATGGCACAGAGGAATACCCACAAGAAAGCCAAACAAGATTGACGTGTTCTACAACTTTAATCTCAGAGCAGAGCACTTAAGAATTTTCATATTTTGTGATGCCTCAGTTCACAGAGAGCAGTAAACTTAGACGTACAAACAAGATGTCCCTGACACAGAAAATGACAATTGGGCCTTGCCTTCGAATGTTAGTTAGGTAACGCGTCACATGCAAGGAGTAATCGAATTTACTAAAAGACTGCATGCTATGACTACTGTGACTTCATTCACTCTTCGAGAGTGTTAACATGATTGTATTTCTGTAATTGGAAGAACATGACGGTTTCTTTATATACGTCAAGACGGGTAGGACCTACGCATTGCCTTGGTTTATAGGAGCTAGTGATGTGGGATTTGTGTGTGTGTGTGTGTGTGTGTGTGTGTGTGTGTGTGTGTGTGTGTGTGCGTGTGCGTGTGTGTGCGTGTGTGTGTGTGTGCTGGTTGGTTGTTTCATTTTTCATAGGAAATTAAGGCTGAGCGCAATATCTACCAAAATGATAAAAATGTAGAGGTTTCGTTTGGAAACCTGACTGATACAAAATAAGTCTTTACGGGAGTGAATACGCGTCGTCTGACAAGCATATATTGAACATATAGTTTCAAACGATTGCCGTATGGTACATAGGACTCGATTCAGTATTATTTCTACAAAGCGCCAAGTCGCAGTGCACCAGAGTTGACCCTTGCCGGTATGTAAAAAGTGACGCTAGTGAGCGAAAGCGCCAGCTATTAATTATAAGAAACGGTGTGAACCGATTCCTTAAAGGAAAAGTCCACTGCCATAGACATGTGGATTGAGTGAATGCTGCAATGTTTATATATAAGTAGAACACATCAGTGAAAATTTAAGGGAAATCTGACAATCCGTTCAAAAGTTACGAATTTTGAAGTTTCTGCCCAGTCACTGATGGATGAGAAGACTACTACAGCTTGTGATGTCACATGTGTAGAACGAAATAAAGAAAATAGAGAAAATTCAAAATATTTTCAATTTTCTCGGAAAAAAAAAAGAACACTGGACTTCCCTCTTTCAGAAGGCAGGGGGAATAATGTTCCCCTTATTAAACATACGTCAGTGACTAGTCGAGGAAATGTGTGGTGGTTTTTTTTTCAAAAAAAAAGGTGAAATTCTCTTCATATTTAGGAACTCGTATACTCATATTATTATAACGATGATGAGGAGCTTCAGATGCATCAAGGATGTCTAATAAAAGAAGACGTGTTGTCTGAAAGCTATTTTCAGATTACTGTTTTACATACTGTACAGAGTGGTGCTAATACAAAATGTAACTAAATGTACCCACGTGAATACGCCGTAATTCCGTACGTCATATAACACGAGGTGGATACTTGTGTGGGAGTCCATTGTACTGTACTCACAGGCCAGGTAGGGTCAAGGGGGGGGGGGTGGGTGGATCCAGGAAATCCCTTTAAAGTTCTTGGTGTTCTTTTTATATTTTTTTCATGGGGGGGGGAGCTGCACACAGCTGCAAAAAAACTCTACTGTTGTCATGTGGTGGTGTATTAATGAAAAATACACTCATAAAAAAAAAGAAAGGAAGTAAACGCTTTTTCAAGTTAATATTTCTCATAGAATATTTGTCTAAAATTTAATGTATCATATACCACATGAAAGGTAATTAAATTTGCTATCAACCTTACGCATGAATGGACACCTTCGTTTTCCTTTCCGACTGTGTTCACTCATGCATAAAGTTTCCCTCTATATTGACCCACTGATTTGAGAGCCAATTGGATTAGCTTTGATATGGTATATAATACAATGATTTTCATCAAAGTACCCTATGAAAAATATGAACTCGATAAAGTGTTTACTTTCTTCTCTTTTTTTTTTTTTTGCTTAGTATATTATTCAGTTGCCTCTTTTGTCTAAAAAGTTAATCCATTTATGATAAGCACGGCAGCATGAAAGCAGTCATGAAAATATGAATATGAAAATAACATGATAGTGACATTAAAAAGAAGAAGACAACAAAGAAGAAGAAGAGAGAAAAGAAGGAGACGAAGAAATGCCAGCGGTATTCTTGTTTGAAGCGTGCGTAAAGACAGGGGGCAAAGACAGGGGGCTGCGTTGACACACGCACACATGGTAATCACAGCAAGCCTGTGAAAAGACACCTTGGGATTTGATTGACCTGTCTGTGGAATAGATTCATTACACAAATCGCAATGCCCTGACGCTGCGTGAAATATTAATATGTATGGGCACTATATAAAACGCTTTTCTCGAAGAAGATCGCTAATATATTCTACAGACTATATTGTGCTGAAACAATACTGTAGATGGTCAGTTCAGTTCATTTCATTTATTTTCATTTTCAAAAAAGAGTGTCAGTGTACAAGACATATATGAAGAAAAAAAAAACCCTATATACATGAAGAGTTTGTTCGCAAAAACCGATAAGTCCATATTTGCCAAATGGAGATATTTGTTATTAAAGGTCAGGAAAAATAAAGAGAATAGTAAGAAATTTTTTGCTTCTTTTGACCATAACTTCAAAAATGTACCTTTGTATATAGTGACCAATATATCATTTAAAAGGTATCATTTTGTACTTTATGACAGAGACCGTACTTCAAAATCTTCAAAAATGGACTTATCGGTTTTTGTTAACAAGCTCTTGATTTGATTTTGCACACATCGAAATACAATACAAACACAATACACTGAGTAAGAAATATCTCTTCGTAGCTACATGTTATTTGCTCTAGCTAATCTAATCATTATTTGATAGGAAACCATGTATGAGACAAATGCATACATTTCCCTTGAAAACTAGTGATATTTGACTTTTAGCTTCGTCACATGGATAACATCATTTGGGAGACTTAAAGATAAATCCTGTGTCAACATATCATTTCATATTACGTAGAAGAATACCGAATTTGTTTTAAATTAGCACGTAGTCATCTTGATAATCAATTTGCACGCATTCAGTAAGAAATGGAAGCAAAGGCAGCCACAGTTCACGACATCATGCGCCCTTACTGGCTCGTTCAAGTGAAACTCACTCAAGTATTCTAATATAGGAGTAGTCATGCTTTTTTGTCTATATGCAATCACTTTGCCTGCACAAATAAAACAAAAAGGGTGTTTTTGTTTCTGTTCTGTTTTTCGTGTTTGTTTGTTTTTGTTTTTGTTTTGTTTTTGTTCGTCTGTGGTTTTGTTTGTTTGTTTGTTTGTTGGGGGGGGGGGTTGCCAAGAAGCACTCAGATTCAGTGACAGTTGGGGGCGATTATGCGGTCGTTTGGTAGCAGGAACTCTCCAACCCGCCCCACCTATAACAACCGTTATTTACGTATGTATAACCATGCTTCAGAAACCACACTATTCACTGACGATCCCTCACTATCTTCAACCGGAAATCCGCATTTCGTTGATCGCAAACCAAATTCTCCAGGATGGGCGCATCCAGCTGACAAGCCCGGAGTATAGTGGTGACCTAGAGGGGGCAAACAATCTCTCCAGCACGACCATCACCCTAGATCTGAAAACCAAAGGAGAACCGCGAATTAGCCAAAGTCGATCATCTATTTCTACGGGTGCCCAAATTTAATGGAAATCTATTCGTACCAATGGTCTAAACCGCCCCGACCCTCCGCCATTGTCAAGTGTATGTTTACTATGGTGTGCTGATGATTTCGTCGTTATTCTATCAGGATTTTCTTATCATCTGAGAGAGTAAATAGCACCAACAACATTCAAAGTAAAAGAGCGTAGAAATGAAAATGCTTGGAAAACGACTTTCCACTGCATTTCTCAATAAATATAATGTATTGAGTTCCAATGTGTCTAAGAAAACAGATATTTAGACATTTATATATTGCATTGGGGTAACCTAATGGAAATTTGCAAAGTTCTGAGAAATTAGTAAATGGCGGCCATTTTGGATGTCAGGAAGAGCCTAAGTGTTTTTATTGGTGCTTTCGTGATTCAAAATGTATTAATGACTATTTCATTGGGTTCATCGGCTGTAAAAGCATCAACATTGAAAGCGTGTATTGGTAATACCTACGTGAAAAGTAATGTGTTAAGACAGGAAATGACAGCCACTTTGGACGCCCACTTTTGACTACGGAAATCTTCCAAGGCGGATTTTTTTTGTTTGTTTGTTTGCTTGTTTTTTTATTGTATCATATTCCACGTTTTAACAAATAAACCACAAACACAACGAAAAATTGAATGGGCGAATTGTCGAATACAGCAATTTAGACAATTGAACGTGTGAAATATGAGGGATTTATTTACAAAGGCATTCAGTATGTTATTCTAGGCATATATTTCTTGGCCTGTCCTGAAAAAAAAATAGCTTGTTTCGAAAATTGTCCAGGTTTAAGCTAATTTTGACCTAATGTTCTAGGCCTATAAAGGAGCAAAAGTCCCAAACCCAAACTAACCTGTATGATTTGTATGAAGTTTGTATAAACAAACCATGAATAGAAAGAATGAATTAAGAAATTCAGAAATTTAAATAAGCAGAAATGGAAATCCTATTGAGCCATCAAAATTACATACAATCTAATATCCGCATTTACAGAAGAGGTATCCCAAAATCAAACATACACAAAACAATAGAACTACGAATACAAAGTAATCTGTAGATAAAAAAATAGATTTGGGAGAGAGAATTTAAATTATTTATACAAATGAAATTAAATAAGGAGATGTAGTACTGTAAAGTAAAATAATTTCGCGGCATGAAATTTTCGCGAATAGCCACTAGCATTCAATGCATGTATATATAGTGAAGACAAGAACTTTCACGTGCATTTTAATTTCGCGAATCTTGGCTCTCGCGAAATCTGCGAAATTAAAATGCACGCGAAAGTTTTTGTCTACAAGCATATATGTTTTTTTCTTTACAGTAGCTCTATGCAGTCTTGTGAAACAGTTTTTTTTTTTAACTCCAATCATTCAATGAAGATGAATGACGAACTGAAATGGTAATATAACGCGAGAAGCTTTGAAAAATAAGATAGAGAGTGAGATAGATGCCTTGAGGTAGAAAAGAGAAATGCAATTAAACTACGAATGGAAAAAAAAAAAACACACGAAACTAAAGTAAGAGTATTACTCTTATCTAGGCTGCCAAGGCTTTATAAATTGATTCTCTTATTGAAGATGAACACCGAGCTGAAATATACAAATCGAGTGGAAAACTATCATATTAAGAGCGCTAAATACGTCACACAAACGCCATAGGGTGACAATTTTCACAATTCAGGTAATATCCTACCGCACTTTGAAAGTAAATTAATTTGAAATTATTCATTGATTTTCTGTGCGTTCTTTCATCCGCATATTATATACATGTACGTAAACGTAAACCTCGAGCATTTATTTTCCACCCACTTACATTCATTGATCAGAACGACGATCGTTAGCCAAGCTCACTTTTTAAAACTGGTTTTGCATGGATGATATACGTTTTTGTCGTAAATCAATACGCTGAACATTTCAAGTTCGTTCTACACTTTTGATAGGTACGCACTCTTTTCCCCCTCAAAGGCACAAAGACTAATATGATAACAACATAGCCAAGACAAGTAAAAACCTTCAAGGCATGGCGTATTTCTTACCCCTGGTCCATTAATTTTCTCCCTAAGACTGCATTGTAGGTGACCTACATCCACCCTGAAATTGATATTCAATTCCATCATTCGATTAAGTTTAAGGGTTATATCCAAATATAGGCTCTTTTCTGGTGAATATGACTGGAAGAGATGAGAGGAGGATACACGGGCTGCGATGGATGTCTGGAACGAAATAGAAAATTAAAGCAAAAACTTGGCTCTCTGTTTCAGTTGAATAGCATAAGTCATGTAAGAGGTAAAGTCAAAAAGAAAATTTAATGTTTCAGTGGAATCGGACAAATCAAATAAGAAAAATATGAAAAGGTGAGAGATCAGCTTGTCTCCAACGAGCAATGATATCCGTCAAAAGCACATATGTAAATTAGACGAGGCGATGATGATATCGCCTCTCAAGTCTGTTGTTGGTTTGTTCGGAAAAAAAAAACTATCATGAAATCAGTCTTTTTTTTGGGGGGGGGGGGGGGCGATGTTTTACCAAATACAACACCACAACTTTTGAAAAGTCTTCGTTGCCAGAGGAGAGCTACAGCTCTAAAACATTTCAAGATTTAAAAAAAGAATGCATCGATTTACTGTTAATTTGTTTGTAAATCTTTATTTTGTTACAAAAAAATCTTATTTTACCTAAATCTCTGTGTTATTGCTGTATTTTGATTGGTAAATTATATTCTTGAACAAAAAAAAAGTTGAAGAAATAAATTGAAAGTGAAAATAAGATTGAAACGGGAATTGAAATGGAAATGGAAATTGGAAAAAGTCAATGAACATATTTGTAATATAATACACACGCACATGCACACACACACACACACACACACTCACGTATATAAATATGTATATACTTGAACAGAGGATTTTCACTTTAAATGCACCTGCATATAAACTTTTTTTTCTTTGTTCAAGACGTCCTTCTTCACGTAGTAGACGTGTATGAATGTGCTGCAGCACTGCCAGCCTTTATTGCATTAGAGACGGAGCCCCGGAGTGCGAGAGAGTCTATCGAAATACGATCAATATATCGCCCTCCAGTCAACGAACAACGGAGGAAACCCATTAAAAAAAAAAAAAAACAATAATAGGGAAAAAAGCACACAGCTCTTGCTTTATAGTGTCAGGGGTGCAACGGTGAGGAAGAGCGAACGAGATGACAACAAGCGTCTTTGAAAAGATGTCGGAGAAATGTATCTTAATTACTGCGCAGAGCCCCCAAAACGTGTAAAGCTTTCTGATAGAGTGATGGAGCAGCGTTTTCACTGCCTGCAGAGACACGGAGAGGAAAGAAAAAAAAATGTTTACTTGCTGGTTGCAACAACCTTGATTTTCAGCAAATTCCCGATCCACTTTTCCTTGAATTACAGTTTGAGGTTCACATTATCCATCAATATTATTTCAGTCATCTTTCATTCAATATGAACTAGAGATTTTTTTTCTCACAACTAAATACTCCATCATTATAATTTCGTTTATCTATCATTCAAAATGAACTAGGGATTATTTTTTTTCCCTCATGAAATACTCTTATAACACATACAAAGATTTGATCTTTGTCTCGCGATGGTGGGAAATATTTCACTTCGATATGAAGTAGAGAGTTTATCTCTGGGAAGATCGAAGAAGATTTTAGAATTGAAAAAAAAAAGTGATTTGAAATCAACTAAACGTGCTGAAAGGTTAGATATCCCTGCAGAAAAGAACACAGTGTCCCAAAGTGTGAAGCACAATCTGACACACAGTACAAACACATTGGGAACGCAGTGTGGAATCTCTTCACACCGTTAAATTTGAGCGTTTTAACATTGTGAACACATTGTAAAATCATCAATTCACAGTGTGAACCACCAAATTATAGTGTGAAACAGAGCATTACTATGTGAACTCTTTGTGAAAAAACCACACCACAGTCATGACAGTGTGAAATCATCTTCACACTGATAAATTCGAGAGTTTTCAGGTAGTCGGCTATGTGAACACATTGTGTACACACTGTGGGACACTGTGTTCTTTCCATCAGGGATAGTATAGTGCGTTGGGCAATCTATAGAAGAATGACGAACATTTTTTTTTCTTGGTTACTAGTAGTATCTCATATGACGTCACACTGTCTATCTTGGTCACTAAGTCGTAACTACGCTTGAAATTACAATTTTGTTTCTTTCATGGATCATTGATCCTAAGCTGGATTAATCCGTGCATGTGTAAGAGAGCATAATAACATTTGCGTCGGATTTGAATAAAGGAATTCACAAGCTTGCTTTGCCAGTTTTGGGAGGAAAAAAAAATGTAATATATATTTCATGAGCACCAAAGTTGAGGGTTTCAAGCCAGTAATTAAGAGAGATCATCACAGATGGGGAACAAGCATTCTAATCGCCAATGTTTTGGGTTTTTTTCTCCTTGAGCCAAAAACATCCACTTATGTCTGTTTGATGAAACTCCACTCAAAAAACGAGTTAATTTTCATAAGTCATCAAACTCAGCAAACACCAATCTATAGCGGCAAAGGAAAATACATTCAAACAAACAGAAAAACCACAGTTTCAGGAAGACCTGATGTGTTTTCAAGACTTACTGCTATCAGTCACACGGTCACCGCTTAAATAGATGTGAAAACTCCTTATATGTAAACACATCAAATTTCGAGTTTTGAGAACCAAAAAGAATGAGGGAAATCCCCGATTTACTGTCCCCTTTGGTGTCGGAGTTTTCCTCCTCGATATCATCTGGATAAAATTCCTCAGGACTGAATACTACTTCCGCAAAGATAAACCAAGTGGTTGCTGTATCCTTTCGGCATTTCCTATACCTTAGAGCTGAAATCGCATCCTTTTTCCCTATAACCCTATTTGAGGTCTATATCAACGCAGGTAAAGGTTATACAAGAAACTACTGATGATCATAAACGATGATATACGTTGGCTTTTATTTCAAACTTCCAGGCTGCAATTGTTTTAAACCACTTCTTCTTCCCCTCCCTCCTTGTTTGTTACAAGGATTAGAATCAGATTGTCCTTAATAATGTTATTACTAGACTACTACTACTACTACTACTACTACTACTACTACTACTACTTCTACTACTACTACTTCTACTACTACTACTATTACTACTCCTACAACAAATAATAATTATAATGAAATAGCAATAATATATTATTGTGGCGACCAGGGATTTTTACTTCTCGTCCTTTTTTCGTCAAATGTTGTGTTAATTTTCATCTTTGGAGATTGATTTCGACTTCTTATCTGTTTCAGTGTGATTATTGCATAGTGGTGAATATGTTCGTCAAACTGTTAAACGTCATGTGGGTTTGTTTGGTGCTTCTTTTGGTTGTTTTATCTCCGGCTCAATCCTACAACCCAATTACATATGACCAACGTGTACTACATGAACTTGCTGGAGCCGTGGCGTCGCGAGTCACGCCCATGGATTTGCCTTCATGGGTACCAACGAGAAATGACTCTTGGACGGCGCCACCGGATCAGCGTCGACACAGACGCCGTGGTAGGAAAGGTGGTGTGAGACAACGTGTCAAAAGGAGAGGACAACGCCCACCCTTACCAATACTAACGCTGTCTAATCTAAGGTCAGTAAGAAACAAAATCGATGAAATCCAAACTGGTTGCAAATACTTTTCCGAGTTCAGAGACTCCAGCATACTCTGTTTCACCGAGACCTGGCTATCAAATGACATACCCAACGACATTATTGACATTGATGGATTTGATATCTTACGTCTGGACAGGTCCCAAACTGCAACTAATAAATCAAAAGGAGGTGGAATTTGTATGTATGTGAACAAACGCTGGTGTCAGAATTTTCAGATAAAGAAAAGTATATGCAGCGCCAACATTGAACTAATGTGCGTGGCCTTACGTCCCTTCTACCTTCCCCGAGAATTTAACCAAATTCATGTTATTTTGGCATACATCCCTCCCGACGCAAATGCTGAAGTGGCGTCAAACTTGGTTTATGACACTGTACAGTCTATGTGTATTTCTTCCCCCGACTCGCCAAAGATTGTTCTGGGAGATGTTAATCATTGTGAGCAGCCTCTCAGTGAAGCCCTGTCTACATTTGTTCGATGTGTCAGTGAACCTACACGGGGAAATAAGATTTTGGACCAATGTTACTGTTCCATTGCCAATTCTTACAAGTCTCTTATTCGTCCCCCGATTGGAAACTCTGACCATAATGTCGTTCATCTTTTACCAAGGTACCGTCAAAAACTTAAAACAACAAAACCTACCAACAAAGTTGTGAAAGTGTGGGACAAACCTGCCATTGATAGACTACAATCTTGCTTTGAAACTACGGATTGGGATGTTTTTCGAGATGATAACGTTGATGTGGAAACGGAAAGGATAAATGATTATGTACGTTTCTGCATAGACAGCTGTGTTCAAACAAAGCCAGTGAAAATATATCCCAACCAAAAGCCCTGGATAACTAAAAAGGTGAAAGATGCAATGAAGCAAAAAATCGCTGCTTTCTCTGCAAATGATCGAGCTGCAGTATCTGAGAGCGCAAAGAAAGTAAAGAAAGAAATTAAGATTGCAAAGCTTGCATACCGAGACAAATTACATAACAAGTTCAAAACAAACTAGAGAGGGGCCGTCAAAGGCGGCAGACCCACGCCTAAGTACAAAGTCGGGGTAAACATAATGTGCATTCGGTCATCTACCAGAATTCGGCCACTTAATTGCCAGTGTGCTTTATCACCAGCCAGTGAGTTCTACCAAAGATCGTACACTGAAGTGTACGATCTTTGGTTCTACAGTCACATCACACGCAAATCACATAATTACACATACGGTATTAACACTCATTCACGTACAGGAAAGTCCTTAAGTCTCCTCCAAAAATCCATCGAAAATCCCAAATTCCACCGTCAAAAGTGCAGAATCGGAACTTTTCCAAGCGCGCGCGAATTAAGTCCAGTTTTAAGAGTATTGTCTACGCGACGGGTCGCGGAAAAAGCGCTAAAAATCGAGAAATACGCCGTTTTCTTGCGGGATATTTTGATTATAGCAAGCCGAGAGTGTGATGATATCAAAGGTCGTATGAGTGTACGATCTTTGATGGTATCCACAAAAGCAAAAAAGAAAAACAAAATTTACGTACCCCCTAGGCAATTACCCCTATGATTAGTGTCTACGGGAATTATTCAATGCAAGGGTTGAATGCAAATGTCTACTGCACCAGTATTCGGCCACCAACGAGCGCCGCAACGTCCCCGGTGCAATTTTGCACCAACAGTGTAGAGCGCGATGCATTTTCAGCGGCCTTGCACACGCATTGACATTGAGCACGCATATCGTGCAGTGTGACTGCGACCGAGCAAAATGCTCCTCCAACGAAAAAAACAATCAATGTTAATTTGAAAAATCATCAAATATCAAAGGTCGTATGAGTGTACGATCTTTGATGGTATCCACAAAGCAAAAAAGAAAAACAAAATTTACGTACCCCCTAGGCAATTACCCCTATGATTAGTGTCTACGGGAATTATTCAATGCAAGGGTTGAATGCAAATGTCTACTGCACCAGTATTCGGCCACCAACGAGCGCCGCAACGTCCCCGGTGCAATTTTGCACCAACAGTGTAGAGCGCGATGCATTTTCAGCGGCCTTGCACACGCATTGACATTGAGCACGCTTATCGTGCAGTGTGACTGCGACCGAGCAAAATGCTCCTCCAACGAAAAAAACAATCAATGTTAATTTGAAAAATCATCAAATATCAAAGGTCGTATGAGTGTACGATCTTTGATGGTATCCACAAAAGCAAAAAAGAAAAACAAAATTTACGTACCCCCTAGGCAATTACCCCTATGATTAGTGTCTACGGGAATTATTCAATGCAAGGGTTGAATGCAAATGTCTACTGCACCAGTATTCGGCCACCAACGAGCGCCGCAACGTCCCCGGTGCAATTTTGCACCAACAGTGTAGAGCGCGATGCATTTTCAGCGGCCTTGCACACGCATTGACATTGAGCACGCATATCGTGCAGTGTGACTGCGACCGAGCAAAATGCTCCTCCAACGAAAAAAACAATCAATGTTAATTTGAAAAATCATCAAAATACGGGCCAGTTTGTGATGACGGAGAACGAACTTTCATAAATCTAGAAGGACATAGTCCCTCAAATAGGCCTAAACGTAAATTTCGGAATTCTTACGAACATTTGAGCAGCGAAGTCGGATCGTTGGGGAGTTTATGTCTTCGTATGGTAGCGGAAAATCGCAAAGTGAGAAACGGGAAATTTTCGGAATGGTCACTATACCATGGGGTCAAAACTTCAAGGTCACACAGAATTTGCAAGGGTCAACCGATTATCACCAAAATCTAATCGATTCTTTCCTGTCATTATCCAAACATTCCCTGAACATTTCGTGCAAATCCGTTTACCCGTTCTCTTGTTATCTTGTACACAAACAAACAAACAAACAAACAAACAAACAAACATACAAACAAACAAACAAACAAACAAACAAACAAACAAAAAACAAAAAAAAAACAAACAAACAAACAAACAAACAAACAAACATACGGAACCCTTTACATAACCCCCTGCCGATTTTCATCGGCGTGGGTAACAATCCCCGTGACGCCTGGACGTGCATGAAAGAGATGACGGGTTTCTCTTCGAGGAAAAGCGACCCTTTCCTATTTGCATCTAACCCCCTTGACAAGGCGAATGACCTGAATGAATTTTTCTGCCGATTTGATAGGGGAGGATGTGTGAATCCAATTGCTCCACCTGAACAGCTTTTGTGTGACGACCCATCACAATGCAGTGTCACCATCGAAACTTGGGAAGTCGCGAAACAGTTCAAGCGCGTGAATCCACGGAAAGCTTGCGGGCCAGATCATATCACCGGGAAAATTCTCAAAGAATGTGCTCATCAGTTGGCAATTCCTTATGCTGCACTCTTCCGCAAGTCACTGAAGACACACATTATTCCTAAGTGTTGGAAATCTGCCGTTATTGTTCCCGTTGCTAAGAAACCGCGTCCAAGTGAGCCGGATGACTACCGTCCGATTGCTCTTACGTCACAAGTCATGAAGTGTTTTGAGCGAATTGTGTCCAAGCGCCTCATTGATCCGTTAAAGCAGCAGGTGGATACATTTCAGTTTGCATATCAGAAGAATAAATCCGTAGATGACGCGGTGTTATCATTGGTTCACTCCATTCAAAGTCACACAGACAACCGCGACACATACGCTCGTGCTACATTTGTGGATTTCTCATCAGCATTCAATACCATGGTAGCAGGGAAGCTGATCGAAAAACTTCGGAATCTGCGAGTTGACCCCACCCTCATTCACTGGATTCGCGATTTCCTTGTTAACAGAACCCAACAAGTATCGGTTAGCGGTGTTCTTTCACGCCCGATGTCAATTAGTACCGGTTCTCCCCAGGGCTGTGTCCTGTCCCCCATCCTTTTCATACTTTATACTAATGACTGTCAAAGTGATTGTGAGGACACAAGCATACTGAAATACGCTGATGACACGGTCATAATTGGACTGATTACGAAGAATGACGAAACAACATATCGAAGAACACTGGACTCTTTCGTAGAGTGGTGTGACTGTAATTATCTCAAACTTAATGAAAAGAAAACAAAGGAAATTGTGTTTGATCACAGAAAAAGACAGAATGATGTTCCAAGACCAGTTGTCATCCACAACTCGGTTATTGAAATTGTTCCAAAATATCAATATCTTGGTGTAATGATTGATCAGTCGTTAAACTGGGAAGAGCAGAGCAAACAAGCACTGGCAAAAGGCCATGCAAGGCTTCATTTTTTGAGGAAACTAAAATCCTTTCATGTTGACAAACCCATTCTCAAACTCTTCTACACCGCTGTTGTCGAGAGCACCATTCTATATGGTTGCCTCTCCTGGTATTGTAGTCTAAGGAAAAGAGACCAAATGAAAATTCAAAGGTTATTGAATCAGGCAGGTAAAATAGTCGGAGAAAATTTCAGCCTAGATGACATGTGCACTGTCCGTATTCTTAGGAAGGTAGAGAATATCATGAAGGACCCCCATCACCCTCTTCACCAATGTTTCTGTTGGTTAAGATCTGGCAAGAGACTGCAATCTGCCAAATGCAAGACAAACCGATATCTCAATTCTTTCATTCCATTTGCAATTAGACTTTTCAATAGTACTCGTTAACCCATTAGTAGTTGAATTATCTGAGGCCGCCCGTGAGGTTGCTCACTGGGCCACCCGAGGCCTACAGCCCAAGTTCTGATAATTTTTGTGTTTAATTGTTTTCATTGTTTCACACAGATTCTTAACAGTATATACCTGTTAACTCATTAGTAGTTGAATTATTAGAGGAAGCCGTGGGGTTGCTCCCTGGGCCATCTGAGGCCGCCCGCCTTTTGATGATTTTGTGTTTAACCGTTTCCATTGTTTTTACGTGGAATATTGTGATTGAGTAATTTGAGGAAGGTTACGGGTCAGCAGGGATGTGTCGAAATTGTTTTTGTGATGAGTAAGTTGTTTGGTAGAATCATGGGCTTTCAAATGGATGTAATGTGATAGGGGTAAATGCATGGTGATTTTTGTATGTATGGGATGGAAAGTTGTTGGGAGGAGGGGGGCATTGTAAAACAATAAAGTAGTTTTGAAGATGTTATGTTATTATTACCATTATTATCATCATCACCCTTAACTCTTTTTTTTTCCTTTTCTTATTTTAGTCATTGACACAGACTGGTCATTATCATCATCACTTCATTTTGGGATTTTACAGTTTTGGGTTTATGATGCCATAGCTAATGATATTTGATATATGTCATTTATGAACTGTTATATATGCTTCCTTTCCTATCTTATTCTTTTTCGTTCTCTCTTCTCTCTACCGCTGATCCTCCCTCTCTCTATATTTTTTTTTCCCCGGCAAGTTGATGTACAACTACAATGATTATATTTTTTAACATTATTATATTTCAGAATTTGGGAAATGACTCTGTGCAATATTGGTGGACTTGGAAAGAAATTTATATGATATGATGATATAATCACTGATATTGTTTCTGTATGTTTTTATTTGTTTGCTGTGTTGTATTTTAGTGCGATTTGGTTTTGGTTCCAGTCTATTACGGGCTGACGGGGGGGGGGGGGGTGATATTGGAACGTAACAAGAGGGAAGGTTTTTGAAGTTTTTAGCATCATGCCAATGGAGTCCGTTTTTATGCAACGTTTTTATACGATTGTTCTTTTGCATACATGCCCGGTTATTTATTCATTTGTCAAGTGCTACTCCATGTTGTTCTTTTTTATGTATATATTGTATTTGTTATGCTTTGTCATTTATATGTGAAAATCCCGCGATGAGTTTCCTGTAATACTTTTTATTGGACGAATAAATATGAATTGAATTGAATTGAATTGATTCATAATACTCCCGAAATTAACAGGTACATGAGGGTTTTAAATTCTACTTGATGACCTTCCTTTTTGATACCGCTCTTCATCTTTCTATATCCATCTCTCTATTTTTGTCCTGTCCATCTACATATCTAACGATCTTTCTTATCTATCTATCTATCTATCTATCTATCTATCTATCTATCTATCTGTCTGTCTATCTATCTATCTATCTATCTATCTATCTATCTATCTATCTATCTATATTTATATGTCTATTTATTTATCTCTATCTGCCCATCTATCTTTCTATCCATATATCTATCTATCTTTCTTTCTATCTATCTATATTTATACATCTATTTATTTATCTCTATCTACCCATCTATCTTTCTATCTATCTATCTATCTATCTCTCTATCTATCTATCTATATTGATCTATCTATCTATCTTTCTCCCATGTCTACTAAGTATCTATCTATCTATCTATCTATCTATCTATCTATCTATCCATCCATCTATCTACCTATCTCTCTATGTATTTATCTATGTATCTATCTTCATATATCTATTTGCTATCTGTCTGCTGACAGTGTGTATCTTCCGCCCCCCCCCCCCCCCAAGCTTGCATGATGTGCATGATGGCTAAACAGGTGCTGATTTAATGATACCCCCCAAGCCTGATGTCGTGGAGACGAATTACGACAAGCAACATGCTAATTCTGATCATCGAGCCTTCTAATCTATATCGAATGGTAGTTAATTATGGAAATGAGATGATTATGGAGATACATTTTGGCAAGAAAGGAGCATGAGAACGTACTTTTTTTTTACACTGCCAACACATGATCAACGGTGTCAATGACAATGCACCTTATAATCTTTTTACGATAATCTAAATCGACAATTCTAAACTTCTTTGAGTTGTAAAGCAGCCATGTTTGATAGTTTGACAATAAGCAATTGGAAAATTCATTATGAAAAAAATTATTGCAAAATTTTTGATTATTAAAGTGCTATAACAGACAATACGGTGTCTGATGCAAAATACCCCTAAAACCATAAATCTAAATGTTATTATCACTGGTGTTGGTGTCAGCATTTTCCCTGTCATCACCGAAATTATCATCCTTTCATTCACAAAAAAAAAGTATCATAACCAGATAACCATTATTGTGGAAATCGTTACTCTCATCATCACTACATTTCATCACCATGACAACCATTACACTAACTCTTATCGAATTTAACGGGTGGACCTTGTTGCGGTTGACTTTCCAAGTTTGACGTGAAATGCCGTTTGTGACAACAAAAGAAAAAAAATCATAACCGGCTATTATTACCGCAATCATCATCATTGAGTTCACAATAAGTATCATAACCATTAGTGCAAAAATCATTACCATCATCATCATCACCTCCTTTATCCCCATGACAACCATTATCATCTGGAGTCAAAGTTAACGGGGATGAATTTTATCTCTGCTGACTTCCAAACCACTGCAAAGTATGACATGAAAAAGATGTTTATGACCAAAATAGAAGACGAAATTTTATATTACCTATAGTCTTTCTCTAATTTTGACAAATGCAGCTCGCAGGCATAGTTAAAGGTACAATTGAAGAGCTTGCAACCATAAGGCGCTGAAAAATCATTGGAAAATGATGGATTTAGCGCCTTTTGGAAGCATCCTCTTCAATTATATTTTTGTCAGCCGGACGGAAAACGAACTTAAAAAACCCTCAAACAGTCTACTGTATTGCTTGTGTATCTCTTGTCTTTGCAAAGTAACGACATCAACAGCAAAACAATAAAGAGGCGTTTTCTAAAACTTGTGACTGTGCAGATGGATTTGGCTTTCCTGCTTTGGTGATTGAATTCATTTTCTTATCTAGCTATACACCTGCTATAAGGATAAGAAAATTTCCTTCATGTTTACCGAAAATCAATATGGCAACCCCCACATCACATAAATCACATAAATCTGATCGAGCATCATCTTAGACTTAGCAGTGATCAGGGCACGTTAGCTAAGTTTCCTGTTACTTCGGTGAATTGTTGGTCCTGCCATTAGACTTCGGACAGTGTGTAGAAGACTATGGTGTTTTCTGTGCCACTCGGCACTCCATTGCACTCATAGCCCATAAAGGATTAACAAATAGTGTAAAAACAGACCCACGATTTCACAAATTAGCAATGACAGTCTCAAGCCATTACTCAAAGTAGCTGAGCTTATATTTCCCATTTTACTGAACGAACATCTTCACAATATTCCCCTTTCCGCTTTGAACAGGTTTCGTAAACAAATACAGTCAAATTCGCAAATACTTTTCATTGTCATATATGTATATATATATATATATATATATATATATATATATATATATATATATATATATATATATATATTTCTTTTCACAACAATATTTTAAACATGTTAAACATTTCTTTGCGACAGGAAAAACTGTGTGTGAATTAGGGATTGCAACTCTTTACGAAGTTGATTGCAAGTGTTTACCTAACCATGACCATATCCGCTGACGAAACGTTTCCAAACATTCTCCGCTCAGTGAGAAAACGGAGTGTTGAAATACCTTATTTCTGCAATGCGCACAAAATTTAAAAAGAAATACAACAACGAAAGAGCAGCCAGGTCCATCAGGATTAGTGTATTATTTGTTGTTCCATGGGAATATCAGCCGTTGACGACATTGCTTGTGTCACAATGCCAATGGGCAGTTGATGGGCACATCATTTGCCTCTAATACCAACCAAGCCAGGCGGGTCGTGGGTGTTTCCCGGAAATAGGATTTATAAAAGGCAAAAGGTGGCCTTTAAAGTATTTGATGAAATACCTTACGTATGTATTTTTCCACATACCCCGAAGGTCACAGCAGTTTTCGTTGGGTAGCATGCAGCTAGTATTTATTTTTAGGCGTTGATACTGGCTTAAAATCAACTTGTGTGACGAATTCTTGCCCCATGCATGTTTTAAATTACGCATTATGAGCCCAAATTTAATACCAGAACAGAAATGATCAGACATGAATAGTAAAAGAGAACAAAGAAAAAGCGCGAACACGTTGTCGATCCGCACACACAGGTTAATTTTCACGAAATCATGTCCAAAGTGCATTCACCCGACGTGACGTACGTAAAGTTGTATGATGTCTGAAAAGTGGTTTTCTGATTTTATCGTGCAATCACTGCCCTTTGGGGTTACATCGGGGCATTAAAATGACATGCTACATGTTTCTACCAGCAACAGTATGGTTGTAGGATGCATGAGAAAACAAATTATTGTCTGTCAATTAGATTTCGATCCTTAACGTTATAGGAAAGACCTGTGTAAGAGGTTGTAACTCAAACATGGTTTGTTGATATGAGTTTTTCCGCAATATCATTGTATAGCAATATACGGGTTGTACAACTGTAGGTACACGTTTTGGCATGGTGAAATGTTGTCATCAGTACTAACCGATCATGTAGAACAGATGTTGTTTGTTCAGGCATGGACTAGTCTGGACTTTACACACCAAATATCTGATCAGCTTTTGCCTAATCTCTTCAACTTCAGCCCTAGATCTTGACGTCACAAAGCTGTCCTTTGGGAATGATGAATCTGTCGAGGTTAAAGTGTATATAGGCATGATAGGTGGAGTGCATTCAGTGCCACGCGCTACGATTTCCTTCGATATAACATGAGACAGAATAACTATTCAGATATGAGGCCGGTTAATTATCACAGACAATTGAATCTCGCCCGTAATTGCCTAACCGCTTTAAAGGTAATATGAAATATTCATATCGTCAGTATTATTTTCACTTTTATCCTTATACTGTGAAAAGGGTGAGCCCTGATTTGCATAGATGCTGATGAAGGGAATCACCTGCACAAGATTAGAGAGTGTAAAGATACACGAGGTGTTCCGGTACAACATGGAGCTATACAGTGCAGCTCCATGACGTGTAGACTATATGAGTTATTCTGGCAGGACGCCATGGATGTTCATGCAGTCATCCACGAGATATCGAATTTGGAAGCTAAATCTGATTTCCTCCTTTGAGCAAATATTGTTCATACACACGTGGATGGGTTTACCGCAACTTGCTTTTATGCTGATCGCTTGTTAGTTTTCCGACACTTCTGTTCACCACCACCCCTCACCCGTCGTCTTCTCATATCTTTAACATAATTATTCGCATCAGACAATATGCCAGGAATTGCGGGAGAATTATAATCAAGAGGTTCTTGAAGGGGGGGGGGGGGGGAGAGAACGAAGTACGTATCAAAAGCTTATGCACTTTGAAGGCACAGCAAGTTGGTTTTTTGTGGCAGACGGCGTCGACAGGTAACGAACTTCATTCAAGGTTTCGAAGGAATCAGCGAAATGAAACCAAGAGAGCAGCGAAATCTTAGCGAAGACAAATTATTGAATTTTGTGGGAAAACTGAGACCGCCTATGGCTTCTGCAGTAAATACAGTTCGAACGACGTTGTTCGGGAATCAGATATATCTAATAATTGTGACACTTCATTTTACATTTTCTCATTTTCTTCATATTTTCACTTATTGACTGAGCGTGTCGTAATGTCCGTATTTAGTATAGCTCGTCTTCGGGTACGTGTCCTCCAAGGCGCTTAGAATCAGCCTGTGTGGTCAGTTCAGCATCCAGAACAATGATTAAAAGTAACAATCAATGAAAAAAAAAAGTAAAAAAGTCCGCTCTTTATACGTCAGCCACTGCATTGTTGCGTTATTGATAACTTAGCAAACAAGATATTTGAATCTATTCAAAAAGCCAGTCAGCAAAATCGTTTCAAATGACATTAGACATAAGACTGCGTTCGTGCTTTGTAAATAGCATTACGCATTATACTGTTATACAGCTTGTTTTAGTTTGGTGTCAAAGTAATTTGATTTTAATCTGTCTGTAATACATATATCAAATCGCTGTGAGAATATTATCACGATTATTATCCCGATGTGACAGTGATTGGCATGCAAAAAAAAATTAAATAGAATGATAAAATATTGACGAGAATGTATTATAGCTACCTTTTTTTTTGTTGAAGCAGTGACATATTAGTATATGAAGAGTTCCATCGGAAAATGAGTTAAATCCATTCTTATCTTGCCTTGTCTTGTGTTTAAATCTTATCGTTCATAATGTTCCTTGTTATACAAGAGATGCATTATTCGGAAAGGTTTTATTTTGCTGTACATAATGAATCTACTGATAGACTTGCTTTTAAGTGTTTATGAGCGGCGCCCGTTTTGCTATTAAACTCTTCATTATGTAATATCACAATTATGAATAAAATCGTCACTATCGCCATCATCATCAATATCATGATGAAATCAACGCCGATAAATGTTTATAACAATGTCAATGAGGATTGCTCATGTTTCTGGTCTCAGGATGAATGTCTTCATAAACGGATTTAAAGAGGCGTTTATACAATTTCATAAACATGACAAATTTTGGGCTCTTCATCCTGTTGCCGTGACGCTGATATCGACTCAGCTGACAGGGGAAAAATGGTACTCCCATTAATAAATTCCATCGTTTCGCGCCTAATGTGTGGGTGTTATGTTTTAGTTACAGTGGAACAGAGCAAAAACAAACATGGATGTTGTTGCAGCAGCCTTCTTAATGGAATCCAGTAGGTAAACATAATGGTATAAATATAGCGTGTCGCAAAGTATGACCCCTCTCTCTGTTCATCTCTAAACTTTCTCTTCTTTGTACCATCTCTTTGTTTACTCTCCCTCTCTCTCTCTCTTTCTCTCTCTATCTCTCTCCCTCTCGCTCCATCTTATTTTTGCTTGTGCGTTGTTTTGTTTCATGCTGCGTTTCCCTCAATTTAGCTTATTGGTGGACAGCATTATGCATTATCTATTTATTCATTTATCTATTATTATTGTAACGAAATTCGGTGGAACCGATTCGATTTAACCGTTTCGATTATAATGCGTTATGATCGATTGTGCCTATAGCATAGAAAGGGGGCACTATTGGAACGTTTGACAAACGTTTCAAGGTGGTAGAGCATCATTATGAGTTTAAACATTTATTATCTAATATGTGGTTACTTGTTTGTCATGGGCAAGTTTGGATTATTTTAATACCAACTCCGGTTTAGACCGATGATACATGCCGAATTACAGTAACCATGTACAAGAGATACTGCTAAAATATATAATCGTTGTACGAATTTAATAACCACGCCAACATTGTAAATAATTTGAAACAGTATTGCGGGTATTATTCGCGTCGCATACGGCCGTGCGGGATTGCCTCCTCATTCCGCGACAGGAGGAGAGGCATATAAAGTGGCCATTGTGTGACATAGTCCGCAACAAATAGCCCGTGTATGATATCCAATACATTTCCAATGTGTTATTCATGGTCACTACTTTATGTAATAAACTGTACATGTGTTCCTGAATTGCTGCCTTCACTGTGTCTTCTTTGAGGGTTCTACCACAATACAACAGCTTGGAGTGTGGTGGTACATGTTCCTGAGTAGGAGCACCATTCCTGAGAAGACCATCTTAGCAATTCATTGGATTTCGGGTATAGTGGTAATGTGACTTGTCGCATAGTCCGTGCCCAATCCAAGTTAAGTCGTCGCCGTTGGATTTCGGGTATATTGGTAATGTGACTTGTCGCATAGTCCGTGCCCAATCCAAGTTCCAGTCGTCGCCGTTGGATTTCGGGAATGGTGGTAATGTGACTTGTCGCATATGCCCTGTGCCCAATCCAAGTTCCAGTCGTCGCCTGAGGAAGTTGGTAACGGTGCGATACAGCACTTTACCCCGTGCCATCAACGATACCTGTGCCACCATATGGTTGTGAAAGGTGTTCCACGTTAGCGTGACTGAGTTGGTAGCAAAAGTTGGTAGCGGAGTTGGTAACAAAACTTGGTTTATAGCAGAATTTGGTAGCAAGAGTTGGTAGTAAAAGTTGGTAACAAAATAAGTGTACCAATTTAACATCCTCTACAAGTGACGCTTGGGAGTGACATACTTTAAGTAATGCTGAACTTGGTATGTGTGCCGCTTGTGTTGGTGAGCTGCTTCTGACACAACATAATACATGGTAGCATACAGACTAGTAGTTTTAATAATTTAAAGGGATCGTTGTAAACTGCAACAAAACGAACCCCGCCTACTCGGCCATCCTGACACGGCTCGCGGAGACATTTGTACAAACAGTCAAATACACTCTCTTACTTCACGACGAGAAGGCGAGTTCGTCACATTATTATTATTACTATTATCAGATCTAATCTCATTCTCGTAAATGTAGTAGAATTTTTTTCATTTATAGTTTTGTTTGACACTTAATTTCAGGTTTCTAACATTTTTTGGTGAGATAATGAGAAACCTCTTATGAAATATGAAAGAGCATGTATTCCATGAGGAAATCAAGGTTTATTTAGTGAAATTTGGTTTTGAAATGGCGGAGATATCCAATACAAAGCGATTCTAATAAAGTGTGGGACCCACCTTTTATTACGATCGCTTTGTTTTACTTTGTTTTTTAATGTTTCAGTCATTCCAAACCCGCTTTTCATCAAACAAACTTTGAAATCCTCTTAAAATGTTATGCTCTGTAAGTGTTTTCTTGGTATCTCGCAAAAAGTTAAAAGCCCAATTCTCATCTCCACCAATACTGTACCATCCCTTTAGTATGTCAACGTGTATTGCTTATTTGATGACGTAATGAATAATGAACTGAGCCTCAATTTAAAGCCAGATTGACATTGCAAATTCTGGTGTCAAACAAGACTAAGTCAAATAAGCAAGCACGCCCAAACACTGACATGCACACGCAACTTTGAATACACATAGACACCTACAAACACTTGTGAACACACATCTGCACACAACCCACAAAACCTTACACACATTGATCCGTTACGATAGGGCGCATTTAATCCGTCATGGTGATTGGGCATTTTCTGTCATTGCTCCATTTCTTCGGAACAAACTCCCTTCTCACGTTCAAAATATTCAAAATGTAGACAAAGGTTTAACTGATCAATGCTCAAAACTCACCTACTCAATCAATATTGGAATGTTTTTCTTGTTTTAGACATATCACAATATTCGTCATAATATTCTGCATTTTAATTCAATTTCTTTTTTTTGTGCATTTAAATGCATTAAAAAACTCTCTTTAAGCGCATATTAACGCTGTCATCATTATCATCAGCGTTATTATTATTATTACAGGTATTATTATTATTGTTATTGTTCTAATTATTATTATTGTTATTATCATTTTCATTATTCTATTACAGTTGTCTTTATTATTATTATCATTATCATTATTATTATTACTACTACTAATACTACCACTACTGTCATTATTCTGTCGTATTGTGTTACGTACGCCCCAAATTGGTTTCTATACCCACAAGCTTGACGGAATAAGTCTATATTGTTCACTGTAGGCATACTGTGTACCCCACAATGTAGTCTGTGTAAGGACACAAACAGTAAATCACCCCCCCCCCCCTACACACACACACACACACACACACTCACACCACCACCACCACCATCACCCCCACCACCACCATCACCACCATGGTCATAATTGTATAGTACAAGCGCTCCAAAACTGTCTCACTCTTTCTTTCAGATCCTGGTTCAAAACTTCGCGCGAGCAGTTTACCTCGCTAAATTTCTCTTCAAATTTCCAAATGGGAGCTTACAAATGTTTGGTTAATAAAGATGGTAGTCACCCCCCCCCCCCCCAAAAAAAAAAAAAAAAGAAGAAGAAAAACATTTTAGTACCTTCAGAAAGCTTCTTTCCGTTTAATGCAGACCTCTCTCTTTATATCAACTTCTATTTCACTTAACGGTGATATTTTTTTTTCCAAAACTGTAATGGAACCTTTGAAAAACAGAGACAACATAAACAAAGAAAATAAATGTTGGGGAAAAAAAAAGCTAATGACATGACGTGTAAAGATGTGTGTCGGTAAACATTTTGACTAGGAATGGTAAAAGGTTCTCCCTAGGCGATGTAAACACTGGCAAACTAGTATTTGAATCTGGTCATTTTGGAATCTAAATTGGCAAAGCACAACATCGCGTTGGATTGTGAAAACAGTATCAGTTTTCACAACCTCTCAAGAGATTTTGGGGCCCGTTTGCCCATCAGCTATAGTGCTTGAAAAGTCGCTTTCAAATACAGTACTATTCGGTCCAGATAACGACGTCTCTCATCAGAATAGCTTTAAACATATAGCTGCAATTGTACATAATGTGATGGGGGAATCATACCCTTTAATGTGCTTTTAAAATGTATGAGTTGCCCAGTGGATCAGAATATTTGGGGCAAAAGCAATATGAAAGTGAATTGGAGATTCATTTTGGATTATGGACAGCTCAGGAACTCCCCCTCTCCCCCGAGGACTTCTTGTAGAGCTATAGATTTTGTTATCAGCTATAAATAAGTGACGCTCTGACGGTTTAAAGTCTGGGTCTGCCTTGCAAGGTTTAATCCCCTCTAAAGACATGGTATATCATTCGTTTTCGGGTCGCTAACGTTTACTTATGATTTTTCTTATCCACTATGCCATAATTCCCCTACTTTTGAACTACATGCCAATCACTTTGCAAAAAAAAAAAAAGAAAAGAAAAAGATAATAGCAGGAGACAGGAAACCGCATTTATTTCTGTACACAATTTAGTGTGCCGATATGAGCTCAAAATACCTGACGCAGTCCATCGACAAAATACTTTTTTTTCATTTTTTTTTTACAATGATGCCACATGTGTAACTTACATCTTATAAGCAATCAGTGGTCGCTTAGGATCTGCAGGGAAAAATCTAGTTGATTTTGTATATAAAATTATAAGACAAAGTTAACGGCTGGTATACTGTTGTAGGAAATGAAATGAAATGTGGGATGATTCCTTTCCTTTCCTTTTATTTCCTTTCATTTCATTTCATTCTATTTTATTCCAAACAAAAGTATTGAGTACAATAATATGACATTTGCATAAATATACAAAACAAATTAGAGTAGATATTTGACTTTTGTATGTTCAAGCAAAATCAATGCAGCTTATTTTTCCATGCTTTTCTCTGCATTCACAAACAGTCAACTTATTTGGAGACATCTTCGAGCTGACTTTCGTTCTAGTTGGGATTCGGATTCATTATCATTATTATCGTGGGGGGGGGGGTGATTATCATGATCATTGGGTACAATGATATGCATTTAGCTCTAAGACATGAACAGTGTCACGTCTCAGTCATCTCGGAATCACCGAGGGCCATGATAAGTTCACCTATCAATCCCTAGACTTGTGGAAGATATAAAGCTGTTTATTATCACGTCAAGGCTTCCGTATTTCTGATTCTTATACAACGGTGTTGATGAAATGGATTGAATGCGTGATAATGCCGTATAAGTCATTGCTAAAGGCCCCGTCACTCTAGAGCAAATGGTCAACGAATGCCCAACGATTTCGAAAGTTTGAAGATACTTTCTCATCCGTTACTAATACTAGAATAGATCTTAATATGTTTGACGTTATTTGTATTTATTAACCATTCGTTAGTCCAAAATGAAGATTCATTATTGGTTGGTAGTATTGATGCGAAAGCCTTTACGGGTAATTTCCAGCTTATTTTTTGTTGTGTCAAAAGGATTTTTTCGCATCAGCTATTCGTAGGGATTCGCAGAGATACGCTGGAGATTTTGGAAATGTTCAAAGTAAAATATCGGCTCCAGCATATCTGTACGAATCCCTCAGAATGTCAGACATGTTAAGAACTATTCTATTATTACCAACGACTGCGAACGTATCTTCAAACTTTGGAATTCATTCGGGCATTAATTCGGTGGGCATTCTCTCTAGTTTGACGGGGCATTAAAGGTCCTGTTTACCATTGGGAGCAATGATTCAAAAAATATTCAAGATATAACATTTGATGCATATGTGTAGGTCAGTTGTATCACAAAACACCCTACTATCTAAAAGTTTTGCAATAAAGCCTAAAATACGAGGAGATATTGCTATTTTTCACTAAACCATAACTGTAGACGGTTTAGTCTAGAAACATTTTGATCATAACAATTGTTCACATTTTGTATATGTAACAGTACTTAACATTAATCATACTGATTCAATTTTTTACATTGTTGTTTCTATCCCTTACTCACATTTTAGAACTATTTTGAAGCACTAAAACTAGATTTTTGTTTCATCCGCAAATGGTAAATAATGCCTTTAACGAAGTGCCCGAAATGTGTCCATACACCTCCATTTCGACTGTCTGTACCCTTTTATACAAGCCTTTGAGCACGGTGTCACGTTGAGAATTATTAAAAGCATTGACCAATGCCTTGCCCTCCGTATTCATTGCACGAAATTTGGCGGGTAATTGGCCCTTCGATGAACATGAAGTGCAAGAGAGCGTTTAATGGAAGGCTTGAGGGCGAAAGCAAATGTTTCCTAATAGGTCCATTATTTTCAGGGCGGCGAAACGGTACCTCTCGTCAGAGGGTACAGGGATTTGACAAAGGTCAGTACATTATATCTCTTTAGAATATCGAATGTCCCCTTTGCTTCGTCGTACAACTGCATCTTCCGTTATTTGCAATATTGATAGATCAAGAGTATCTATATGCTTTTTCAGCTGAAGTTTGTGTCAGCAGTTTTTTCTCCATATCCTTCCTTTAAGACTATTTCAAGTATGGGTTTGACGTCATTCCCTTCACACAAAGATATTTGGTGACGAAAATAAATCTTTCCTGCCTTTTCTTAGCACATTTTTGACGATAATTATTACTGACCAGTTCACTCGCAGATTTCTGCATTATACGAAAATTCGCTCAAGCAAAGTAGGTAATCTTGTTGGGGTCATCCCACAAGACCGACACCCACGAATCCTACAGCCCACGAGTTCGACACTAGGCAAATAAAGCCCATAGGACCGACACTGTAGGTAAAAACAGCCCACGAGTTCGACAGATACAACACGGGGTTTAATGTGTCGGTCTCATGGACCTTGTTTGCTTAGTGTCGACCTCATGAGCTGTATGACTCGTGGGCTGTATAACTCGTAGGCTGTATGACTCGTGGGTGTCGGTCTCGTGGCGTGAACGTGTGTAATTTGAGTAGCGGAAATAGGTAGCACAAAAAGGAACTCCAAGAATCTTACATTTTTATTTATGAAAGTTCTGCGTCGGTGTGTAGTAAATAGATATCAAGAGTAAATACAGTCTTATAAACACCACAGGAGCCATAAAATTGGACTAATTTTTTGGCTCCTGCGGTGTTTATAAGACAAATATTATAAGATAAATATCCAATCTAACCTCATCTCATCATCAAAATAACATCATATATCCAGAAAAATATATAAATAGATTCTTATATCATAATGCTGCCATGCTAAGAATTATGAGAAAATATGATTATTATATGGCACCATTATGATATAAGAATCTATTTATATATTTTTCTGGATATATGATGTGATTTTGATGATGAGATGAGGTTAGATTGGATATTTGTATTGAATTGAATGATTGATTTGTGTATATAAAGGAAATGATTTAGAAGATTGGTAATATATGAAATTGCATTACATTATATGACACATCAGGTTATTCATATAATAACTATTCTGTTGGTAGATCCTGAGGAAGGCCTGATGACTGGCCGAAAGCTTGACAAATAAAAGGGAGACTCAAGATCGAGAGCAACGTCCGCCTCAGTCTAATTTCTTTCAGTATATACATACATATATATATATATATATATATATATATATATATACTTAGATTTGAGTTTTCAGTTTGAATCCCTTGTATTTCCTATCTACAGGAGCAGCAAAATTGACGTGATATATTTGAAGACGTTATAAACTTCAACACCAGACATTATGACTTACCTTCACGTTTGCGAAGAATTTGTATGTTCAGGTGTGATTTTCGTCAATTTGTCTCCCTTTACAGGGAGACAAATTGAAGAAAATCACACCTGAACCTTTACCCCTCAAAATAAATTTGTACTTTCAATTTGTATGTTGTTATGCAGAATTCAAAGTCTTGAACTAGTAATCTTCTTTTGCATGATAAAAAGCAACATATACTATAATGACGCTTATCATATCTAATTGATTATAAACAGAGAACCTGTTTGGCAAAATGCAATACCCTTCACTACACAACCTGCAGCAGACACCTTGATTCTTAAACTTAAAAGAAAAGTCATTTGAGATATTTTATATATTGCAAGAAATCTGGGTTTAACTTCATTTCTTATCTCTCCAATAAAATTCAACACAATTTAGCTAAGATATAGCTAAAATAACCCCCAAGAACAGAGGTATGGGTAGTATGCTTTGAAGGAGGTCGCTACAATCCCCAGTCGACATCTTCCATTGAATGTTTTCATACTGGTCTTTTGTTGTTGGTGCAGTTGTTGTTGCTTTTTCCTCTATGTTATTTCTGCTTCTTCTTCTTCTTCTTCTTTTTCTCTCCCTACTGTTCCCAGGAGAATCAGGAGCTATGCTGAAGGAGATTCACTTACATCTAGAAGTGATATTTTCTCTTCCTCGCCCATTAACAAAAGAAAACCGGAATTCCTTTTGTCTCCGAAGAAGGCTCTATTCTCTCCTTGCCTTCTATACTCTTTGAAGATTGTCACTCAGCGTGTAAGGTACGCCGCCGGCAACCTTCCAACAAAGGAGTAGTAAAGTGAGAGTGTTTATATACATTCTCTTCTTTTTTCTGCCTTGAAGAAATCATCTTACAGGGAAATATCAGGACTATTGAACCAGGCATTCCTTGGTATACAATTTCTCCAGAGTCGCCTTGGTTTGGGTTTACAAACAGGGATTTCTCGCACCGCCTCCCATCCCCAAACACACGCACACACACACACACGCACACACACGTAAACGTAAACGCACACACACATACACACGCACAGACACACAAACACACGCCCTCACGTGGACTCAATCCCACATTTTCTTTTGTCGAAAAACGGGACATTGACAATGGACCGGGGCAGTACTTCATACACTATCCTATCAGGGGAATGCGTACATCCGGACACAAAGGAGTAGAATCTAAACACAAACACAAACAAACAACAGCATGGTGTATCAATGAAAATAAAACACAAGATTAAATCATTGTTGATCAAAGAAAAATTGTGTTTCAAAATGAAATATGGGAGTTCACTCCTATATCTGACATCGTTTGGCAACTTATTGAAAGAAAGATTCTCTTATTTAGCTATAGGTAAGGTCACACCATTAGCTATACAGAAATGGATATTAAATGGAATATGTAAAATATATAAAAAAAGCAAGATTTATTCCTTGCATAAGCTTTCCTCTTTCAACTTGTTTAGGAGAGAATAAAATCACAAATCGCCACCCTTCGGACTTGGGGGAATAAAGAATAAAACACAGAACTATAAACGACAAAAACAATGGACGGAGACATCATTTTTATGCATTTACGAAAGAAATCCAGCATGCTGACGCTATTTGTCTTACAGTGTGATGTTTGGCGAGCACGACTGTAATGTTATAGGTGGCGGCTCCTAATGCGTAGGGAGGAAAAAGATTCTGCGATGAATTCACTTCCCTTTATACTCACGTTTCATGTCTCGCATGAGTTTCATCCTGCATGTCTTCATAAAAGCATAAAAACATAAAATAAAGCATTACGTGACTGGTCACTTGAATTCATTTCTGGAAATTAGTTAATAAGAGGAGATTTGAGCGATAGTAAAGTTTCGGTGGTTTAAAGGGAGTCATCCCACGAGATCGACACCCACGAGTCAGAAAACCGACGAGCTCGACACCCACGAGTGATACAACCCACGAGCTCGACATCGAAGAAAAATCCATGTACAACCCATGGGCTTGACATTGAAAAAAAAGGTCCATGAGTAATATAGCCCACGAGTCATACAGCAACACTAGGCAAATAAGGCCCACAACTTCGACACGAGACAAAAAAGGCCCACGAGCTCTATTTTACTTGATGTCGACCTCATGGGCCTTATGTTCACTTTGTCTAGCTCGTGGACTGTATGATTCATGGGCTGTTTGACTCGAAGACTGTGTAATTCGTGGGTCGTATATGATAATGACTCGTGGTCTGTATGTAAGTGTGGTATGGCTCGTGGGTGTCGAGTGCGTGACGCGCACCCGTTTGAAGTGTCATTTCACATGATGTCCAAGCTAACATGAAAGAGCAGAGTAGTTTCAGATTTATCAAGAGTTTTATTAAATCCGGATATAATGAACTGGGACAAATATGGCATTTTAAAGTGTCATATGTTTTCACGTAGCAAATATAATAATGTCGGAACCCCATAATACGCTAAGAAATGAAGACGATGAAACCATCCCCTAGCTCATTTCGATTTCACGAAGCAAAGGAAATTCAATGGTATAAAGACAAGTTAAGTGGATGCTTTTTATGTGTCCCATTTAAATATGCGTATTAAATGGATGATATAACTATCACCGTTTCGATGAAATATCATGTGAAACTTGAATTCCTCGCTGTTCAAGTCCGCATTTGATTACACTTCCTCCATTTTGCTCTGGCCAAAAAGTAATGATAGTTAGGTCACTACAAAACTGAAATGATTTTATGTAAAAGATGCGGGTTTTCAATTCCAAATTCAAATGTGAAATCAGTCAAGATTTTATATGGCGGTCACTTGGAAGATTTGTGAAGTGATAATAACATCACCTCATTTTAGTTGCATATGGATTTGCAACTTTAATCACTGTTACATAAAGACAATCATGTGATACTCGCAATTTGTAACAATAATCAGTTACTTGAAATCAAATCAAAACACTTGAATCCTTTGCATCAGCTATCGAATATGTTGCGATAACTTAATGAATGCCGTGACCAAATGTTTGGGGGAAACGGATTCTATAGTTGCAGAATCATAGACCTAAATCATGATTTTCATCATAATGCTGTTGTGCACGAACCAATGGCCAGTTGGGCATTTCATGAAGCATTTTGTCTGACAAAGTTGTCAGACAAATTTGCTCTCAGCCAATCAAATGCAAAGATTTCAGTAGCTTGTAACAGTTTGTCAGAGAAATACGCTTCATGAAATGCCCCCTGATGACAGAACGGTGAGTTCGTGACAGTTACTACAACTGTTTGGGAAGAAACCAATGTCACGATTCGGTGGAAACACTGATGCTTCCAACAATACCATCTCTCTTCTTGTTTTATGTCCATATATTATTAAACTCCTACCATTCTTGTTCGTCTTGCTGAACATTATTGATGGTTACGAATTATTGAAGTCAGCTTGAATACGATGTGATATTGCACTTCACTGCGACGACCCTGAATGAATCACAATGGCGAATATATATGCTTGTTGCCTTTTGTTCTGAAGTCTCCGAGCTGTTGTCCGGGCCCTGTTGTCTACCATGTGTCAGTTGCCATTAAACATTCAGCAACGTTCTGGAGAACCAGCGCGTGTAACGTCTGCCCGATGGCGACCCGATCGGTGGGTATAAAGCAAGAGAAGGTTTACCGTACGTACCAGGCAAGTTCTCCCCTGGGTCAGGATCTCGCTGGGGAATGGCGGCTTTAACTGGAAGAGTTTCAGAAAGACGACGAACTTTGAATAGACGCGAGGCATCAGGAAAACAAAAGAATAGTCGCTGTCTTTCATTCTCTCTTCTTCTATATCCCTCATTTTATATCAACATGCGTCGCTTGTTGCTCTGCACGTTTTCAGTGCCCCACGTGTTTCTTCTTTCACCTGTCTCTTCTGATTCTGGATTTGAGTCGAATAAAAAAAACAAGCAAGCAAACAAACAAACAATCGAGAAAAATATAAGACCAATGCATGTATGTGTGCTTCCGTTCCTTTAGTATTTTTCTAATTTATTGTAAGTTCAATTTATTAAGTGGCGCACATCTCTATAAGCTTTTCTTTTACTTGGGCCTCTCTTTTCCAGTAATACTGTTATTTTAAACAAATAGTTTCATACATAATAAGCAATGAAACAAATAATTTCATACGTATATGAAATGAATATAATATATTTCATATTATGAAACTATTTGTATTTGAAGCAGTGTATTAAAACAACATGTATTACAAGTTATTGCAATACATTGTTCGTTTATTTTTCCTTGAACTTATATCGACAACAAATGCTATACTGGAAATCAAATTGGACTTGAATTGACTTCAGCTGTGTCTTTTTCTAATCTAATTGCGTTACCAAGCATAACACAGATGATGAATATCATACACTTGAATGGAACAGATGATGTCTCCATTCATCTTGATTTTCATCTCTTTTTTCTCCATCTCTATATATCTCTTTCTCTCTTTTTCTCTTTTACTATATAGATATAGATATTCTTGTATGTCTAGCTATAATGATGCATATATATATATATATATATATATATATATATATATATATATTATGATTATGTATGTATACATTTTTAACCAGTTGAAATAGGTCCGTTTCAAGGTAAAAATATGTTCATTTTTTTATCATTTTCTGTTTTTAAAGCATATTTGAACTCAAATATCTCAAATTAACAAAAATGGAGATAACTCTTTTCATGTCTTCTCATAACTCCTTCTTCCGTCGCTCTTTTCTTTCTCTTCCTCTTGTGTTTGCTTGACGATGCTGATTATGAATAAAGCGGGAGAAAACGAATATAGGGTAAGGATTTGTTTTTAGACGGTCTAAATTTATAACAAGCATGACCGAAAGATACAAGGAAAAAACCAATTTTGATTGAAATGACGGGGACAAACATCCTTTGCCTGACAGTATATCATTTACTTTGTGACCGCAATGTGATAACCGTGAGCACGCACTTGACCTTACAACAACAGAAAAAAAAATGCATAAAACAAATAAGACAGTTTGATCCGGTGTGATTTGATAATGTGGGCAGAAAACTCACGTGCACTTGAGTGTGATTTATTCCTCTATGTAATGTATCTAGCACGTTTAATTTTTTTTTCTCTCTCTTTTCTCTCTTCATTTCTTTTCATTGAGAGGCGACTGTTATCAAATCTCTGGTGCTAAATGCGGCCGATCAAAACATCCGCTTTTGACATCCTTTTATGCCCGCGCCGCGGCGGGCCGTCGCAGCGGGAAGATCCGGCCTCCACCATCGCGTCAAATCGACTCCCTCAGTAATAAATTCGCGATAAAAAGCGTTCGAGTTGACCACTGCGGCAGGCTTTGACCTACATTATCATTATTTCACATTTGAATGAAGTCGAACTGAAGTTGTTTACATACTGCGACATCTGAATGCTATGTTCACAAATATTGATAGCAGCCATTAATCAGCCTTTCAAAAAAAAAAATCACGAAAGGGAGTGAACAGGTAACATTCCAGAGACGCGGAAAAAAGCTTATGTAATGGGTTTAACTCCCATGATATTTTTGAGGAAAATTGAGTCTTAGCAACTTGACGTGAGTATAATATTTATATATATGTATATATATATATATATATATATATACATATTGATAAATTCTTTGCCAGACTTGGAGAAGAATAACATCATTTCTTTCTTGCACGAGATATAACGCTCCCTTTTCGAAACCAAGAATGTTTACCAGGGGCGGATCCAGGAATTCCCTAAAAGGGGGTGGGTGGTGTCCCCATACGCCATTGTTCACCTCAAATATGTAGGCCATACACTGCTTGTAAAGTTAGAGCAAATCGGACATAATATGTTCAAAAGGTTTTTTGTTTAATATTTTTCAATGAAAAGTATACATTTCTCAAATTATTATAACTGACACACTTACCCTGCGTTCCTAAGGAAGCAACTAAAATCCTCTTTCGCTATGCCAAAAAAAGAGGAAAACATGTTAAATCATTACCCTCTTCGCGTAATATCTAACACGACTTCAATTCCGAGACTTCTGCTTCTTCTTTATCTTTAATTTCCTTCTGTTCTCATTCACAGAGCTTTCTCTCCCCCTCTCCCCTCCCTCTCGTCCTTTATTCTTCTTCTTCATCTCTCCCTCTCTCTCTCCCTATCTCTCTCTCTCTCTCCCTCTCTCTCTCTCTCTCACTTTTTCTCTCTATTTCGACTGTTCCCAACGATAAGAATGTTTCCGAGATAGACAAGTCGAGTCAAAATGTTCTTGGAAAGCATTTTGATACATGCATGTTCCACTGGTTCTATGACATCTACTCTTGCAACAACTGCTCTAATGCAATATCTGCACGCTAAGCCAAACATAAAACCTATCAACAAACATAACCCTAATCCTAATCACAACATCAAATATATCTAAAACCCTATCACAACCCTAACTCTAAGTCCGTGGAGAAAATAAGGCCGGAGCAATTTTCACAGGAGCAAATGTCGCATCACCGTATCACTAACTATACTATTGTGATATAATTTCTATTTATCAGTTAGCGTTCACTGCACTGCAATACCTAAAAAATACCCTTGACATTGTTTTACTTTGTTTCGAAAATACGAAGTAACACAATTAAAATCATTTGAGACACACCAAGAAATTAAATGCAAAAAAAAAATTGTAGCATTTGATATGATCACATTGAAACATTATTCACAGAGAGACTTTTATTGAAAGGGCGAATCTTTCTGTGTGTTGTTTTCTGCATTTTATTTGCGAGAAACGTACGTCACTGCCGCTGATATTCCTGTTTACGCGTCGTTAATAAAAAATATGACACGTATAGCTGCAATACTAGCAATACAGCAAACTAATGGAGGAAAGCTCATGCGCTTCTGCGAAGATTTTCAGAAGCAAAATTGTCTTTCCTGTTGTGAACAACAAGCCTGGGACAATCTGTCACATCAATCAAAACAGGTCGCGTAAAGACGTAGCTATAACACTTATTTCGGGAACCGTTTATCGAAAAACGCAGCGGAAAATGTGAATCTATCTACCATTCTCGGTCTGGGCGGGATGACTCTTTCTCTGCTTTTGTGGAAGTACATGTAGACTGTGGTGATGATAAGTGCCGGTGATGATATCCGGGTGTTGATTCTACCACGGATTTAGTTTGTTCGTTCTCTATGTTTCCTGTTCGGATGTTTTTCACTCTTAATGGCGGGCTTTTATTACTCTAGATGGTCTGTCGTCTACGTCCAATGTATCCATTAAGAATTAAGTTACACACGCTATATCAGGGAGGTAACTGCAACAGTTAGAACTTTAATAATAAGGATGCTTAACAGTTATTTTTTTCTTCAATCATAACAATAATCATTCTAGAATTTGTTAAAACGGGCACTTTCTTTAAACAAAGATGAGTACCAATATAAATCTGAATATGTCTTTTTCTTGCTATAAAAACTATAATCATTGTGATTTGTAATGATGATGATGAAAAAATATTATAAAAATAACAATACAATAAATTTATGGTAACTATAATGATAATAGTTTTTTTTCATTATATGAATGATTGTGCTGATAATGATAAAACTATTGATAATGATAATGATAATGATAATTATACTTATGATAACAATAATATTATTTTTTTTAGGATTATGACAATCATAATGTTGTGAAAACATTATATCATAACTTTCATTATCTCCGTCATTATCCCTGTCCACGTCTTTCTGTCTGATTTGTTTGTTTGTTTGTTTGTTTGTTTGTTTGTTTGTTTGTTTGTTTGTTTGTTTGTTTGTTTCATTTCCATCCGAGAAGATGGCTGGATAGCCCAATTTCAGCTGCACTATAGCTGGTCTCCCATGGGGTCCAGTTGGGTGTTAGGCGGGACCACTTCACCGGGTTAAACAACCTTCTCTTTACGATGACAGGAGGATATTTTACCTGCGTGAGTTATGACTCTCTCACACACTGGACCTCCATTTTATGTCCTATCCGAGGGACAGAGTGTTGGGGACGGTATGATTACACACAACATTGCTCAGTGGGACTGGGGTATCGAACCCGGGTCCTTTGGATCGTGAGACACACGCGCTACCAACTGAACTAACTCACCGCTTAAGGAGCAAATTTTTCAAAAACGAATTCACTCATGAACACTGATATCCGAGGCTCTATAATGTAATATCAAGAGATGGGGGAAAAGGAGTTGATGGTTATGTCTCGCTCTTAGCAATGGTACTGAGGCCAAGTTACTCTTTAAGTATATGGTGACCAAAGCAGGTGCAATAATCAGTGCATGATGATAAAAGATGAAATAAATGAAGACCAGGGAATTGGCATTAAAATATTAATTGAAAGTAGTCTCGATATTAGATTAAAAGAAGAGGAATGCAGAATTACAAGTAATAAGAATATCATTCAATTAATTAATTCTTGAGTTAAGTTGTTTTTTATTTCAACTGATAAACACCTTGCCCTACATCAACGTAGATAAGCACCGACTAGTTAGTGTTTAGTGTAGTAGCCATTATTAAAAAAAAATGGGCATACATACTCTGGTTGAACTCGAACCAGCTGTTACGCCTAGCAATCAGGAAGAAGGTAGTTGGTTCGAGTCCAACCTGCGTATATGCTCATTTTTATTCTATTTTTTTTTTACAGATTTTTTACTGTTTTTATCATGACTACTTGTAAAACATTGGATATTTGGTGATTATTTACGTCGACGCGTGTAGTATACAGAAGTGAAGTCATGTTTTATCTACATACCTATCTTGCCATGTTTTACTTGATCCAACCAGTAATTTCAAATGAATTAGTAGGCCTATGTGCATCAAATTACCCTTCATTCTTTATTGTTATTGGTTGAAATGTTCAAAATGTCTCAACCGATATGAAACGAAAACTTCAGCAGTGTTAAAAATCTCATATAAAAACAAAAAAGAAGTAAACAGTGGGGGCGCTGTGCCATAGCGGATAAGACTCCCGACTCTCGATCGAAGGACCCGAGTTCGAATCCCGCCCAGTGCTTATATCCTTGGACAAGATTTTTTTACCCACTGTGTCCCTCTCGACCAACGTGTATAAATGGGTACCTGGCAATGCTAGGGTAATAGTAATGGCAGGGCCCTCTGGTAGAGCAGTGGCAACACAAGCTGAAGAGGCTACCCTGAGTAAATAAGACCTTATTATTAGATTTTGAACTGAGTCCAGCTAGCAATTAAATGGCTTCTTACATCCAGGTAATGTATGTGGCGCCCTCATCCGTTATATGCCAAACTGACCTAAAACGTCTTCATTTCTTATACATTAATGTGCAATGGTCCAAGTTCGTATTATACATTCAAAATTTGTATCAGTGTACAATTCAAGTTCAAGTTCAAGTTTGTAAAACATTTATTTTCCGTCTTTTTCATGTTGTACATCACATAAGATTGTATAAGGAAAGCAGAACCTCAAAAAGCATAGCTTGTGGTGAGCTGCCTAACAAAAATACATTACATTACATTGCATTACAGGTCGTACATGTTTCCAAATCAATATGAATCTTACTGGTCTCAAACACTTTTTTTTTTCTTTCTTCATGCTCTTCAAATTCTTTCTCAGAATCAGCACAAACGAACATTTTCTTTTTCGATTTAACACGTGACATATTTTCAGAGGTTTTGTTTCTCATTTTTTCAATCTTTTCTTTTTACCAATGCATGGCGTCACCGAAGAGCCGTCCTCTTTTTAATGAGACAAATCAAATCTGCGGTCTGCAATTAGGGCAATTTGTGTTCACATGCACTGAAACCGCCCCTATATCATAAAACCACCATGGCGGGGGGGGGGGGGTAGTGGTGAGGGGGAGCTGATTTTTCGCATTCTGGTGCGTGCCTAACTGAAAGCTAGCGGCAATGCGGGTATCATCTTTCCCGGCAAAATACTGCACACTTTGGCGCCTGAAAAATGCATGGCCCCGGTCCCACCATAACATTGCTTTATGAAATATGCAGGATCGCCTGCATGCTTTGTTTGTTCAAAATGCCATTGCCAAAAAAGAAGGCAAAGAAAAGAGAGGAAACAGAAGAAAAAGAACAACAACAATCACACAAATGGAAGAGGTAAAACGTCAAAAAGGGGAAAGTCGATAGGTGTAGAATAATATTATATTATGTCATGTATATCGCGTTAACGGCAGGCATTTGGCCAAGCATAAATCAGCTTTTTGTGGGAAATATGCGCATGAAATGCGGCATGTGTTTTCAGTAATTGGATGAACGCCACTGGGGACGTGCTAAGTCAATCACTTTTGTTCACCATACCAAATTCTGTTATCTACTGCGGAAGGCACCGACTGTTTCCATATCGGGCCGTGGCTTTCAAAATTATGTGATAATCGAGCAAATCTGTTGAGAAAAAAATGCATGAAATTCAGGCGCTTCATATAATCATCCTTATCATCCCATGCATGGTGTATATCGTGATACATATATACTTTTTTCTATGTCTTCAATCGGAAATTTTATTTGCAATGTATTCAGACTACATGTATTGCTAAATAAGATCAAAAAGTACTGACCTACAATATAGTATAATGTTATATAAAAGGAATAACCTTTTACAAAGTAACCCCAGTTATTTGAAATTAAACGAGTGTTTTGAAGTAATGAAAAGTTGTTGACTGTCTTCTGAAGTGTACTCCAGTTTACTCATGATCTTTGAAGGATTTGAAAAAAAATGCATTATTTTTGAGTCGTGGGGTTATTACTTTCTTCAAGTGGACATAGTTTTGTTCCTTTGCCATTACATATGTATATAACACAGATGTCATGAATGTTATTTGTATATTTTCGTATTTTTGTAGATTTATGAGAATGTGCGCTAACTTTGAAAAGGTCTTTTAGTACACACTTGCATGCTCACACATATAACAATCGCCTTTCGATTACAAACATAATGCACACACACACACAACCATCAATCTGACTACAATATGTAATCAGCACATTTGTAAAACAAAATACTGATTTTTGGAGAGCACAAGCAATAGAACTACATCATACAAAATTGACTTTTTTATTTCAAAGTGAGTTGGTAAATGAACACACCGACTTGAAATCTCTACGGTAGATTCTTGGTTCTCATCTACAGAGTGTATCACAGGTTTTTGCTACATGATTTAAATTAGCAGTTTCCCCAATATACATGCAAATTGAGTGAATACAACAATATTAGCAGAACATATCTGTGAAAGTTTGAGGAAATTTGGATAATCCGTTCAAAAGTTATGCATTTTTAAGTTTTAGTGCTGCTACCGCTGGATGAGAAGGTAGCAACAGCTTGTGACATCACTGCAGAACAATATAAAGAAGATATTAACAGAATTTCACAAAATTTGAGGTTGTTTTTTTTTTCATGAAAAGTACTCATTCCTTGGACTTGCTGTTGACATATATCAAGGGTAATATTTCCCCTGCTTTCTAAAAGAGGCAAAGTCAATTGCTCTTTCATTATGGTAGACAAATTACATTTTGTGGAATTCACTTTATATTTCCTTGATATCACAGTACTGTTCTGCAGTGACGTCACCAACTGTTTTATTCTTCTCATCCAGCAATGGCGGCACTGAAACTTTAGAAATTCATAACTTTTGAAGGGCTTGTCCGATTTTCCTCAAACTTTCACTGATGTGCTCTATTGATATTGCTGCATTCACTCATTCCACGGATATATTTGTGGAAACTTCCCCTTTAAGATTGGATTATGAATCTTGCAGTGGAGACCTCGCCTGGATAAAAACAGCTTAACTTTTGATTATGGGCATGACATGATATCATCTTCCAAAACGTCAGCTTCTAAGAAGTCACAGGTGACAATCTAACATTACATAGATACATACATTTGCACTAGAAGGTGAAATGGTTGGGTGGGGGAGGGGGTAGGCCTGGGTAGCAGCAGAAGCTGGCTCATCATCGGTTAGAACGGCAGCTGATGAAGTAGAAACTCTACAACATTCACTTTGTGGTAACATCAGGACCGTCCCGATGACGTTTCAGGTATATCAACATTTCCTTCACAAAGAAAGCTTGGAACATTGTAGAAAATCATCAACAGACATACAAAAACTTGTTTTTTGATACAAAATTGGCACAACTAGACATCAAAATAAACAGAAATCTATTCTCACAGATGTGTTTCCATCTAGCAGACGTCTAAGTGTATCAGATCATTTCAAATACCAGTATTGGATATGTCAAACGCTCTCAATGGTAATTGTACCCAATGTTTCTGATAACATATTGTGTAAGCTGTTATTTTTGCAAGATGTTGTTTTCGCGAATTGACACCGAGGCTATTGTAAATACGCTATTACCCTAGCGCACAGCGACATTTTTGCGTGTTGCTAAATTTGTGGTTCCACTGTGATTCATGAAAATCAAATCCTTGCGAAAACAAAAGCTTATACAGTAAACATACTCTTCATTACCTTCCACTAGCTGCAAGAGAATGGATGTTTCGATGGGATGTTCTCTCGTATGACAAAATATTCCCGCACAAAGATCTGCCATCTGTTTGTACACATACGGTACACTTGTACAACCAACAGTCCAATCTCCTACAACTTCTCTGGGTCTAGTTTCTCTCAACAGCATTTACCTCTCGCAACAGGGTCATATATGCGACATTGTACAATACGGGTGAAATTCTTGATACTGTGCCGTATATGTTTGATTGGTCACTGACATTTTCTGCATACTTAAGAGATATTAGTCCATACATTTGATTGGTCATTGGTCAACTCTTCTGCTATTGCATTGCCCTTGATTAGCAAGCTCCAAGACATATACCCACTCTAGAATGGGGCAATTGGCACCAAGTGCCTCAATAAGTATGTCAATGCAATCTTTATTATGTAAATGTAATCTCTAGCTTGGCAAATATAAAGAAAATGTTCTACAAACCATTCTTCTAACTGGAACAAGTGTACAACCTGCAAGACACAAAATACTGTCATCACTGGGGACACTTACAAAAAGTTCCTCCTGGCAATATTAGAAAATTTGCATACATGTATGAGGCATAATGAAAACACTTAGGAGAAATTCCTTATTCGCACCTCCTTTGTTTTGCAGAACTAATCTGGTTGTCGTCCTAAATACCGCAAAGTGAATATTGGTGTATCAGACCCAAGTACTGAGCTGGTTTCATTCAAAAGTTGGCAAAAAAAAAAGAAGATAGGGGCAGTACAGGGACTGAACTATCCAAAACCACATCTCCTGCAAATCCACGAACAGTCCATGTCCTTCCTGTCCTTTGTGTGTGTGTGTGCGTGCGTGCGTGCGTGCGTGTGTGTGTGTGTATGTGTGTGTTGTGAAGATGGGGCATGTTTCCCTACCTAGGTCATATTATGCTTCATTTCATTTTGTAAATTCAATCTCCAACCACATCGTATCATATATATATGCTGCTTACAGTAATTACTATTAGACATCAACAGCATTGCAAGGATCATTTAGGCACCATAGGGTTTAGACATCTTACTACTGTCTTGCGCATTTACACCCTCACATATCTCTAACTAATAAGAGAACGACTTTCAGTCGACTCTTCTTTTCACAAATATATCACATGGATATATAAAAAATAATAATGATTTTTAAAAAAAAGACTAACAACTATTATCACTTTTCCCTATAGGCCACCACTGACAACACATTACAAAGCAGCAATAACCTGAAGCAAAGGAGTCATTTTTAATCTCCCCAAACAAATTTTGATTTGACATTTATTAAAGATCTGTGTGAAAGTCAATAAGAGACCAGTGAGGTCACGACCTTTTTACCTCATCTCATTTGCATATGTGGTTTGTGACTAATATAAGTTTAATAGCAAAACACATGAAGAACTGAAAAGGACATAATGAAATCACATCATGACCTTCTAATTAAATGTCTGATTCTGATGAAAAGTTTGTTGTTCCATTTGTTTGATATTTTTCTATCTATCAAAGTCAACTTGACACACATTGAACCTGCACTTGTGTGCTGCATGATAAATTTCCATCACTCGCTGAAAGAAAATAATACTCACATGAGCTCACAAATTCACTCACAATTCCTTCTGGAAGAGAAATGCACTGAAGATGTTTCCAGACTGATGTCTTCCCAGCGGTGTTTGATCTAACTCGTCCAAAATTACAGCATGTTTTGTGATTTGAGAATGGGCAATTAGCCATACCGTTTAACAGAACATGGCACTATCAGCCCGAGTCTCATTTGAAAGACAGTGACTACTGATTGGAGACTACGGTTGCCTTCACATACCTCAAAACTTGTAAATCAGGGACAAGTTTACCTTCATATACATGTGCATTGAGTGAATGCAGTAACATTTGTAGAACACATCCGTGAAAGCTGGACAATCCTTTAAGACGTTATAAGCTTTTAAAGTTTCTGCACTGTCACTGCTGGATGAGAAGACTACCACAGTTTATGACGTCACACACAAAAAAATGATGTGGTCACTGTCCCATCAGTAACATACACCAATCAACACACTGTCAAACCAGTTCAAAGCACTGACGTTATTATGCTTGAAGTATTGTGGTAGTAATCAAGGTGGTTTCGATGTCCAGAGAGTGGCCAATGTCCCAAAAACGGTAACGGTAACAGCTGCATTCCAGTTCGCTGGGAAACAAAAAAGAAGAAGAAACACACAAGAGAGAGAGAGACTCTCTCCATGAAATTGTTCCCGTGTAACGCCACGATTTCTTTTATGACGTCATCACTACCACAGCCATTACGATAGCGCTTGGTGCCGGCCACCCTGGTGGTGAAGTGTAGGGGACTATTAAGCCAGGGAAGGGCGCCCTCTAGCTGTCACGTCTTCCCGACACCCATCCTCTTGTTCTGCCACGCGGCGTACTTCCTGTAGGCCGTCTGGAGGAGATCCTCCATGTGGTTGAGAAGCTGCCATGGCAACAAATGATTGGATGAAAAGATGAAGAAATCCATCAATTGACACAGGAAATGATAAATGAGAAAATGAACAAATAAAGTCAGAAACAAGGAACATGACAGACACATGCACCCAGAAATAAAAGAATGCATGAATACGAATACATGAAACAATTAATACAGCACAGGTAAATACAGTATCTAGGTACATAAACAAATGAATAAGCATATGGAAAATCAAGTTCATTGCAAACACACCATATATACATGTACAACAAAATACACACAAACAATAAGCTTCCGAGATTCATTTTTGACATTACCATAACTATTCTTCAACAGCTCACAATATACTTGGCATGGTTTTATGAACTTGTTTCTCCCCCCCCCCCCCCCCCCCCCCCCTCCCCCAAAAAAAAAGAAAAAAAAAAGAAAAAAAAATCTTTCAAACCAGATCACGGTAAACAGTAGGTGTGATGTATTTGCATATCCTCCTCACTGGATAAGTTCTGGCTGTGCCCAACAATTTCAAAATAATGAAATTTGTGAAATTCTGTATAAAACATGAATGAAGATCTGCTCACCAGCTAGACCACACAAAATTGTCAAGTTGTCTTACACTCTAAACTTTAAACAATTCAGAAATCTTGAATGGATTGTCCGGTTTTCCTCAAACTTTCGCCGATGTGTTCTAATGCTATTGCTGCATTCACTCAATCCACACTTATATTTGGGTGAACTTGTCCTTTAACTCTGTATGTGCCATGTTTGCACGCCCGACTCAGTCACCGGCGTGCCAAGTTTGCGTATTCCGCTCAAATGCACAAACCCACCCAAATTGACTGAGATATATCGCCAAATGCCACATTACATTGAAAGCATTTCTTGCGATTCCAATTCTGTCACATGTACCTTGCGTTTTACGTGGTGATTGACTATCAAGCAGTATTCCCTCGTGATTTGCTGGTAAATTCTACGTTTTTGTAACTGTTTTGTATGCAAAAGTCACGACTCTACAAAAATGTAGCAAGTAGTTATTTGAAAAAAAAAAATTGTAGGTTTGTCACGTAATTTACATCCAAGAAAAGCTTGGCAGTTTCTCTACAACTTCGTTCACTACATGTCCATAGTAACAGATATCCATGAAAGTCACATAGATTTGAAAACCAGAATGTTTTCTCAAAGCATAAGACTACGGTATTGTCTCAGAATAATGTGGCACACAGGGAGGTTGCACCATGGTACATTAGGGAGCTTTAGATTTGCTGTGCGGACGTTTCAGCTGATGCTTGAGCTGGACGTTCTCCTCTTGCCTGCGTCGTGCTGAAAAGTAGCTTTGGATTACGCTGAGACGCAACGTATAAAAAACAAAATGGCGCCCCCATATGATCGGTGCATGAAGTAGCTCTCTACGTAGTGAACTGAGCGGATGTAAAAATAGCCCAGAACGCGTAGTGAAAACTCAGGCACGCGAGCTATAAATAGATCGCGTCTGATATGCGATTCTGCGCATGCTCAGACCGGGTTTTTTTTCCCTCTGAACGTCCCCGTCGCAAAAATCTAAAGCTCCCTACTAAGAGTTAAAAAGGAAACCTATGGAGGGACTCACGTTGAGACCGATGTGTTGTTTGGCCAAAGTCTCCCTAAAAGGTTTCATCTTCTTGGCCTGGAACTGCTCCAGCGTGCCCTTCATGCGGAAGAGCTTCTCCTCCAGCGACTTGCTCGTCACCGGGAAGCAGGACCAGAAGTGGCGCAGGAGCTCCGACAGCGCCGCGTAGACCCGCTTCAGTTCCTTCTGGATCTCTGCACTGTAGAGGGCTGCAAAACAGGGGAGGTATTGATGACATCACTTCTGCACACTGACGATATCACTTCCATTCAGAATTTACTACGACTTACACATAAGGTCCATTCTCCCGGACACCCCATTCACACAGGATATGATTTAGAGCACTCCAGGAGCGCTCTTGAATCCATCAGAAACTCTGTATGAACAGACAATTCGGCCTTGGAGCGCTCTGACGAGATGCTCCTCTCCAAGCTAAGCTCAGGAGCGCTCCTGAAGCACTCTAAACTCTGTATAGACAGTCAGCAATGTTAAGAGCACTCTGGACGTAAAATGCAGTGCACACTGTGGATACAGTTTGTACAGCGGTTAGAGGTTATGAGGTTAGAGGAAATGAACAGAATGAATTAAACTGAACTGCATAGAACTAAAACTGACCAAAACTGAGTTCAATGCAATTATATCAAATTTTTATTGCCTACATTATACAAGATTTTTTGTTTTTTATTTTTGTATTTTAAACACAGTAGGTACAAATAAGGGTGAAGCAACCTGAGCTTTGCCACAGCTATTACACTTTGCCACGGCTATAAGTTATCTTCACATGCTAGGTGGACCAAAAAGGAATGCAAAACTTGTTCTCAATTCCCCAAGATAAGTATTCGGGTTGGAAATTGTACATTCACCACCAATATCACGCCAGGAACCTGTTACAGGTACGGCGTCAAACATTCCACACCATTACAGGCGGCAATGCTACTTACTGTGTACTGGTTGGTGTGAAGCACTGCCCATTAGGGCACCCCCTGGTGTGAGTTCACTCATGACAGCTCTTGCTGTATTACTAGAAATGACCTGAAGGACACATTTAAAAAAAAAAGTGGAAAGGAGCTGATAATGGTTATCACATTTATATACATTTTACTTTCACTACTTCTTTGTGGAATCAAGTGTTGCTTACTTTTGCCGTTTCAGAAAAGATAGCAACTAAATTTGCACCATACCACTTTTACTACTGTTACTCCTACTACTACTACTACTACTACTACTACTGCTACTACTACTACTGCTACTACTACTACTACCTCTACTACCTCTATTACTACTACTGCTGCTACTACTACTACTACCTCTACTACCTCTACTACCTCTACTACTACTACTACTACTACTACTACTACTACTACTACTACTACTTCTACTACTACTTCTAGTATATTCTATTATAGAATGGGTAGCGAGAATCCTGCGATCTGATTGGTCGAGAGCTATGTGTTCATTTTTACTGGCCGCACGCTGAGTCACAGTGGTAAACATGTTATCGCGCACTTAGCAAGAGTACGCGTACTTGTAGCAAAGGTTCGCGCACTAAAGCAAGCGTTCGCGCACTCGGCTTGGCCATGCATCCAGTAAAAACTTATGCATGGCTGGCCATGCATCCAGTAAAAACCGTAAGTACAGGTATGCATGCCCTTTACGGAAAGCCAAAAGGAAATGCATCCAGTAATTTTGTCATCGGGTAACACGATAGAAAACTGGGTTTTTGACAAGAAAATTACCCATTCTATAAATCAAATGACGCACATGTCTTTTCGTGCGTCAGTCGGAATATAGTGTGCATGTGGTAACTATGGAATTTAGCCTAAACCCACTCGGCTTCGCCTCGTGGGTTAAGCATTCCATAGTTACCTTATGCACACAATTCCGACTGACGCACTCAGACCTGTGCGTCATTTGTATACTACTACCTGTACTTCTCCTGACAAGAATCATTTCCTAATGTGAGCTTGGAATACTTTAACAGTAAGTTTCCAACTTTGACTATATTATAAGAGCACTGGGCAAGACTTTCAGATATCACAATAATAGTAATCAGAGAGAGTAGATCTTGGGAAAGTAAAAGGAAAACTCTAGTCCATGTTCAAAGTAACTTTAGTGAGCTTGGTAAAGTCAAAATGACAATACAGGCCCAATTTTTAGTAAAATCAGACAAGAAAATATGAAAGTACCGACATTGAGGTCCGCCATGGCTTTGCAAAACAGTAATCAATCACTAAGCAAATGTTGTCATGTGATGATATACAAGTACTGGCCTATCAAGCCTTTACTAGCCTGTACGCAATCTTCACTAACTGTTTTTTTCCTCTTTTTTTTTGGGGGGGATACAAATTTCAAAAGAATATAAACATTCCTTTCAGGATATATTGCCTATTCAACTCACAAAGTTAAAGACATAAACAGTTTCATTTATCAATCGTCACAATCACTCCCCTCCTTTTTTTTAAACCTATGACCATCTAGAAGACACAATCCTTTCTACAGAAGAACCTTGTTAAAATAACAAGATACCTGATACAAAGAGAAAACTTTGCATTTTATTTTCTTTTTTTTTTATCCCTGTTGTAACGAGATATCCAATATAACAAGGAAATTTCAGTGATATCAAGCAGCTCATTATCATGAGGTTTCCAAGTACAGTCGGACCTCAATTATCCGGCCACGTCGGGGACCAGCGGGTGTCCGGATAATTGATTTGGCCGGATAAGAGAGATATGCTCGAATACAGCACTTTCTAGCATATCATGCTAGGGGTATACACATGTTATTTCCAATTCACTAATGATTATCTGCATGGTATAGCCATGTTTCATATTTTATAAATTGATACCCAAATAGAACAAAATACAAGAAAAATATCCCTTCATGTATTGTTTCTTTGAATGATATTGACTGACAATGAGATTGATATTGCAACTCGTCGAACACTGCCGCTGGATTGTACTGTAACCACTGCTGTGCACTCAGTGCCAGTGACAAGTGAGGCACCAGTCATTAACATCGTCTCAAGAACTTAAAAGTTACAGTCCGCTGTGATGACTGGAATATGTTCTGTCGTGTATTCGCACAATAATGGTTGAACATGTGTTTGTTTTGAGCGAGATTTGGCACTGAAAATACATGAAAACATGAAAAAAAAAAAAAACGTCAGCCAGTCAACGTTCGAATAACAGAGAATCCGTATAATGGATGGCCAGATATTTGAGGTCCTACTGTACCTTGTTGAGCCTTGGAACACTGGAGCTCATCTCCTCCTGCAGGGCTCTCATGGCGCCGACGACTTCCTCGGAGGAGAAGTAGTCCCTGGACTGCATGATGGTGGGGCCGTGGTAGTACCTGCACACCCCATCCACATGGGAGGAAATAGAGGGAGATGAGGGAAGGAGGGAGGGGGTCAGGATAGTCTCTTGAAGCCTTTGTAACTGCCAGCTAGCTTTCTAGTGCAATAATGTTTCAGTCACAACAGGTTCTCCACTCTTTGAGGTAACATATTATTTAAACTTAGCCAACTCTTATATGCTAGAGTTTTTGTTTCCTAGATAATAAGAGCTATCTTCAGTTATTTGATGGCAATGGGGTGTATCTAAGCGATACACTCTTTTGCCTCTTAGAGAGCTGGCAAGTGATAGAAATTAATTTGTACGGTGCATCTGCAAGACACACCATTCCACCATACAGAGACTAATGCAACACTTGTTCAATTTTGTTGGCAGAAGGACGTACCTAGTACATAAAACTAAATATAATCCTGGTGATGAATAGTTTGAAAAAAACAAACAAACCAAGAAATGTTCACAAATAATATTTGAAGCATAAGGGAAATCATAAGATATATTCCATCACAGGTCTAATTCTGCGGCTTCTAGAGCACATGCAAATAACCAAACTTTAAACACAATTTCTCAGGTTAAGTTCTCCAAGGGCAAGGCTCAGCTGCACCCTTTTTTTTCCATACTACGGCCGTTCTCTCTAGATGCTTTCCTCACCTGTCCGTCCGCTCTAGCCTGAGAGAGACGTCTTTGGCCCCGGCCCCCGAGGCCAGGTCCTCTATGGCGATGGCCTCTTGGAGGCGGGCCTTCTTGGCGGACGACTCATCATCGCCTCCCCCACTGTCCGCATGGTGGTGGTGGTTGGCGTTCGAGTTGCTGCCTGCCGCAGCCACCGACGATGACGAAGACTGCGAGCTGGTCTGGCTGCTGGACGGTCCATCGGTAGTGTCCCTGAAAGGCCTCTTGCTGTGGGTGATGAAAAATTGATGATAGACAATAGTAATGATGACGATGATGATGATGATGATAATGATAATAATGATGATGGTGATGATAATGATAATGATAATGATAATGATAATAATAATAATAACAATAATGATATTGCTATAAAAAGTAATACAAGTAATTGTAGTAGTAGTTGTAGTAGTAGTAGTAGTCATAGTAGTAGTAGGCATATCACACCATTTTTAAAACTTTTTTATTTTAACTTAAAACCGTTTGCAGAGGAAGGAGGGGCATAAAAGAAACACAAAACAGAAAAAAAAATTGAAATTCGTTTTTTCGTTCTCGAGTTATGCGAAAAATAAGACTCGAAAAAAGACCCTAAATTCAGCCATTTTGGGAAAATTGCATTTTTGGCACATTTTGACCTAGTATTTAAAAAAAAATCATAAATTCATAATTGCCCAAACACCGTCAAGTTGCTAGAAAGCTGGACATACCACAAAGAAAAGAAAAAATGAGCATTCAGAATTTTGTAAGTTTCTTGTAATAAAGCGTGGAAATACCTCAATTTGGTCATGAAATCACTGACGGGCCACTCAAATTTGTTGAAAAATAAACTAAGTCCAGCTAACATGTGTAAAAGATAGGCATAGCGCTGCACAAGGTCAAACCCTGACTCGTGGTTCGCGGCCGTAGCGTAGCGTAGGAAGTTGTGCAAAAAAGAGTGGAAGGCGGAAAACAATAAGCTGTCCCAAATGCCATGAAAATAATTGAAAAATGAATCATATATCAAATGAAAGGAAAATACTTCAAAATTAATAATCTGATATCGAAATTTAGATATTCGAGCAAATTCGGGTAAAAAAGTACATCTTCTTGCCTTCCCGTCGCTTGCCGGCGCGAGTCGCTATCTTGGAAAATTTCGGGACTCGGTACCCGATGCCAAGGTACACAGCTTGGTGATTGGCAACCTCATTTCCAGATATATTACGTGTGGCACCCGGAAACGATGCAGAAAGCACACACAAACAGGTTACGAAATTGCGTGGCGCGGAGGTTGCCACCGAGATATCGCCGTTCGAGCTTCCCTGACCGTGTCGGTAAGCCGCGCTTCAAGCCTCTTTTTTTCGTATTTGTCATCAAAAACGGACACACATCAACACAGACACGCAAGAAACAGATATTTTTTTCTTAAATATGTATGTTTTTATTTCTCATCATTCAAAAATTTGACAAAACAATCACGATTTCTCACCCCAGTATCATCACTTACTTCACATGAAAATGGCCGAACACGCACGATCATTTTGAAATGGCTGATTTTTGGGTGCGCGCGAGTGACGTGCCTAGTAGTAGTAATAGCAGTAGTGGTAGTAGTAGTAGCATAATAGCAATAATGATAATAATAATAATACATATGATAACAACAACAATAACAATACTAGTTTTAATAATATCAACATAAAAAATAACAATAATGTATGTAATACAGCTGTAGGTTAACTTAATCAACTAACCTTAATTGGTGTCTGACTTTATATCTCCCTCCCCCACAACAAATAAGTGGGATTTTAGCTACTTATCCAATATTGAAGCTGAAAGTTAGAAAGTTGTACACTTTTTTCCCCGGTGCACTGCCCATACTCTACAGAACAAATCTGGCTGTCTTGGCTCTCAGTGCTTTTCAACAAATGGTTTCCTTAAAAAACTTTTCATTTCAATTCACAATTCTTGCAAATCCATAACAAGTGTTCAAAGAATGTTTCATTAAAACAACACAACAACAACAACCTCTATTTGTAGGAAGTACCATCTTTTTCTCTTTTTTTTTTTTTTTTTTGGGGGGGGGGGGTACTGAAAATGGTTAGGGGTGCTGTGATCACTGTCAATCAAGTCCTAATCAAGCCAGGCTTTTTTGGCTACACTAAATCCAATAACTCAATATTATTAGGTTTCTACAGTCAAAAAAAAAAGCACAAAAGCACAAAAAGTCAAGAAGCCTCGTGACGAGGCCTTCTCGCGTTATTGTGCGAAATGTAAAGGAGAGCTAATTCTCTTCCCCCCGGCCCTGAATCAGGTAGGAGTGGTCTAGACTTCTCAGGCTGTACTGATCCAATAAAGAAGAAACATAAAAGACAAACAATCAACGACAATCCAAAGCCCCAAGGGCTGAGAGTACCCATGACACTTAACTCTTTGTGTACTTTGAGTACAGATTGGCTTAGAAAGCCCCACAGCATTCTACATTCTACACATTATCATAAGTCCCTGGTGCACAAAGGGTTAAACTTACTTCGACTCCGAGGCAGCCAGCACCCGTGTGTTGTGGTGGTTGAATCGTTTGATGATGGATTTGTTTACTGCATTGGTCGAGGTCTTCATGCTGTCCATGGTGTACCCAAAGCCCTGAAAAAGGGAATGTGATATCAATAACTGAATACCATTAGGTTTCTACAGTAAAGAAAGCACAAAAAGTATGGAATCAGATAAGCAACTGTCAAACACATGTGAATGATATTGGATTTAAAGTAGTGGAGGTGTCGTGGCTGAGTGGATGAGAGCACTCGTCTTTGAATGACATGAGCGTGGTATGGGTTCAAGCCCATGCCAAGCCCGACTCGTTTGTCCTTCAGCAAGGCACTTTGTCCTTCAGCAAGGCACTTTGTCCTTCAGCAAGGCACTTTGTCCACATTGCTGCTCTCCACCCAGGAGTATAAATGGGTACCCGGTAGGATGAGAAAGTTTATGTTGGTTGATCAGCATGTGCGCACCTGTAAAATGGCTGCGACTGACTGGAATGCTCCCCAGGGAGTGGAGAGTGAGCATTGTCAGTGCTGGTTGGAAATAATGTATCCAGTGACCGGGGTAATAATAGTCTATAAAGCACATTGAGATACTTAAGAAGTACGAAGTGCGCTATATAAAAACAAGCTACTGTTAAAACGTATGCTAAACCTCGCATAATAACATCCATGCTTCTAAGTGAAAGTATAACTATTCGCATGTGTATGCATTATAAAAAGGTTGCACATTTTGGGTAAATTACATTAACTCACAAATGACTTCCACACATATCGTACTTTTGATCCAGTAAAACCAAAGCAAAGCATAGGTCAGGCCATACAATTTTATCCTCTGGAGAAGCCATAACTACTACCACACAAATGCATACAGATAATCTTCTAGGTAAACAATATGGGGTCAGCTCCCCCCCTTCCCCTCCTCCAGTACAGAATCTCAGGAAGATTTATACCTGTGTATTTCCATGTTTCAATTTCTGTAGTCTGTATCAGGTAAATATCTGTACTATAATCTGTCTCAGGTCTGTATGGTTGTGATCCAACAAACAAAACTAACACACGACAACAACAAATCTAACACAAACAGTGCCTGATCTCACTTACATCGTCCAGTGTGTTGTCTGACAGACCCTGAATGTCCAGAAGCGGGTCTTTCACCGTCTGAATGGCTTCTTCCGTCATCTCTGTAATCAGTGGTTCAACATTATGAATAAGAATTCAAAAAACTGCTGGTAGCAATGGTTTTAAATTAGTTTTATCGAAGGACACAGTACCCCCGGGTCAGACTAGTTTATTGGAGGCCACTTCATGGCATACCATAACAGGTGACTTGGCTTTCAATCTTCTTTAGACAAATCAGATACAGAAGGAATGGCGACTCTTAGTGCATCACAGTGCAGGTACTTTCACATCAATCAATTAATTAACCAGCAATAATCCAACATTTGAAATCAGTCGGTGTCAGCATATGGACCTCAAAATTATGACATACTTCCATAAGCTGTTGTTGGGCCCTATGTTGAATGTTGTCTGCTGACATACGCTCCACTATTCCTGTTGGCGATTTACTTGCATTTTCCCTATTGGCTAATACAAGCCCCTACAGATACTAGTATAAGTTCTGTGTAAGGGTTTGTTTTATGTGTGAAACCCATATTCACATCCATGGATGCACATTGTCCCTACTCACATCAAGTACTTGCAAAGTCTAAAAGGATGCAATAGTCACTCATGGAAAGTGCACAAACACTCTGGCCATGGCTACATAAATCTCTGCCAGGGAGCAAAATCAAGACCACTGCATCTTGGAGATGTTAACATATAAAATGTGGCATCTTAATTATTCTTCCACATCACTTGTGTAACAAGAAGCTTTCACAGCAAGATAAGTATCACCTGGTGGGCAGATACCAAGGAGGGATTTGAAAGTAGATTTTGTATACAAGAAAATGAAATCACTCTCTCATCAATATTTTAGCTGAATTTCGTAATACCCTCCACTTTACAAAGTTGTCACTGTTTACTTATTGCGTCTCTACAAGCCTTTGATAGCAGGGATATCATTTCGTCTTCTTGAAGTCATGTCAAGTAAGGAAACTTAGGGGAGATTGCCTCAGTCCACCATCTAGTGTTTTTTTCACACTCGCACCGATCGACTGGTTGGGTGCATTTGCCTGCACACATTTGGGGCTGACCACTTTGCTGCATTTGCACCCTGCTCTTTGCTATGAATGAATGAAGCAGGATCCTATAATACATCTGTGGATGCTACTTTCTCATACACCGTCCTACATGAGGGACAAGAGTGTTTCTGTTCAATTTTCATGAAACTTATACAGCTGAAATACCTCCATTTTAATCATACAAATGCAAAAATGGGGCAGAGTCTGACTTTCACTTCTGGGGTTAAAAGTATGGGACCCACCTTTCTCATCCCTCCTGGCACACTCTGCAAAGAGGTCCTTGCTGCCGGCGTTGATGCGGTCCCGATGAAAATACTGGGACTGGAAGAACTGGGTCCAGAACTCTTTCTCAGACATGGTGTGTGGGACGCTATCAAGATGTTTCTTTTTCACTGCAAAGAAGACCGGAGGGGGAAAAACATAAATATGTAACATCACTATGGACAATAATCACATGAAGAAAATATAAAGAAAATTCAACATATTCTCACTCTTCTAGCACAATGAAAGAGCATTCGACTTACCTCTTTCAGAATACAGGGGAAATAATATTGCCCTTCTTTTTACGTACATCATCAATGCATGAACATAATGTGTACTCTTCATTTAAAATCAAGCTCTGTGGAATTCTCCTAAAACCTTCTCAATATTGTTCAAAATGATGTCATGAACTGTAGTAGTCTTCTTATCCAGCAATGGCAGCACCAAAACTATAGAAATTCATAACTTTTGAACCGACTGTCCAATTTTCCTCAACCTTTCACCGATATGTTCTACTAATACAAATGCTGTTTCACTAAATCCACATTTATATTTGGGATTTGGTTTCCATTCAACAATCACACATACTATTCATTGCCTATATGGCTTTAAACAAGGAGCAAAATAAAGAGCTGACACTTACCGGCTGGGTAGATGCGGAAAATGGAGTCGATGATGTCAGCGGTCAGGTTGTACTTGACACCATTGCAGCCATCCGTCTGCGGTTTGATGTCAGAGAGGAAAGCAGCCGAGACGCCAACACCATGACCACCACTACTGCTGCCCGCCGCAAGTGATGACATATCGCTTTCGTGCTGGGCCATCTAACGAGGGACACGGTCAGACCATAAGTGAGTGATCAAAGTGGTCATTGTTCCTAGTCTTGTTTCTTTGTCATTTTCTGGATTTGTTATCACCGAGTTTCTCTTTATGTTTAATCATTTTCTTCTCCCCTGTTTACATGACCTGCCTATTAAATTCATTTCTCTTGTTGTTTAACTTTTTGCCCCATCTTTTATTGTACAATGTAATTCTATTATACAACAGGACTGTGCAGCGCCTGTATTGATTGTCCGTATTGTGTGATGCGCCGTTGAATTGCACAGAATTTAAACTTGTATGCCACAGTATTATACAAAAATAGTGCTTTCGGTTGTTAGTTTTGCAACTACAACCTCATCCCACCAGAAAGTCGAAGTGCAATAATTTGATAGTAAGGATACAAGTTTGTTTCCTTGTTTTTAAAGCACATTAAGAGACTATGAGTGGCCTAATCACCTGACACTGTGCAAGCAATCATGATATCAACTGGACTGGGAAATGGCATGCTATGGAGTGATCAGCTCTAACAGATCTGTATACACCATATATTTAGCGAGTCTAATTTTTTGCAAATTGGGACTTCCCTATGATTTTGCAAGTGGTTAAATTTGCCATTGTGGAGTACAGTGCACTGAACATAGAATGTATGTCATTGCACATCACATTCATGTCGGGATCAGAGTTAATGTATTTGTGTGTTTTTAAAATCACAAATAGCACCAAACTCTCAAAATTTATGAAAATAAAAACCTTGCAACATATTTGGCGTATACAGTACATGTGATGTCTACCGTGCCGACACCAAAACTTTTGCATGTGCTGTGAGTTTAATGCAACGAGTGCTTACTGTGTCAAATCATTGCACGGTCACATTACGTGATGAATACTACGTACACGTTCCCCACAGGCTATATTTTTACAGGACGAGTCCACCTTCATATAAATGTGGATTGAGTGAATGCAGCAATATTAGTAGAACACATCAGTGAAAGTTTGGGAAAAATCAGGTAATATTATTCCCCCTGCCTTCTGAAAGAGGCAAGTCAAGTGCTCTTTTATTACGTGAGAAAATTGAAAATATGATGAATTTTCTTTACATTTTCTTTAGATCGTTCTACGCATGTGACATCGCAAGCTGTAGTAGTCTTCTCATCCAACAGTGCCTGAGCAGAAACTTCACAAATTCATAACTTTTGAACGGATTGTCTGATTTTCCTCAAACTCTCAATGATGTGTTTTACTAATATTGCAACATTCACTCAATCCACATGTATTATGAAGGTGGACTTGTCCTTTAAAATCATGTCATGACAGCAAAGTGCATTGACCCTTTGTGTGCTTTGAGTGCCCATTGGCACAAGACCCCCATAGTGCTGTTACACACTGTCCAGTCCCTGGCACAGAAATGGTTAGCACTGAACCAACTGCCAAGGAGACTTACGTTGATGCGACTCGCCCAGAACTCATCGGCCGTCATCACTCCGCTCATCACCAGATCGCGGTAAAGCTGGAACAGTTCGGGGTCATCTTTTAACATCCTGTCATGACCAAAAAGAGATGGCGTAATATATGCACACTTCATACCTTCTGCATAACTACGTTCTTATATTGTCATTCAGGGGCTCTAATGTACTTACGTTTATAAACACACTGGAAAGATTTCAAGCTACCACAAGGAAGGTTTAGAGCCACTTTCAGTAAAAGGCATAACTCAAAATGATCAAAGAGCCCCTAAGCAGATTTTTCAAGGTCTTTCTCTGTATGCCCTCATCCATTCACATTTCTGTCTAGCGGACACTTTTTATTTATTTTTCTTTTTACAGTGTGGATTTACAATGAAGAGTGTATTAAGGGATGTGAATTTGTTTTGGCTCTGAAGTGATAAAATCTTAGCATGACACACGTGGCAAGGTGGCTCAGTTTGTAGCATCTCTGCCCTGAAATCAAGTGGCTTGGGTTTGACGCTCACTGAGTCTTGCTGAGCAATGATGTGTGTCATCATGCCTCATGGGAAGAGACAAAGTATTCTGTCTAACAGACAGGGCATAATTCTATAGAGGCCCCATGCATGGGAGAGTCATAACCTACACAAGTTGAAGATCTAACATCACTTCTTGCAGAGAGCAAAGTGTAAGAAAGCTTGCCTGGTAAAAAAGTTTGCCCTACCAATCCACACAAGAAGAACAAAACCTAGTGAGAGACGCTGAGCCCTTGTGGTTCACCCCAGGTGAAAAAAGCATCAGCCATGCAAGTAGCGTCATATAAGAAGAAGCATAAACGTGGTCAAGACACCCCTTTATGCAAAGGGAGATTAGTCTACTAGGGCCCCATTTTGTAAAACAGTTGCTTTGATAGCAACTCTTGCTGCATTGGAAAGTGTCATAGTAATGACAAGCATCTTGCTTCCTGATTGGCTGTTGCTACAAGAAGTTGCTATTCCAGCAAGAGTTGCTATCTTACCAATTTGATGAAAATAGGACCTAGAAGAATTGAGACCTGAAACTCACTTGTTCTTCTGTTCCAGCTCCCTGCTCGCCTGGCTGCGGAACTTGGGCAGGAGCTGCTGAAGGAGTTCCTTGACGTCGGTGCGGTCGCGGCGCTGGGCGGCGGCGCCCTCGCGGTTGGCAAAGTGGAACTTGGAGCTGGACCCGTTGTGGAGGAGGACCTGGAGCTGGACTTTGGAGCTGGTGTCCTGGCTGATCCTTTGCTCTGGGTGACATATGTAGAATTTCACCTCGCATATTACTTTACATATCTCTTTACACATAGAATTAACATAAAAATTACCGGTACCAGATCATTACAATTGATAACTGATCATTGCAACCGATTAACAAATTGCCCTTCATCAATGTTAATAAGCACCACTCACTCAGTGTTTAGAGTACAGCCATGATAAAATCATGGGCATACATACTTGGGTGGGACTTGTATCCACCACTTCCTGATTGCTAGACAGGCACCATGTGGGCAATTCCATGGTAACGGAAGGACATTCAGACAGAATTTTCACAGTTTAAAAAAGTACTCTAAGAAAAGTTTGATGGATACAGCATTTTAAACTTTAGAGATGTATTACCAGAGCCAAAGACTATAATTTCCACCAAAATTTTTGTCATACCTGCTAAAGAGTAATGAAATATGCATATTAATGAGGTCGGTAACGGAAGGACATCAAAATGGACATGGGTTTTCAGGCAAATTAGTTTTTATCAAAACTCTGTGAAGTTTATGGAACTATCTTAATTTATTGGTATACAGTTTAACTGCCATAGTTTTAGCTATAATGGAATATATTTGACTTTCAAATATGTTTACTTATTTTTTAATTAGACCACATAATGTCCATGTGTGTTTGGTAACGGAAGGACGGTAAAGGAAGGACATGCAGATTGTCTGTGCAAAGTGTATGGGGAAGATGGGTTATGGTTAGTTTTTATTAAACCTCTCTAAGGTTGATAATTTTTTCATATGTGGCAGGTATACAGTTTGATCCAAATAGTTTTAGTTTTACTTTTATGTATTCAACTTTGAAACATGTCAACTGGTTTTTTAATTACAACACATTGTTTTCACTAATGTATGGCAATGGAAGGACAAAGAGCTTTGTGTGCATACAATGAAGGATGTTACACTGTATTTCCAAATTTAACGTTAATCCTTGTAGTCCAATGTGATATTTTTTCTTTCTTTTGCTTAATCCCCCAAATAGCCAAATCTTATGGATCCATTTCACGGCAGGGGGGTGGGGGTCTTGGGGGCTTATCCCCAGCCCCCCCCCCCCCTCCAATTTCTTACACTGTTTGCATTTTCATGACGGACCAGCTGAAGAACAGCCATTGACTGAAGCCGGTTCAGTGCGAAAATAAAATAAACTGAACTGAACTGAACTGATTAAAATCTGCACACATCACCCTGGAGAGTAATCTACACGAGACCATAGTTAGATTGTTCAAAATACTGCTAATTCCTAATTATATGAATTGATTATGCAAATTTAGTCAATAAAATATATTTTAGCCCATAGAATACTAATGTAAAGCAATTTACAGACATTTTTTGGTGTGGATCTTCATTTTGAGGTATTTAACAAATGTAGTGATAAAAATTGCAAAATCAATCTCAATTCTTTAACATTTTATTGTTTCTTGAATTTCTTTTGTATTTCTTTTTTTCCTTTTGTTGTTTTTTTTTTTCAAAGAAAATTGTCACAGACCACTTTTTAACCATAGTTAGGCAAAAGTCAAATAATCAAAGTGATCAAAAGAAAAAAATTATCAGATGTTTATGAGTTTTATGAAAGAGCACTATTTCCCATAGGGTTTGTACACAAAATTACAACATTGAGCCAATCTTGGGTTGACCTGCATTCAGGAAAGAGGTGTGGCTTCATTTGTTATTTGAATTTAGTCAAGGGTACTTAGAGTAGGTTCTGACACATCATTGTGTTCTCATCTTAGGGACATTAAATAGCTAAAAACAGACTCTAAATCGTTCCATTACCACAACTTTGTCCTTCCACTACCAGCTTCGGTAACGGAAGGACATTTTTAATTTATTTATAATAATTCAAAGAGGAGGGATTTCATGGATGGATGGGTGCCAAGTTATAGGCCTACCTAAACTTGCTTTGCACTGAAAATTTTATAGTTTTTATATTACTATTTTTGATAAAATATTAAAAAGACCTCTTTTTGTGGTAACGGAAGGACAAAATACAAGGACACCTTTAGGAAGTCACTGAAGCGTAACGAATCATGGAAACTGTAAAAATATTAAATAAACTGTTTTTTTCATATTTACTAAGTTCTAAATATAACAATTCATAACATTTATTCCTCAAATATTGAATACAGGCCATGCTACATTTGTATTATAATCTATGCATTTTTGAAAATTAATAAGGTTAGTTAAACAATTGAAAAATTGACCCCGAATATGTTATAAAACTAAATATTTTTACTCAAATCCATAAAATTCAAACTTTAAGCTTTCATTTGATACCAAAATTGCGTGGGAAATATGAATTTGAAATTTTAGATGTCATGTCCACTTTGGCGTGGAATTGCCCATATCCAACCTTGGTAGTCCAGTGATTATGACCATGAACGTAAGTCCATGACATGACACCTTGTCTAGTAATCAGGATGTTGTAGATTTGAATCCTGCCAGAGTACAGTATGTGTATGCCCATGATTTTTATCATGGCTAACCACTCAAACACTGAATAATTGGTACTTATTCATGTCCATGAAGGGCAATTTGTCGATCAGTTGCAATAAAAAATAACAAATAAACTAACTATTAGATTAATGGAAAGTTAAATATCCTGTGACATCTGTGCTCTCTTCATTGTCAGAGCTGATTAATGTAATTACACTGTATGTCTTCATGTAATAGTAGCTGGTGCATTGCATGCCCATTACGTGTACATAAATCTGCCAGCAACATGACTATTATAACTAACGTCTATAATGATTACTCATGTAATCCAGTCCTCTGATGTGTGAAATTGTTATTGGGCTGACTAAAGTTTTAAACAGAGTGTACATGTATTTGCAATGTACTTTTCACTCACTGTGAAACTTGCTCTGATAAGACAAGTGTAGTATTTCAATATTGAGAGATAATAACTACCAGGCCCCTACATGAAAGTCATTATATTTTGGGATTATTCTATAGCTACTCACGTCTAACGTCGGCATAGTAGTGGCTGACGGTGAATACGTCCTTGTTATCCTCCTGCCATGCAAGCCGCTTCCCCATGAGGTACAGACTGCCGTTGCTCTTCCGACATCGCACCTGGTTCACCACCAGGAGTACTTCCTCCGATGAGGTCGCCATCTTCTGAGCATGAGCAATACAATGCAAACAACAAGATGAGGACAATAAATTCTTTGCACTTTTTAATTAAAAAAAAAAGGCTTGAAATGCTCAGTAAAGATACTGTATAAGCTGTATTTTTGCGAGGGTTTAATTTTCGGGAATTTCGCGAATCACAGTTGGATCGCGAATTTAACCACACGCGAAATTGTCTCCATGCGCTTTGTAAAAGCATTAGCATCGGTGTCGATTCGCGAAAACATCTTGCAAAAATGTCTGCGACCTCATCAATCACGAAAATATCTGTAAATTTACGTGAAAATAACAGCATATAGTGTATACAGTAAGTTTACTAGGAACTAGGTCTACATACGTAGCTATCTAGTTTAGAGGCAGATCTATCAATGTGAATGTGTAGGCAGTATCTACACTTTTGTAGATCTATTTTAATCAAATTGAATTTGACACAATTTTGTAATAAATCCCAACCGTGTCTAACTAAGCCAGTTACAGTACGACTGTAGACTGTCTACTAACTACGACCAGCAGCCCCATACGCATAGCGTAATGGGGCTGTGCACTGTAACATTTAGGATCATGACAGATTAGTGTAGCGGACAAATATCAACTTAAAATTGAAAAATTTCTTCAATTTGAAGACTTACCAGTGAAGTTGAAGTATTGACAACAGGGTTCATGCAACGTTTAGTTCTGCCAATTGTCCCTTTCTGTTCGAATTGATGACTTAAATATGACTCGGTCCAGAGGAACCTGGGAGAGCTACACTGAATTGACTGCCAGCGCATGCGCATACATCACAAGCACACAAACCCAAATCCATCGACTGGATAGGATGTCTGTGTGCGCACGCGCTGGCCGTCAATTCAGTGTAGTTCTCCCAGGTTCCTCTGGATCGAGTCACATTAAGTCATCAATTTGAACACAACGGGACTATAAATTGGCAGAACTAAACGTTGAACGAACCCTGTTGCCAATAAATTTACTTCAACTTCACTGGTAAGTCTTCAAATTGAAGAAATTTTTAGATTTTAAGTTGATATTTGTCCACTACACTCATCTGTCATGATCCTGAATGCTACAGTGCGCAGCCCCATTACGCTATGCGTAAGGGGCTGCTGGTTGTAGTTAAAGGGGCATAGTCCCGGTAGTGTAGAGGGCGCTGTTGATGATACTGCCGATCACCGTTAGCATTGATACGAAGATTACCGAAGTTGAGCTGTCATCAACAGTAAAGTGCGTAGGTGTTGCTAAGTAACGTTGCCTTCGTTGTCTTCTCTGCGCATCGCGCAGTCTGTAGTAATGCCAGGGTGCATGCAGATGACATCACAAAAGAAGTTTGCTGAAGCTGTCATCCCCCTTAGCCGAATCATGAGCCGAACTGTGATCGGACCACACTGACTGCAGCGAATCGGACTTCTTCGGACTCAGGAAAGTGGGCCAAAGCGTAAGCAACAAAGAGGAGTCGATAGCGTAGGTCTCTATAGGAAACTTGAGCCTGATCCGACTAGTCGGATTAGGCCGCTAGGTGCGGCAGTCTTGCATTGTGCGAACACGCTGGCGCCCGTGTTTTGATGGGCGCTCTGCATCGGATGATTAAAACTCGATTTTTGAAAGAAAAAAAAACAGACAGGATTTTTTCTTCTTTTCATCATGGATAGTGGACATGTGTGTGTAACAAAAAATCACCGTGCGAAGTTGCGACAATTTATACGTCAGATGTGAGATGAATAAGAAGTGAATAGGGGGCCTCACGAGGCGTTCCCCCCGGGCCTCATGAGGCGTGGGGGCGGTCCTCATGAGGCGGGGCAGTCCTCGTACGCGGGAGCAGTCCTCATGAGCGGGTTTCCCGGACTGAGATTACGATGTGCATTGTTGATGCTACTTGCTAGCAAGAGCAAGACAGTCACTGAGTCAGTATTCATTCTATCGGTATCGCATCGCCATCGGTATGCTGATGCCGTGGATGGTCTATTTTCTAATAAAAAAAGAAGTAAATTTAGGGCCTAAATCTAAACTAAATTTAATCGCAGCTGGACTCTGGAGTGAATCATTTTGCAAAATTTGTAATTTTCAGGACTTTCTTTGGGATTAAAAAGTTAGTTCAGGTACAATTTTGTACATACAGACAGCGAGGTGCGTGCGGTGCCGCATGCCGGTACAGCGCAGCTGGCTGACAACCGACGCGACCCCGACCGTGCGGCGAGGCCAGCCAGCGCGCAGGGTGCAATCACGCCGAGCAAGCGGTGGGGGCTTGGCTGGGGCGCAGGTAACTGCGACAGCCGCCACACGGAGTCTACGCGGTCTCCGGGGCTAGGGCGCAGGCAACTAACTAACTTCGACCTATCTAGATAATCTACCCCTACTTGGTCGGACCTCCGTTGTTTCCCATGATACCGAAAAGGATTACATTATCGGCCTAAACTAAGATTACTGACCTGATCTTGGATTTTTGGAGTAGATGCAAACGCATTAATCCAGAATCAGATCCAAATCAAGAGTGGTGCTCGCTCATCTGAGATCCAATGCAGTTTTGCTCAACGCATTTGATGATCAATGCAAGTCGCCATATTCTATTTGACGTCACAAAACAAATGTGGAAACGCCCTCTATCGTCATAAAAGAATTAGTTACGGATTCCCCCCCCCCCCTTTTTTTTTTTTCTTTCGGACCAAAATACTGAAATACATTTGCACTACAATTCACTTTCAAGGGAAAATATCATATTTCCATCATATCAACAATATAATTTCATTTGAGTACACACTTGAAGCCCTCACTACATTGTCATCCCGAAACAGTAATTTTACACCGTCTATTAGTGAAGCAAAATACACCTGTTGCTGTACGTTGCTATGGAGACACCTGTTTACTGTTTGAGCACACGCTCCGATCCGTAGCCATGTACCTACTCATCTGGAATTATTCCATTTTTCCATAAGAAAACGAGCAATTGGAAAGGAGTACGATGACAACAACATTACCCTCGTTAGAAGGTACGCGTTCATAAAGTTCAAAATGAATTAGTGCAATCAAGATAGGGCCGGTCTACCACCAATCACAGTAGAACTGTGTTTACAATATGTCGCCGTGATGGTGACCGTTTGATTGGCCTTGGTATTTTAAGGACGGATTGTGTATGGTTTTGTTGGGGATTCGGTTTGTTATGTGCGTTGTTAACAGGTTAATTCGTGATGAATTATTCAAATTGGTGTACCTGATCTTGTATTCTTACTCTTATTTAAAGTCATATCGTATATTGATAACAGAATTTACTTCCCGGCAAGTTTCGCAAAGATAAATTATACATGTATATATATAATTTATATGATATGTTATTAAAAGTCATAGGATATACATTTTTTTTTTTGTCCAGTGTGTGTCCATTCATATGCACACTTCACATTGATAAGATAGTCAAGATACGTTCTATTTTTGGACAACACAACTTAGTAACTAGGCTAGGGCTTCAGTATCAATGTTTTTCACTCAACTCGATAGTAATTACTTTACAAGCCCACAGTATCATACTTTTTCAAATTCTTCACTAGTTGCACAAATATGTCTATGATTTGGAATGTTGATGAATGATTTAATTTACAATGTCCCTTCTCTGTGCAGCTCTTCTCGGCAAGGAGAAAAAGAGCAATGTTTCCTTTGGGACCACGGCAAACAGGCCACTCTTTCCCGCAAGTCTACCTGTTAACCGTATTGGGAATGGAATGGCCCTGGACACATCCCCGCACCGTGGACCAGGATCTTACGACAACGCTGAGGTGGGTGGAAATACAGATTAATTTACTGCTGAAAAGGGAACAAGATACTTGATAGGTTTTGTACTTCGTAGTTGTATGACATCAATCTGTGAACTGAAATGATTGAATTTTGCAGAGCCTGCTTGATGTGAAGATTTGTTGTGTGTGCCATATTCTCGTACTTCGGTTTCTTGGGACGAGAATAAGATTGCTTAATATCTCTTCAGATCTTTGATGAGATTTTTAGTAGTGCATGCTATGCCACATGTTACTGATGTAATTATTTGCAACTTTAGGTGTAACACCTCACAAAAATATGGTTTTGTGTAACACAAATACAATATATACATATTTTCAAGTTGGGAAATCATTGAGCTTTCTTTCATAAAGGGACACTACTATGTATAGCTACTTTCATTGCATTTTTCATTCCATTGCTTTGGTTCTCTACAAATTTGAGCACTCACAGAATTATTCTAGCAGTCCCGATTTCATACTTGCCAACATTTTGAAATCCTGAAGAGGTAGATTTTGCGAGGGAGCGAAGCGACCAAGCCCGAGCGCGCTTGCGCGCGAGGGGGGGGGGGGAGGGTGTGTCCCCCTCCCGCGGTGTGGACTTTTTTTGTTTTTCAATATAAAAATATGAGATTTGGTGCATGCTTTTTAACCTTTTAAAAGGGTTCTTGGTATTGATAAAAAACTTATAATCCATGTAAATCTATGAACTATTTTGTAGACTATGCATATAAAGATAAAATCAGACATATCGTTAATAATTTTTGTAAGCTAAGCATATGTGAAAAAGTAATCAAACATATTGTTATCACAAGTTAGATAAGAAAATACATTTACGTTTGGTACAATCACGTATACGTACACGGCCGGCTGGGATCATGCATGCCACACCGTATGCCGCATCGGCCGCACCACGCACACGTGAGCTACCAAAACATATTATGCGTGGTTCTAGCTGCACGTACACGTGTGCAGTAAGTCTTGCACGCACGTTGATTATGATAGAGTACTAGATTCTAGTAGTGCGCCACTGCAGTGTGCATACATGATTGTGTGCATATTGGAAGGCTGAATACGGCGTTTTTGAGGAACGAGTTCCTTGAAATTATTATTAGTATTCTAATTACTAGCTTATTTTAGGGAATCAACGCACAATGAAGGGAAAATATGACTTCTATTTCATTTTATGGTAGGTTTGCTACAAAATCGGTAGATCAGAAGAGAAAATCGGTAGCCGGTCAAAACCTCTAAAAAGCGGTAGTCTACCGCCCAAAGCGGTAGAGTTGGCAAGTATGTGATTTGTAAGACGGGACCTGTGTTTTGCCTCTGCTCATGGAAAAGTATATGTGTCATGTAAGCATTGTAGTTCAGTAATTCTTGGTGTACACTATGCAACACTATAATTTTTGTGTTTTTATCTGTTGGATTAAATTAAATTTTAATTCATGTTTTCAATATTTCTTTCTTTTGTTCCATGTCTCTCATTACAGAAAACAACCTTCCTCTATGATATAGACCACCAGATCACGAGCAAGAAGGGTTACACAATGGGGGCACGCTCTGCTCCAAGGATACGAAAGGAATTTGCAGTAAGTGTTGGCTCTAATAGTGATTAATTAATTGAATAGTGAATAATTACTGCATTACTCCATTGTCTTACATGAAGATTTTTCCGTTGTTTCCAAGCTTTTTTTTCTTATTGTGAAGTGAATGTGATATCCTAATTTTGTCTCACCTTCCTGTTTATGTACATCTTTTGTACAGTAAGTACTGCACTGAAAACTTTTAACATTGTAGCCATCATAACTCAGTGGTTAATAAATATTTTACATATCATTTTTGTGACCAATAGCCACCTTAGATTTAGAGTTCTTCGAGGTGGTGATCAGTCAAACTAGGCGAATTGTCAAATTTGCAGATTTCTACTTTTCAATATCACAAGATGAATTTGAGTGCATTTAATCATCAAATGATTTATGTGTGCCCTCCCACAGACAAAGACGCCTTGCCCGACAACCTATCAAACCAAGTGGTCAGCTCCGCAGACATTTACGACTGCCAACAAGCCATTTGAAGTTGGAGCAAACCGATTTTACAGAAATAAGGAGGATCCTGAAATGACACCAGGGTAAGCACTGTGTCAATTTTTCCTCTTTTGACTCATGCACAAATGAGTGCTGGCAAGAATACTGCAATGTTCAGTAGAAGCTCTTCATTCAACCTTCCATGCAATAGAATTTTCATTTGATTTGCTGGATGCATCTGATAATGTTAGTTTCATTGATTAGACGGGGGAAAATGATACCTTTGCATGTATAGCTCTACATGGTATATGTTTACTATAAGAACCAATAAATGTACCATACATTAATATAATTTATAAATTATGTTCATTTTCATTATTTGTTTTTACTCTATTTGATGTACTTCTACATGTATGCACCTCACTGGCCCTTTAGATTGTTAGTATTGACTGATGTTAATTTCCTGTTTCTGGCAAGTCATACAACTACCTGAAGCACAATTCCACTTTTCCACGTGACCTGATACACTGTATATTTTATTTCTGAAGTATTGTATTTTCACATTTTTCTGTTCGATTTTCGACAGGGCTGGCACCTATGAACACAATGTACCAAGAAATAGAAAAGTGGCATTCCATGGCACCTTCGGTGGACCACAGCTGCTGAAGATCCCGCCCACAGATGGCGTCCTCATGCCGGATGACTGCAAGGGAACGACGCAAAAGAGCCGACTCATGACGTACAAGGAGAAGAGGAAATTTGCCATCAGGGAAGCGTACCTCAGCCTGTACTATTAGACCTCCTGGACTTTCGTATGTGAAAGGGGATGTTATCAGTGACATTTGCTTTAGTTTTTTTTTTTAGTTTTTTTTTTCCATTTTCTCTGACCAGATATGTGACAGATTCTGGCCTTGCTACCAGTAGGCAAGAAGTGACTTTGTTGCAGATGGAATTTTGGAGCCTATACATGTCAGGCACATGTTCATTTACTTGCTGATCACAGGAAATGTCAATGTTTGTACGAAAGTTATGATGTATCTCAGGTGTCAGCACATTGCCAATTGTGAGCAGCCTTGGACTCAACCTCTTCCTCTCATCTTTCATTGGTTATGAAGATATATAATTAGGGAAAGATGCAGGATGGTGCACAAATACTGAATGATCATCCATCCCATGGGTGAATCTCTTGAGGTTTTGGTGGAAAGATCTACAAAACAAGGTTGAATGATTAAAAAAAAATGAATGTCTTGTTGCATGGCAAACTAATTTCTGCTCTCTTCAGCAAGAAATGGTTGATTATTTGTTGAAAAAAAGGTATTTGATTTCTCAGTGGAGTCACACAACCTTGCAAGGATCATTCACTTTCATACACAGTACAGAGCATTACATTTGACTCTATTTAATACTACAATGTACTGATCATACTCATAAACCCATGTGGATTTCTTGCTTACATGGATATCGACAGCAGACAATAAGATATTATAATTCTCTTCAAACGAAACTGGACCTGTATGTATAGAATGTGTATGTCCTCGAGCAAGAAATCATATATACGCGGTATATCTCTGTGCTTGGTCCTAAAGGTTTCGAAAGTTTACAAATGCAAGAGGAAGTTAAATGGATTTCCTCACACTTTTCTTTGAAGTATTATCAAGCATACCTACATGTATGTATATGTCTAGCTTGCTCACGAGGAGATATAGATAGCTTTTAACAAGGTAAATTTTGCAGTCACAATTTTTCATCACTGTGTTCAGGTGGTTTCCCTATCAGTTCATTTGAGTAAGGTACTTGTTATTTTTAACAAGGTAAAATTGGCAGTCCCAGTGAACTTGTTTGAACAGGGTTCCCCTGTATAAGTGTACAATGTGTGGTGAAATCTTTCTTTTACTGCATAATCTTTACTGCATAATCTCTTTCCTTCTAGCTTCCTTGTTCTTTCACTGAAATACATGTACCGATTCTAGATTCAATAAGTATCTGAATTAAAAGTATGAAGTATTATTTTCTTTTCGGACATGTCTGGTGCAGGTCACTGGAAAAAGAAAAGAAGTAAATGTGAATCAGGTTTACCCGGAAAAGCAAAAACAGCAGTAAATGCATATTTCTTGCGCAGTGTCTGGTGACAAGAGCCATGAATAGGTGTAAATGGCATTAAATGCATACTGCTTGTGTTATGGCAGATGATAAAAGCCATAAATGTATCACAAACCATGAGAGTACCAATTAAGCCTTTTCCCTCAATGTTTATGCCAGAATTGTACTGTATCAAAACGTGAATGCATAGATTTTGAGACAGCAATCCTGCCTGAAATCACACCACATGTCTTTCTGATCTCACTATGCCATGACTTGTACTGGTTTTTGATACAGTGCTAGCTGCTCTTATTTTTGTACACTATATATTTGTTTGAAAAGAAAGGCATGAAATGTGTGTAATCATCTGTTATTATTGTACAGTAAAGCAAACAAATTACATAATAAACATTACAATGAAATGCATAAGACAATGTTATTTTCTGTTTTATTTGCCTTTTGGCATTTTGGAAATTCAGGTATCTCACATGTACATTGTATAAATGTCTCATAATTTTGTTGCAAGATTCTTACAGTTTGAAGGGCAAAAGGGAAAACAAATCAGACACACATTATATAATGTACACTGTACAGTGCAATCTCGGCAATAAGCATTACCTACAATGTATTACTAGCCTAGTGCCAATAAAGTTTTAAAAAAGACAAAACATCAGAAAAAAAAATGTGACAGTCTACACACACTAACATTGTGTACAGCATTCCTTGTGATGAATTTATAGATGACTGGAAATGTCCAAAGGTATTTTGTGACTTTTTTAACTTCCCACAGATCATAAGCAACATAAAGCTTGATGCACTGCTCATGTGTAAACAAAACTGCAAAAATTTACCATGGATTATAGATGCCCGACAAACAGCAAAACACAGATTTGGGTGCATGGGACAACACACTATCGGTGACATTGATCATTTCAGTGTAAATACTACTGCAATTGTGGTCTTTGTGCGCTCTGCTTCTAAATTTGACTTTCACATTGCATGCCCTCACAGACATCCTTGAGACTAAGGGAAAATAAGTACATAAATAAGAGAATGTAGATATACTTCAACTTTCTGGGCAGAAATTAAGAGTGTGTAACTGTGACTCCTGCTGAATTTACTCTGTACTCGTAAGACAACAGGAACACACAGTTTGGAAATGGTGAACAACAGCATAGATAATCTATCTTTTAACAAGTAACCCAATGCCTTCATCAGTGCATTGATGGAGAAGGCCATCTTGGAATATGGTAAATGATAAATCATGGTATGTCCTGGGTAGATGGGCATCTATATACATGTATAGATATACAGTGTACTTCTTTTTCCATCCATTTTGGTGACATGTTAAATGACTGAATCTCCTCAAGTGAGGAGACTCTTATATCTGTTGTATCTTCAATCAGATTTTTTTTTTATTCAGCTTTAGCGCAATTTGCTTCTCAGTCAAGAGCACCAACACTTGTGTTTAACAAAAGGAACTAAAACAAAATATAAGGTGTCAACATTATTAAAGAAAATATAAGGTGTGCACATCTGCATGCATTTTTCTAATTAATATTGCTAAATTGGTATTTATCACACTTCAAAATGATGGCATAGCTACAGTGGGGGAATGGTTTTAAAGTTTAAAGAGAGACCTTGTGGTGTTATAGCCCTTGCTACACTGGCATGAACTGTGTGCAGACTTGTTCTCATATTGTCACACTCTAAATTAACACTTTCAGCCCAATGGGTAACATGTCAATGTACAAGGTCAATAGGGTTTTAGGCTGGTGGGGTAAGAGGGTTTAACACAATCCCAGCTTACAAAACAAGAGAAAAATTAGCTTTGTATACCCTCTCTCACTTTCTTTGATCATGGTGATCTTTCACTGATCTGTTTACACATATTCTTGCTCATTTACAGTATATACTATATATTTTGTGGGGGGTTTATTTTCGCAAATTTTGGGAGTTTGTTGCTACTCGTGAATTTAACGACACACACACACAAAAAAAAATGGACTCTGATCCGGACATGAATTCAATGTCCATGTGTGCATGTACTGATACACACAGTATACAGTTATATGAGCAAGGTGTGTTATGATACACTTTAGTTAGTAACCCAAAGTATTGGCGTGCCTACTGTGTGAATTGGATACACGCAAACTTCTTCATGAAAATGAGTGAATGACACTGCTTTCTCCATCCACTGCTGTACTCCACATCACGAATTTTACCACTGGCAAAAATGTCATGAAGTCCCTATTTGCAACAATAAAACTCGCTACATATATACCATATACAGTCAATCAGCAATATGGAGAGAAGATGAAAGTGAATGGAACAGAAATGGCACTTAGAGCAGTCTGTTTTTATGTTACAATCTCTGGTGGAATATTGGTACACAGCTGTACAAAGTGGCATCAATTTTGCCCAAGAGAGAGAGAGAGAGAGAGGCTCATCATAAACATATCTATTTTATTGGTCTGATACCCCTGAAATTAGATGCACAGTTACTGCTAACATTTTCATCCTCCAACTAAAAAGAAAACAAGTGAGGAAGGGAGAAATGAAGAGTTCTACACAATCCAGACATAAATACTTTAAGAAGAGGAAAAAGAGAATGAGATGGAGGAGGCGGAAGGTGAGAGAATCTAGACGGGCAGAAGTTTTTGAAATTTTCAGTTCAGGCCATGATTTGTTGGGAGAGGGCTTCCAGACGCCCCCGGACGTGGGAGAGGTTGCCCTGCCAGTTGACTAGGTGTTCCCTCAGCTGCTGCCACTGCTGTCGACCGAAGGTCCGGTGGGTCACGTAGCTGCGAGTGGGGAACAAAGTAGGGGACAGAGAAACAGTTAGCTCTAGCAGGTGGAATACTACAACTTTTCCTGTATTTTTAAGGCCACCGCACACTATACAACTTTCGGTCACATGACTGACCGACTTTGAATCTGAAATAAACAAGCGTGTTCATTCTGAGTCTATTGTGATTTATTTCAGATCCAAAGTCGGTCAGTCGTTGCAAAAGAAAGTCCTGTAGTTTGCAGTGGGCTGAAGAGAGAGAGAGAGATTATCCACTGGACAGGGAAGAAGATACATATTAACCAATGTGGACAAGACACCTTTATGCAAAGGTAGAACTTGTAGTCTACTCTACATGTTCACTGATCCATTGAGAATTTGATTGCAAAATACAGGCACTCTGTAGACCATGAGTTACAGGTGGTCTGTACACCAAAGTGGTAACTACGGCTACAAGTACATTCCTTCATGCCAGTCTAGGCAGGTTACATCTACCCTTAGCCATGTGTTACCAACCACAATTCTCCTACCAAAAGCAGCATACAAAATCTGGGTGGTACCGACCAATCAAAGTCAAGCAACAAGCAAACCTGCAACTTGCCTAGAGGTTCAAGCAGAGAGTGTAATCTTTCCTTGTCTCTGTCTCTGTCTCTCTCTTTCTCCCTCCCTCCATTCATCCATCCATCCATCCAACCTTCTCTCCATCTATCCATCCATCCAACCTTCTCTCCATCTATCCATCCAACTATCTGTCTCTCCATGCTGCACACCACAAGTTTCTACAAGCTTCAAGGGATGGTACAGTATTGGTGGAGATGAGAATTGGGCTATTAACTTTTTACGAGATACCTAGAAAGCACTTATGAAATAGTACAGAGCATACCATTCTAGAGGAATTCAAAGTTTATTTGATGAAAATCGGGTTTGGCATGACTGAAACATCCAAAAACAAAGTAAAACAAAGTGATCGTAAAAAAGTGTGGGTCCTACACTTTATTAGAATCGCTCTGTTTTGGATATCTCAGCCATATCAAAACCAATTTTCATCAAATAAACATTGAATTCCTCATGGAATTACATGCTCTTTCATATTTCATAAGAGGTTTCTCATTATCTCACCAAAAAATATGTTAGAAACCTGAAATCAGGTCTCAACCAAATCTACACGATCCCTTTCATGTAGATGAAACAATATTTACCTGATGTTGACCTTGTCCTGGAGTTCGTCTATCTTGGCCTTCACCATCTTGGATTTGACAACTGAAAATTGACAAGCATGAGTGGTGATGGGTTACTGTAAAACCAGAAATGTTCACATGCATTTCAATTTCGCAAATTTCGCGAGAGCCACGATTTGCAAAATTAAAATGCACAAGGAAGTTCTTGGCTACACTACATGCATTGAGTACCAGTGGCAATTCGTGAAAATTTTATGCCATGAGAAATGCCATAGCTGCCAATTCACAAAAAAATTTTATGAAATTTTCACAAAAATATCTTGGTTTACAGTAGTTGTCATATCACTGAACCTGATGGCAAAAGTCCATAAAAAGGCATTCAAATTCTTTTTTTCTAATAGTGAAGCATTTCACCACTGGTAAAACAGGGGTACTAAGCCATCCAGCTATTAAAGTGTCTAATTAGGGCTGGTGGAAAGAATAGCCTTTTTTTCTTTCTTTCTTTTTTGCCACATTTTTCATGCAAACCCAGGCCATCATGGTCTGACAATGGCTCCATGACATTTACTCCCATGGAAATATCTGCACGCTAAGCCAAACATAAAACCTCCCTACAAACATAACCCTAATCCTAATCCTCGCATTAAACTAAACCTAAAACCCTATCACAACCATAACACTAACCCTACGTCCTTGGAGAAAATAAAACTGCAGCAAGTGTCGCAGAAGCAAATGTTGTGTCACTCTGACACTTGCATTCAAGAAACTGGACATAAAGATAGCAGCAATATATTTTTGGTAAAAGTATTTTCTCATGATGCTTTCATTGTGATTTTGTCTTTAGAGTATGCATTACATGTACATGCATCCATTACTCTAACCAGCATGTAATTGAAATTTTTTTTTGACTGTCATACTCCATCCCATATAAAGAAAGGTAGATCCCATTCTTATGAAACTGTAAAGGAAATGACAGCATCCAATCAGCATGCTGTATATTGGTGCATATTGTTTCTTATCACAATAACCCAACCTTACACAATATCACTACGAGACACGAGCAACCGAAGCGTGATGAACCACCTTCATAGAATCAATTAATTTTCACTCCTATTCATTTTGGAATGTAATGCTTTCTTCACTTAAACTGAGTGGGTTTAGGGGCTACATTTTAAGCAACACATACAGTCAACCTTGCTTAAGTCGACCTCACACAAGATGAATGATCGCCCAAGTCAAAGGTCCTCTTCTCTTTACATTCTATTGCTTTTAATCCCTCATAAGTCAATTTTCTCTTAGTCGAAGCTATTTCTTCAGTCCAAATAGATTGAACTTAGGCAAGGTTGACTGTGGTTTGCAAAGCTTAGAGTCTACCTGTTTAAGAGAGGTTTTGAAGGCAAGACAGTGCTATCAAGTAAACACTTGTGTAGTCTCTGCAGTGACGAGGAAGGGGTTGGGGTGTTAACATGTCAACAGTTAACAGATATTTAAATAACATCAGCACTGCTGTGGCTAGTGAGCAAGAGTGCTCCGGAAAAAATGACCCTGCATGCTTACTATCGATGACGAAACCCTCCACATCCTCTCTGGAGATCTTGAGCTCCTCCTGGAGCCGCTCAAAGCTGATCTCCTTGGTGTCCACCGCCATCCCCATGAAGGTCAGGATTCGCATCTTCTTCATCATCTCGTCATGTGACAGGTCTGCAGGGGGAAGAGGACACTCAGGTGACTACCGGGGATGTAGTTATCCCTCAAAGGGATGGTACAGTTTCAGTTGAGATGGGGATTGAGGTTTCCAATGTTTTTTTGAAGATGAATTTTTGAGATAATGAGAAGCTTCTTATGGAATATGAAAGAGCTTTTAATTCTGAGAGGAATTCAAAATTTATTTAATGAAAATTAGTTTTGCAATGGCTGAGATACCCCAAACAAAGTGATTCTAATAAAAGGTGGTACCCACTTTTTATAAAGGTGCTTTGTTTTACTTTGTTTCTAATATCCCAGCCATTCCAAAACCAATTTTCATCAAATAAACTTTGAATTCCTCTTAGAAGTGTATGCTTTATAACTTTTTCTAAAGTGGTTTCTAAATATCTCGCGAAAAAAGTTTAAGGCTGAATTTTCACCTTAACCAATTCTATACCATCCCTCATGAAGAAATGTTGCCTGTGCCTCATGAAGACAATATTTGATTCTAATCTCTAACTCAACTTTTGTCACAACTTAGCAAACATTACATTCTAAAAGTTTGACTGATGCAACGATGAAATTTGGGCACATTTTACAGTAACTGTAAGCCACAATCATTGTAGTTGACATGGCAACTGAAATGTAACTAGCAGCCATCTTTGAGCATTGTTTCATTCTGACTGCACTCAGTGTACTTCTCATTTCATTCAAAATATCTGGCCCTCTGGGAGAAAGTGCTTTGCCACCCAAAAGCAGGCACCCAGTCTGCTGCTGGCTGGTAGTTTGTTACTGCTGTTGGTCTTTTGAATGCTGCTTTTAGTGTTAGCTTTTACTGTTATTGTTTTTGTTCTTATTCTCCTCAGTCATCAATTTCTGTTCCCTTTTTCATCTTCTCTTATTTTTTTCCCTTCCTCGTCATCTCCTCCTCCTCCTCCTTCTTCCTCTTCGTCTGGTTCTCTTCTCCTTCTTCTTCTTCTTCTTCTTCTTCTTCTTCTTCTTCTTCTTCTTCTTCTTCTTCTTCTATCACTTTTAATTATTGTCATCATCATACTGATCAAAATAGTTTTTTACATCATCATGATTACTATCATATAATAGATACTTATACTTTACAATATGAAAAAAAAAATCCCTCAAAAAAACAAAGCAAAACAATAATAGACCAAGCCTGACTCACCCAAACTTTTGATGAAGTCCTGGTTTGAGTTGAAGAAGTTCAGGTAGTCATCTAATCTCCCTGATACGAAGATGGTCAGCAACTGAAAGCAAATATCCACAAAAGACAAACAAACACAATCACTCAAGATGTGTCCAGTATATGATTCTTGGCAGCATACTTTCCTGTCACAGAATTTCAGTGCATGCGGCAAGATCTCACCGCTGTGTTGAATATCTACTGATACAGGTGACTCCAATTTAACAGATGAAGCCCTCAGGACTGGCAGATTTCCTTCGTTACAATGAAATTTGTTATATCTAAACAAATGAAGTGTATAAAAATATCTAAATGATAATTTTGGGCTGCAAATATTATTTCATTGGATCTGAAAGTTCTTTCTAATTGAGTTTGTTATAACGGAAGTGCACGGTATACTGACTTCTGTGATGTCCTAATAACTTCCTTTCTCTCTGTGTCTACTGCCATTCTAAATGAAGACTAACTCTGCTTGCATTTCATATGTGATTCTTATATTCAAACCATGAAGTTAGATAGGTGCAGATAATGAGGTTGCAAGAATAAACAAACTCAGCAGTCTTAAAGTTTACAATTCAAGTTACAGCACTAGCAGCATGATATTGCAAGAGCCTTCCTTTCACTCACGTCATGAATTCTGTCTCCTTCCAAGAACTTGACCGGTCTGAGCGTGAGCAGGTGGTCAAAGAGGTAGACGTTGGGGTCAGCGATGGCGTTGACAATGCACCTGTTGGCCTCTTCCCGGGCCTGGGACGCGTTGTCTTCTGTGTACGTTCCGAGGAGCTCCACCATGACGACGCTTGCCTCGTCGCTGTCGATTAACATCGTGCATCGGACATTTATTATAACTTATTTTCCTCACAGCTTGCATATCATTATCATCATTGCTGTTGATTCATATTATGCATCAGACATAAATTATGACTGAGTTTCCTCATGCTTTGCATGTCATTATGATCACTAGCATAGTGGATATTGCTGGGTATCACTGAATCCTGATACTGTCAACCTCTGCTGTAAAGTAAACCTTGTGTATTTCCACACCATATTAATATTTTGGAGGCATTTTCTTAGTTCATGACGGTCATACTGAATGGAATTGTTGAAGTAGATACACATGTACAGCAGAGTCCCCAAGAACAGAGATAGTGGTATAAATATGAAGAGGTTTGGGGATATCAATGAGAAATCATACTGCTGTCTGTGTATGTAGTTGTGATTTCCTTTTTTTTTTTCTTTTCTTTTTGGTAATTAATTTCATCTCAGGTTACAACAATTTGATGTGCACCTCAACATCAACTAACAATATTTGGTTACAGATTGACTGGACAATACAATCTATGACCAGTGGGGATCAAATATTGAGACACACATTGAAATACCGATACAAATACCTTCTGCATAAATTCTTGTTTTTCTCTCTGAAAGAATTAATTTCTAAAGGAATCCAAAGAGGACTCGTAGGTACAATCACAAGGTGAAATAGTAGTATATGAAATCTTTACCTCACTGAACATTCCTCCCTCAAAATGGCATCAGGTTTACCCCTTGTGTGCTTTAGTATCCAATGGCACAGAAAACCCACAGCATTGTACACAGTGTACAAAATCCCTGACACAGAAAGGGTTAAAAGATTGGATTTCTTTCTCTCTCTCAGATTTCTACTCACCTCTGTTTGCTCTCCTTGAGGGCCTCATAAAGAAGTCTGTATACATTGTTGATTCTATCTCTGTTCAGCTCCCATTGGACTGTCCATTTCTTGACCTACAGGATGGGCCACACAACAAGTCGGTACAAATAACATTACTGAAGTTGATTACTGATCATACCCCAGCCCCAAATTACAAATGTACTGTCTCTGAATTTCTAGTATTTAGGACAATGAAGCTTCACACAAGGCTCAAACCCTAGCTTAACTGTTTGCTGTGCAAGCATTTTACCTATTTTTTTTATTTTGTAATACTGCAGTGTACACATTGATATTTGTACAATTAATTGTTTGCGCTTGAGCAGCTCAGAAACATATTCACAGGTTCTTGAATTTGCGCTATACAACTGTCAACCCATACAAAATGTGCAGAGAAAATTGTGAAGATATTTTTGCAGGTTTTAGAATTTGCGCTAGCCAAATGTTTTCTTGTGCCTTCTCTTACAATCCTTGTTATTTTGATTTCTTTTATTCCTCCAGGTCGATTTTTCTTCTTCCTCCTATTCTTGCTTGTATTTTTCTTTTTCTGTCACATTGATTTATCTCTACATTTAAGGGATGCTGTACTGGGCATGAAGATTACCTTATCGAGGTCTGTGATGACTTGTTCTGTGCTCTCACATTTGGCAGCCACTCGTAAACTGGCGCAGTAGACATGGTATGTGAGGGGATTGGACTCTCCAACTCCATGGAATAAACTATTTAAGCTGTGTAAAAGAGAAAACAAATCAGATTATGTGTAGCAACAGCAAATGTATATTTGTGACCCGCTACAACAAAAGAATCCTAAAGTCGCTGATGGATGAGCCGAGAAAATTGAGTTTGAGATCACATCATCAAAATTGGTCGAAACAATCAGATTTCTATTTTTGACATAATTTTGTAATCTTATGTTTTGTTTATCATCTGCCGAAATTTCGAAGCTAAATGATAAAAGGAAAGGCAAGAAATCAGCGTTTTTCTGGGCCATGATTTTCGGACTTTCAATGTCACAGAAACGTGTCCGAAGATTTGGATTTAGCGCCGCAGCTAGACTCCACCCCTAGCAACAAGGGAGTGATCTTATTGGTCAGTGCGTGGCATCCTGATTACTGATTGGTCATGCATAGACAGCTGGCGCTAAGCTTGAATGAACATCGCGGATGTTGCTAGGAGCATGCCTTTTATTGTTAAGCGGTGAAAACTGTCTCGCCTCCCCTTGATCATGATAGCGTCTGAAGGAAAACTTTGAAGGTGCTTTTCTCGAAACTCTGATTTCCTTAACCACTTGACATGCGCTAATAAAATCATCGATATCTCCGCAACAGAGTACTTTTATCAGTTGTGCTATATATGAAATTAAAGTAGAAGAGTACGGCAATAATGTCATGCCATTTTCAGAAAATTGTCCTCCCGCGACTTTCGGATCCTTTTGTTGTAGCGGGTCACATTTATGCTATTAAGCAGACTTAAAGTGTGCAAGCATGAGAGAGGAAAGGTTATTTGAGTGATTTCAATGCAAAATAATTTTGTGAGGACAAGGACCACCACACAGCAAGAAATTACACATCAAATCTTTGGCCCTTAATGTTCAGTTGCCCTTAAAAAAGTTACAGAGTGAATCGACTTTGATGGAGAAAATATCATATTACTCATGTTTCATCCTTGACAATTGAAATCCTGTTTCACAGTCAGAGTCACTATTAACATGTGTAAGTAGAAAATAGTGTTAAATGTACTTTGAAGTTACATTTCATTAAATGTTTCAGGACAAACAAGAACAACAACAACAACAACATTAAAAGATACATGGCTTCAAAGCTGAAGCCATACAGCAGAGAGTAAGACACATAGAGAAATCAAGACTTAAAGCAGAGAAGACACTGCACTGCACCTACATCTTAAGTCTTGTAAAGGACTGCTCCGGGGTGCCGGCTTTGGTGAGGTGATCGCACAGCTTTGGGACGAGCTTCTCCATCGTCTCCGGTGGGAAGTAGATGATGAGGGACAGGATGCTGTTGAAGACTCCCTCAATTTCTACAAGATTTACAAAAGACAAGATATATATTACCCTTTCTGTGCCAGGGACCCAAAAAAGTGCGTACAGTTACTACAAAGTTTCTGTGCCGACCGACACTCACAGCACACAGAGGTTTAAGACACTAACAAAGGAATCACTTTCCAGTCCAAAGCAATGGGCCCCCAACTAAACAATGTGCATGAATGTGGTTACCTTTCCTCACGAAATTTGAATTGAACTCGATACTTTGCACTTGTGCAGTTCTACTACTGTTACATGATGCAAATTTCAATCAGCTACATGTACTTCAGTACGCAGTCTGCTCAGTCAGTAAATATGACAGTTTTTCTCTTTTTTCAGTTGCACCAACAAAACACAACACAACACAAAACAGATTCTTTTACAACAAAGAAGATACATCTATAAGATGCAGAATCTGGTTGCTTTTCAGTCAATTCACAATGGACCATTTGACTATTGTACAACTGTGCAGATATGGTTTGTTTTGTTTGTTTTGTTTTTCAAAGAAAGTTGTAGTGCACTAGTACAATTGTATGTGACTCACTTGTTCCAACTGCATGCTGCAAACTTCAATCACTTTGTGTAATGAATAGACTGCTGAACTAAAAATATCTTTTTGGTCCCTTTGATTATGTGTATGTGTGTGTGTTGTGTATCTATTTTCATAATTAGAGCTTGTTTGCTCTGAAAAGCTCTGCTTCTTGCTTTCACCTGGTAACACATCAGAGCCATTCGCTGTGTGAGCTTACATGTAGTGCACAGAAAACTTCTCTGTCCCTCGTGCTGTTTGAATGCATGTGTACAATGTTACATATAGATTTTGAATAATTCAAACAATTCAAATAAAAAATGAGACCAAGGGCTTTGAAGAAATCTAGATGACACTTACCGCTGAAATCAGAGAGCTTCCACACAACTCCTACGTTGTCGATTATCGTTTCCAGGTCACACTGGAGGCCGCCCTCGCTCATCGTTTCTGAAATATCAGCCCCCTTTTCATGGAGAAATGAGCGCAGCTCTCCTGCCTAGTAAGGACACAAAGTTAACAGAGTTCCCCAAATTTATCATGAAACATGCTGTACACATTGTTGTTTTCACAATATACAATAGTAAAGTGTGACAGCTGCCCTATTGAATTGATCTATTGGAAATACTAAATTCTCTCATATTGAACCCACAGAGATATAATATCTTAATGTGTTCGCTATGCTCTACTAAAAAATTACATTTATTTTTGTTAATAGTTAATACTCTATAAATATAAAAGCATAAAAATGATATTTTAATACAGGCGTACAATTAGTCAAAATCATCAGAAAACCGAAGTTCTGCAGGAAGATAAATTATGTCCAAGAATGTGTAGTTACCTGCCTTATGTACACATATTATTTACAAACTTTTTTTTTTATTAAAAATCTGCTATTATTTGTGCAAAATACAGTTAAACAGCATTTTGACCTCAAGCTTTGTCAAGATTTTCCTCATTCAGCAAGTGGAAAAGTTTGGCATGCTCAACACTGCTTGCATAACTATGTATGCAGTCAATTCAAGTGCATCCACAGCTGCTCTGACCCGGTGTGCTGGCTAAATATTGCTGCGGCAGACTGGCCCTGTGCTGAAATTAGTCAAAATCTTGTCTGACAACAGAGACAAGTTCCTGTTTTGAACAGTTTGTGCACAGAATTTGAATTGCGTAAAGCATGTTGCCCATGATTCGACCGTTTCCCTGAATCGACCACTCTTACAAATATAAAGGTAAGTGCATTCTCTCCGAGTTCATGAATAAAAAATGGTGTAAATAAAGTGCGAAATTCAACTATGCAACTACCTCCTTACGCATTCCAAAGAGCATGACAGTGGGCCATGTCACTGGACTTCCAAAATCATTGTCGCGACCCTCCAAATTTGAATCATGCTCACTAAATTGCTTCCACAATTAAGTCTCTTTAAAATACCTCAATCTAAATTCGCAAGTATATCCTTAGCTTGGTGATCAGTAAGTATACACACATACTTTATCTGCATCCGTGCATTTCTTATGGGTGTAACGTACTAATAGTAACAAGTTTATTGCACGAAATGTAGGTGTCAGTTCTTTGCATGGGTGGTCGAGAAATGGGCAACGCGCTTTACTTGGCATGACCATGCTGTGGTACCGTAGTGTTTGTTTTCATTTCAGAAGAGAACTCAAGAGTCAAATTTCATAAAAATTAGATTTCAAGACTGCCATCTGCTGCTGACTGCAAAATGAATGTGTATTAATGTCACAAATAGAGACTTGAGAGTGTCTACAATATAAGTCACAAAATTGAAGGAAAAAAGTAGCAAAAATAGCTAATCTAGGCACGAATGTAAACCGCTTAACCAATCAAATTTTGCGTTAACTATACACAGCCCAGTTGCTGTATAAATAGCGACAGGGCTGTACCGGAATGGCCCACAACACAAAGAGAGCTCAGCAATCGCCTTACGATTGCTTTGAGTTTTGATACTTGACATCATTTTTTGTCACCTCAAACTCATTAAATGTAATCTTCATTAATGACACTACATAGCTATGTTATCGATATTGACATACATTTCACAACTTACCGAAAATGAAGATTATATGCAGCATGCGCGAACAGTACATCTGATAAAGTAATCGGGAGTTCACGCAATCAGACCGTGCACGCTGCTACCAAACAAAGAGCGCACGCACGCAGTAGATCGCTGCACTTCCAGCCACGCATGCGCACGCATAATTTGCATTTGCCGAGTGGTCAACGCGCCATTTTGAATTCTGCAACGATGAACCTCGACAGTCGGGGATTTCGCTCGAAAGTGCCATTTTTTTGTTCAGTGGACGTATCGCGAGGGCTCTCTATGCTATGGACTTATGTACCTTCTGTAATATAAGCATGCACTTTACGTAACGTACAAATGTCTATAAAATTTAAGTAATGTATAAATTGTTATAAGTTTTGTAGTTGTGTTGTGGTTCCCCACTTTGATGGCGAGGCCCCCGTCTGTCTGACGCTGTGCGAAAAATGGTCGGGCGCAGGCTAATTTTACGTACGACTTTTCCCTGCTTCCTCAACGTAAACAGTCAGAACCGCGGCCAGTGATTGATGGTAAGTTCAGGCAAAAGTCTACTCGTAGAGTGATGTGACTGCATTTACATTAACTCAGCTCAGACCACTAGACGAACGAGTGAGGTGAGATACTCATCACCATGATCATGATGATGGACCATTTATTGCTATAGACTAGAGTAACTGCGGCAGTAAGCGGCCGTGCAACTGTTCGCAGCAGGTACAACATACACGGTAATATACCGCTAAACACAGCATTGCACTGTTACATGCACACTACACATATACTAACACACTAGCAATCAACAAAAACCAACTGATTAAATGGGCACGATTTCTGACGAAAGTGAAATTTTCTCACCTAAATGACAACATATCGCATCCAAAATAAAATTTTCCGTACTTCTTAACATAACAATTAAGAAATAATGGTCCAAGAAACTTGATTATTTGTCGTTTTCCCGATGCTCATGGATTTTGAAAACATATCCTCACATAAAATAGAACTTTCGCGAGCCGATGTGGGCAGCCATTTGTGTTCGGAAAGTGGATGTTACCATAAAAAAAAAATCAGAAAAACACGAGAAAGACATCAACAACACCGGCAGAATTAAAGGGACTGTACAGTACTGGTTGAGGTGGGGATTCATGTTTTGAACATTCCTAAGTGAGATAATGAAAAGCCTCTTATGAAATATGAAAGAGCATGTAATTTTAAGAATGATTCAACGTTTATTTGATGAAAATTGGTTTTCAAATGGCTGAGATATCAAAAAAAGTGCTAATAATAAAAGGCGACATGCCCCAACTTTATTAGGATCTCTTTGTTTCACCTTGTTTTTGGATATCTCAGCCATTTCAAAACCGATTTTCATCGAATAAACTTTTGATACCCCTTACAACTGCATGCTCTTTGACATCTCATAGAGTGGTTTCTGAATATCTCGCAAAATGTTAAAAGCTAAATCTACACCTCGACCAGAACTGTACACACCCTTTAAGATCTTGTTTGCGGCCAATGCATGTGCGCCCGCTATTTTCACGTGCTTTCGAAATGGGAATTGGCGCTTATGCAATGTTCGCGAGACATGTGAAGGCGTTCAGCTAAAGATCGCGGAGCATGTGCGTATTGCATAGGGATTGTACATCGTGCCGCAAGCAGAAATACTACGTCGCATATCGCCCTTATCGGCGAAAATTGTGCCGGGTTTTGCCCTGGTAAATCATGAAAACTGCGTTGCCGTTGGTCAATGGTAAATTTCTTTTATGAAAACAATTGCGTTAATGAATAATCTTGTCTATGATACATGAAATGGTTGAAAATAATTTGCCTGATTTGTTTACAAGTTGGAAAAACCCTTAACAATGCTTAAACTGCCGCAAACAGGATATTTTACTCTAGACCTCTACTAGTGCATGTCTGGAAGTTTTTTTTTTTGTTTTAAAGAATATTTTATTCTTCATCAATGGGAAACATAGTATACATTGGTGTCTGGAACAATTTTGTAATCCTTTACATCAATGAATACAAAATTTATACCAAAACTTTACATCAGTTTAACATGTTTTGATACACTCTGATACATTATTTTCACAATCCATATGGCATATACCGTAGTTATGGGTAAACTCGGCCTAGCGGGTAAAGTCGGCCGCCAGCGCGCACAGTACAATTTTATGTACTGTGCGCGCTGGCGGCCGACTTTACCCGCTAGGCCGAGTTTACCCATAACTACAGTACACCATCCATATATAAACGTCTCTTCTTTTCTAGTTTTACATTACTAATTCCTCAATCTCTTAACAATTTTATTCTTTCATTACATTATAAATTCTATCAACTGAATCACTTACCCAAAAATAATTTCTTTTCAGCTTTCATTCAATCCAACCTAAAATATCAATATCCATTGATTGAAGTTTATTGTTAACCCCCCCCCCCCCCCGACCACTCTATACCCCCGTCCATTCTCCCTCTTACTACCCCACCCCATCCCCCCTCCCCCTTCCAAAACCCCCATCACAACAAAATCTCAAAGGCAACTGAAACCTGTGTGTCCTGACGTGCGTGGAAAAGGCATTTCCTGGTGGATGTGCAGCAGACCCTACTCTATTAAATAAACGCATAACAAATTCTCAATACTTTTTCCAGTTTTCCCACTTTTGTAAATGTATTGACAACGCATTACGTATAACTGCTAACTTTTCTTCTTCCAACTTATCCTGCTCTATAAACATTTTAATGAAATACTCCGTTGTGGGTGTCTTATTTTTCCTTCCTAAAAAAGCAATTTCTTCACCAAAATTATAACGTGGTTAACTAGACTAACTGAAGTGCATAATCTTTAATTTAATCGATTCACTTACACAGATCTAAATATATGGGGCTCGTATGGTAAACCATTGAGCAACTGAGAAGATTAGGCTATTTTGGAAAGGCAGTTTTCATTCCACACCAAGTCAAAACCTTTCAAGTGTTAAATGTTACCTGTTCCGCTTCTGGAATATTGATGAATGCTGGTAAACTCATGGTTACTTCAACGAATTTCCCATATGTTCGACGACTGGACTAACCACATGCAATGTGCGTGAAGACTGTTATCCGTTTGTGTATGGGGGCCAGGGGATTCTCATTCGGTGATGGTACACGTACACATAGTATGCGTATGCGCTGTCGAGTCGCTGCTCGTGAGTAAAAAAAAAGGGGGGGAACAGGCTGCCAGTCTCTTGCTTGCGGTCCTACTACTAGTACACTGTTAGAACGCTGTTTAAAATTTCGTTGTTTAAAATATTGTTGCTTAAAATTCTAAACAATGTTGTTTAAATATAGAAAATTGGAGCTTGATTGCCTTAAACAGCGGTTGTTTAAAAACAATTCGGAATGATTGTCCAAACAATTAAACATCGTTGTTTAGAAATTGATGGGCAAAAGTCATGTGAGAGTCATGAACCAATCAGAGCGCCTGCATATTGTATCCTTCGTCGCAATCGATCGGTCGCCGCCAGGCGCCGCGGCCACCTACCGCGCGACTCACACACACACACGTACATCACACGTTTATGTACGTATAGCTAGCATACAGCTCATACGCGGCTATTCATCATGATGGACGGCGGTGTCGATGACTGCAATGCAGCTATATGGAGTCACGAACATTCTCAGCAAATGGGGTCTAGCTATAGAAGAACTTTGCCAGTCATTCCAAGGTATTTATTTATTTAACTGATAGTTACATCGCTTCATGCCCATCTGTAATTTGCATGATGTATGAAGCCATAGTCACGGCTCACGCTTTGGGTTCTTGGCCGGGCTGCGCTACGCCTCGCCTTTATGCATGTAACGTTAGATCTAAGAAACTGTTAATGTACGTTAAGTTAGGTCGTCTGTACCGGTACGTACATTATGTTTTTCAACCAACTCGTGCTTGTATAAACACTTGCATAATTCAATCCTTACATACATTTTCAAAACTTCACATAAAATACGAATTTCTTTTACAAAAACTAATCTCTAAATCAGCGTACGGAATATTCCCATTGTTGACACAGTACAGTAGCCTATTCGTTGTACAGTATTCCCGGTTCTAACTTCTAAGTTGTAACAGGCACCGTATCACATCCAGGCCTGATCACATCATGCACAATTATATAGGCGCAGTGTCCGAGTTCGATGATGTAGAAATCTAACACAACTAACAAGTTAGTTAGGCATAGGGTCTAACGTGACGGTTAGGGCCTATCTAGCTAGGCAATGCTAGGGCCTAGTCAAGGGCTAGGGCCTATATTTTAGACTGCTAGTGCTAACTAAGACTAAGTTCAATTACACAATGACATGTCTCGATCATTTCCTATGAATCCTACCTCATAATTTAGAACTTATGGTCGGCTGTATGATAGCCCTACTACATCGACCACCCTCTTGTAATAGACCGACCGTGTATTAATTGGCGCACTGAACGCTTAGTACGCACTTCACTGCACGCAAAGCACATAAAAATGGATTGGCTTTGACTGTTGAGGATGGTGTGGGAAAACGCGAAAATTCACCGTTCATTAACAAAGTTAATGGTTTTAATCAAGGACAAAATTTCGAATGATTTTCACCGAATCGTAATGTAATGTCTATGGAAGTTTCTAAAAAGCTTCGTACAACACGGTGTTCAATACAACTCAGTTTGCGTGCATTGTCAATGCAAAAACAGCGGTCGATCACAATAAGGAGCGTTACCGCGGGGAGCTGAAACGAGGCCATGCAAGTTCGACGGCGATATTTTTGCACTGAAACTTCGAATCGAAGAGGGAACAAAGGCATTTGATAGCCTAGCTCTGGATTTTCTCAATCATGTAGGTCAAGTTTTTTGCATGAATTTTAGTAGTGTTAAATATTCTTATCAAGCAAATAAACATTAGGCGGTCGATGAGTAGTAGGTCCAGCCGTACAACCAAAATCTACTGTAAACATAACGAACCCCCTAAAATCCAATACTAAAGTGCAAGTTAAGTTCTGCTACGTTTGCTGGAGCAATTCATTCTTTACTGAGCATCATTGCCATCAATGATGCTCGATGAATTAAGGTCTACGTAAACTTTTAGTAGAAAAAAAGGCCTAGAACCCCTATAGAAAATGAAGATAAAGACAGAAAACAGATTGTGGTGTTTTTAACGCACAATATAGTCTATGCACCACACGTAAACTTAATGCCTGTAGTAATAATATACCACCTTAGTAGAGTTCTATTTGTTTCGTGTAGGTAGGTGGTTGGAACCAATTTTTGGCACTTTTGTCACTTTCAAATAAGTTTCTATGCAAAGATTAGGAGCTTTCTTCTCAGTCTGTCAAGATTTCCATGCCAAACGAAGCACATTGTGCAAATTCACACAAACTTGTGAGAAAAATGTAATAGAATGAACATTTTTGCAGAAGCTAATGATCATGCATAATTCACTCCATCATTTATGTTTTTGTTATTAACATGAGTATTATATTTTTTTCCATTTGGTTTATAGCATTCTGTCTGGGCCACCCTTAATATGATTACAAGTGCAATCTTGTTCCCTAATTTGTACAGATGAAGCAAGACTTCAGCCAGGAGATCATGGCTGAAGACAGGATGTTTGCAGCATGGCCATGTATGCTGACAAAGTACTCTACTATGGGGAATCAAGATGTCCATCGTAGCAAACGCTGCTTATTCGTCACACGGGTGACACCGATGGCCTTTCCCAAGGTACATTTTAAATAGTATTGCTCTGTGTAGAGATTCTAATCTACAGCCCCAGACCACCCTTTCCTTTTTTGCATTTGAGTTGAGGTGAATTTATTAACATTATGAACAAAATACTTACAGTATGAACATGACTATAAAAAAAAAAAAATTGTTAGACCGATAAATTCATTCAATGCTTGTTAATTAATTTCTAAGACTTTTGCAAAAACTTGCAAAAACTGAAGTGGATCTGTGATTTCAAAGCCAATATCAAAGAGATCATCCGGGCTCTTGATGACTCTGCTTTGTCCATCATTCAACTTGCATGTCATGTTCCCGTATTTGGTTTTGTTGCCGATTCGACATCATGAGCTTCCTTGGCATTTATCATGCACTGATCGAGTGACACATTGCATGCCTTTAGATCTTCATTGATGTACACACTTTTCATGTTCTCTTTTCCTTTCAGACTAGAATGCCCAGAATACAGTTTGTTTCTTTTGTTTGCAATAAAGTGGACTTTGATCTGCCTGCTCTTTCCTTCTTGCCTTTTCCCCAAGATGATGATAAGATCATGAAGATGAGATGTCCTCTTTCCAAATGTCTAAGCCAACTTCCTTGGCAACATTTGACTCGCCCTCAGTAAGCTCTTCCTCTGTCTCCTCAGCCCCCTCTGGCAGGTCAGTCAGGCAGAGATTGTCCCTCCTTAGCTCATGTTGGACCTCGTCCTGCTGGAACTGAATCCTCAAGAGATGACATGTGGATTCAGAACATCTTTAATTGTGCTCATACAAACTTCTTTCGCTCCTTGTATCACATGCGGTAGTGCAGCTTTAATGACTGTAACTACAGCTTGGACAATTATTTGGGGGAGGCTGTCTCCTGCCCCTCTCTCACATTGTAGCACCCCACGGCCCCACAGTTCATGTACACTGAAACTTCTGGACGGTTTGTCCTTGCCTCCTTCATCTACCATTCCCCTTTTCTTCTCCACTGCCTGATCAACTCACATGATAATCAAGCTTTTGTCATTATAAGATAACATTAACAGAGAAGTCTTTTATGAACTATTAAAGTTTTTGCATTCTTTTTCCTACTACTTGAAATAAAAATCACTGGACCTTGAACATCCCTTGCTCTTGCTAATCTAATTAAGATATATGCATATCAACTGATCTTGCCTTATGCACTGCCAGAATATGACATGAACCTCCTGCAAAAGCCCAAATGTCATTCATATTGCAATAGTCTTTGTTAAGCACTTAACAGTAGTGCAAGATTATTCTTATTAAGGCACTGGCTGTCAACACCATTCAACTTTCTTTCATTCAAGTTCATGGTAACTCTGATTGCTGCTTTGTAGAATAGCATGATGATTATTACAACATTATAATTCTAATGCTTGGCCTTACAAGTTTGGCTCTACTCATCCACAATTACTTGCCCGTCTTGGTAGTAAATGCCGTTGCCAGAATCAGTCCCTCATTCAAAATGTGTAGTATTTTCTACAATACCCTCCAAACAACTTTAAAACAGCCCCCCCCCCCCCCCCCCCCACAGTTAGTAATCCTGGTTGCAATCAAGTACAATATAAGTACATAAGCTAGCATCTGAATATGAGCTGATACTTGTCAGCATTTCTCTTTATCAGCCTTGATTGTGTTAATATTTTTAAAGGGTATATTTGTACTTATCATTCAAAATACTCCCCCTGTGTCATACATTTTGCTCCACAGAGGAAAAAGAGACGCTTGCATTCAGCATGCTGCCGCTAGTTTGCCGAGGCTGGACTGCGAGGGTGTGGGGCAAGTGCTCCTTTCAGGAGTCGTTGGAGTTATTCTATGACTTTCAACCTGTAAGTACCTAACTGTTCGGAGGCTAATCTTCTAAAACAAGTGATGTGTTGCCCTCTTATTAAAATAATGAGATGGACTTTGACATTGCAATACAAAATATAAAAATCATCAAGCTGTGGTCCATAGTTACAGAAATTCCCAGTTTATGCTGTTTCATTTGTTAGTTTAGTCCATGGATTCTACATATTTATGCAAATTTACTATGTTGCTAATGTATGCTGTGAATCACAATAATTTTTTTTTTAATGAAAAAAAAAAATCTTATATTACATAGTCAACATACATATTTACTTTATTTTGTGCCTGACTGCTCAATCACACACTTGTCCAATATCAATATGTCCTTTTCATTTTGATAAAAAGGGGAAAAAAATTCGCATGAAATGCAAAATTGGTCCCAAATGTCGCCAATAAGGAATATTCCATTTATCAATAAATATTGCACTTGACCTATGGTATCATTATATTCAGCAAGATGCTGGAAATATATCACATACCACTCATATACATCCAATGTGATACAGGGTGTCTCCCCCCCCCCCCCCCCCCATACCAAAAAGAACAAAGACCTCGCATACTCCTTAATGTTCCTACAATGTAAGTGGACAAAGTTGTTATACTACTAGTATTGGAAAGAGTAACTTACCCAAAATAATGAAATGCAATTCAGAAGTAGTTTTTGTTTGATAATACTTTTTGCCTGGGCTTGCCAGCAATAAAATTAATTGCCTTTCAGAAGTTCCCATAGGCCACACAGTTGAAAATTCATTCAGCCAGGTCATGGTTAGCCCTTGCAAGAATAGAAAATGTAATACATGGATGTTATATACTACATAAAATACCCAATTTAGGGTATATGTTTGCAAATGAAATGTTGCAGAATTTGGCCAGGCACTTTATTATGAACTCTACCTTGAACATTGGAGAGGTGTGGGAAATATATCTGTTCTGATGGACTTCATTATACCAATGCCTCAACCCAACACTTCTGCGTAGATTATTTCAAGATTTTATCGAGATGTATATAATGCATATTTCTTTTCCACTTCCATTTCATTTTACAGGAGGGCACAGACCTGGCTTTCTACATTGGACAAATTGACAGGAAGCAGAGACCACAGCCCTTCATCTTGCTGATGGGAGGATCCTGGAAGAAGCCACTGCAAACCTTTGTCATTAGGAAGTTACACGACGCGAAGACCGAGAATACGAGGAAGCGATCACCTGTGACAGTCCCCGTACTCTGACTCCCGTCCCCATATCTATGCAGTTTCGCTTTCCTGTACAGAACGGAGGCATGAGGACAAGATCGCTGAATGGTTGGCTGACTGGCTGGCTCACTCCTGCCCAGCATCGGGACCGAACGCTATTTTGGCCAATTACCGTACTCGTTTTCCCCCGGACGGGACGTTCCTCGGATTTGATCATGTGCAGAAGCAAATTTCGCACACGACATGCTTAACTCCAGGCCGCGTTGTGCTTGCGAAAACTCCCTATTGTAGAGAGACAGGGATTCTTGTTTCCAACTTTGACAAAGGCTGTGGACTGTGCATTCAAAGTGCATTATGTCCTAGATGTAGAGTACCAGGCTCAATGTTTTGCTGCCTGGCAGTTCTTGGAGACAGTTGTGTACAAAATGCCTGGTAAAGTGACGTCCAATTCTGTGAAAGAGATCAGGACATACCTGAACTCTTCAAATCAGGAAGATTAGATGCGTAGAATGAGATTTTCATGGTCATCAGAAGTTTAATTGACAAAGTTGACTTTTAGGTCATTCGTCAAAGCAAAGGTTTGGTATCTATATTTCATTTGTTTATAACTCAATAAGTAATGGATACATGTCACATGGAAAGATCAAAGGTCATGAGAAGATTGTTCTATTAGTGGGTAATTTTGGCCCTTGAAAACTTGTGATAAAGATGGGCTAGAAATGAATTAAAAAAGGTATTTTGCATAGTAGTCACTTAATGAAATATTGGGCAAGATCTTCACAGGTTTATACTGAAGCATGACAGTCAATTTTCAGAAATATAGCAATTGTGAAATTAAAACCTCATATCTGTTGAGCATAATGGAGGTGACACTCTGTACTGAATGTGGCCTTCATAGAATTCAAGATGAACTGTTTCGTAGAATGTATATTTCCATTATGAATTTATTTCATTGTATATAGAGTAATCTTCATTACTGCCATCTCTATCACAGGAGTGACAGAGATGATCTTTGCTGGACAGATGTGCTGTACAATGCACATCCCAGTTATGAAAAAAAAGAAACTGTATGTGTTGGTAGCAGGTATGACTTCTCAAATTACACCAGTAAACAGGAGTAAGTTTCATTATAATTACAATGTACTGTATATGTTATTTGGTCTGTTCAGATATGCTGAATATAGGTATGGAGTAGAATTTTCACAAGAGATAAAACTTATTTCTTAATGTGAATGGTTTCTCCATCTGCAGTATATTTACAGTCATCATTGTACTGTCAAGGAAATATAATCTAATAACCCCTGACTTACAATTGCAGATGTTCCCCAAAAGCATTGCTACTGAAATGATTCAAAATGTTGTTACATCAAATTGAACATTGCTAAAAATGATCTAGTTAATAGAGAAGCTGTGTAGTGCAATACCTTCAGTAATATTTTCTTAGTGGGGCAACAAAGTACAGTATTGGGACAGAAAAGCAAATCCTTAGAGGGCCATTCCCTTATGCTTCGCTTATGAGATTTCCAAGCGCATGTAATAGTGACAAACACTTCAAGAACAAAGTCAGTGGTTCTAAGAAAATCAGATAATTATTCCAGGAAATAAGACTCATTCAAGATTTATCTTGTCTTATCAGGGTATGATCACTATAAAACTGGATAATGTGTCTGTAAGGTGTGCATTGGACTGTAAAAGCATTCTGAAAAATTACATTCTCTGTGTACTGTTCATTCAGTTAGCCCTTTTGGACCCATCTGAGGGCAACTGATGGTTCCCATGCACCCACACAATATGAGAAATGAAGCAACAAAATATTCAATGTGGCACAGGTATAGATAAGCTCAAGCTGAACACATCCATGTTATGCATAATAATTAATTCTTTAATTATTTCATGTTTCAAATTCAATTTGCCATTGCAGTTTAGTTGAAATATTGTGAAATGTGATTTTTACGGCATTAAGCGCCCCATTTGTATGTAAGTGGTATCAAAATGTACATTTGACAATACACTAAGCTTTAGATGAGTCGAGGTCAATTCAGCTGGGAAATCACTTAACTCAAGCATAACAAAAGCTCATGATTTTTCCTCTGCAGTCAAACTGCATATTTTTACTAAATCCGCGCAAGTCGACACGTTTGTCTCGGTTCTCGAGAACTTCGACTTATCAAAGGTTAACTGTATAAGAAGAATTGTTACTCTGTATATATTCTGAAAATGGATGAGACAATTCTTGATTGGCTCAATTTGTTATTTGTAATAAGTTTGCACATCGATGGACAGATTGACCGATTGAAGGTTTTCTAATGATACGCTGTCAGTGATGTAGACAGTGAAAATGTGCTGAAATATATAATTGGCCAAAAAAAATAAACATTTGTGTTATTGTGCTTATATACAAGTGAGTTGTACAGTAATATGTGATTACGAACTGTTTAAATTCTAAACATGAATATTTAATATTTGTTTTAAACAACCCAGTTGTATAAAATTACTTTTAAACAACCCGGTTGTATAAAATGACTTTTAAACAACAGTTGTTTAGAGTTTTAAACAACTTTTTTTAAACAACTCAGTTGTATAAAATTACATTTAAACAACAGTTGTTTAGACTTTTAAACAACTTTTTTTAAACAACCCAGTTGTATAAAATGACTTTTAAACAACAGTTGTTTAAATTTTTAAACAACTTTTTTAAACAACCCCAGTTGTTTAAATTTCTTTTAAACAACAGTTGTTTAGAATTTTTAAACAACAAAGGGTTAAAACTTTAAACAACTACGTGTTGTTTAATTTTTAAACAACAGTTGAGCGATTCACCGGTTAACTTGTGGTTGTTTAAAATTTTAAACAACCTTGTTGATTTTTTTCTAACAGTGTAATTGACGCAAACTAATGCAAACTGATGCAAACTAATGCAAACTACTGAGATAATGCAAACTGACGCAAACAAATGCAAACTCAATGCTAACTCAATGCAAACTAGTACAATACTAATTAATGCAAACTAACGCAAATTACTAATTAATTTATTTATTCAGTCTTTATTCAACAGGGTAGCCCCATCAGTAGGCAAGTACTGTTCTTACTGGGGGCCCTGCACAAACAAACATTACAGTTGACAAGACAGAGACATATACATCAAATACAACACACTGTATGTGGACAGGTACAATTCTTCCACTGAGTCCCCTACATACAGTCACACAATAACTATACACTGACAATTACACGCTTACTAGTCAAACAAGCAATAATAACATGGTGATGGGCCTACGTAACTATCATAACCAAACAATAAATTTCATCAAGAATTAAAACTTTCACTGAGAGTGATTAATACCCCCACCCAAAGCGGGAAGAAACGAACCCAACCAGCAACCATCCAGTATATTCTTACTAATAACAAACTTATGAACATAATGTTACTCAACATAGAATAAGAATACGAATACACTGCCCACTGGCATTCACATATGCAGCTGTATATCTGTAACGAGGTTTTCAACATTCATGGATGTTGGCGTACCTTTCACGCATCATTCACCTGCACACACACACCGGCAGTCGTTGAAAATCAAAGTCCCATTCCACACAAGTCGTATGTGAACCTTGGTGTCCGCTGGACTTTTATTCAGCCGAAAAATGATGTGTACAGTTGGAGTGAAATGATTCTTCACTCAATGAGCTACTTGAAGATGTCGAGTTGTAACTAACTATTTTGGGGTCTTGCACCCTGGTTTTGTTCAGGCTCTCAAGCTTCATGCATATGATTATTTTACTGAGTCCGCCCCTCTTGGAAACCAATTTAAAATGTTACATTAAATATGGCACATAGATGTCCCTCCCCTTGCCGACACAATTAACCAATCCTACAGATGACCATTGGTCATCTGATGAATAATTATGAAGTGGACACTCCACAAGGCACTGTCAGCAAAATAAAGACTAGTGTCAGCACAATAAAGACTAGTGTCAGCACCTAGGGACTAATGTCAGCACATTAACCCCCTAGTCAACTTAAAGCTAGTACTCATGGGGCAGATAAAACTGTCACTCCTCATCTTGTTTTGACCAGTGTCAGACTTCCACCAGTTATACCTTTTCTTTACAACTGGTATTCCCTTGTCTGATTCCAGGTGCCTACAGCTGACCATTAAAACACGTGTGATCCCTCTCATCGGATTCAGGATACCTTATGTAACGTACAAAGAAGGGTCATATCAGCACTTTGAGACACTTTCTTATTCTGTACATTGTCTACCAGGAACAATTTGTTATTATGTACATTGTCTCCCAAAATGAAGCTTCTCAGCAATTTCCTCATTTTAGAGAAAGACACTCATCAGCAATTTGGCTTCTCTTCTACTTTGGATGGTCTGCCTGGGCCGATCTACAGCTCTATGTCCAAGCACAATAATGTGCAATGAATATGTTATTAGTCATATTCATTATAGACCCTATATTCCTTTAATATGCTTCGTCACAGACATCCCCCTACCCAAGACAATGAAAAGGGGATGGAATGCTGTTGAAAGTTTTCACTTCATTAAGACCCTTTTCATATTCCAATTACAATAGCTGGATGGATACCTGAGAGTCACTGTTCTGTATGAAGTGAAACAATCATCATTAAATCATAAATCAAGAAATCACATAAACATTATTACTCATGCATTTGTACATGACACCAGAAGCATAATCGATCATATTTCTTTAGTCAGTGCATATTTAGTCACATTTAATGACGACACACCTCCAGTTTTCAAAGTGTCCATGCTAGTTTATGCATGTGTGTTCGGGTTCATCGCTGATTGTTCGAATCTCTTGACTTCTAGTTACTCAGTCTCTTGATGCACGGTTTCCTTTGGATAGCAATGTTCAACATGTCACGTCTAGGGTACAATTGTGAGCTCTCTTTCACTATTGGCAAGGCAGAGTTGACACACATAATTATTTCATTCAAAAGGTAAGTATTGCATGCTCACCGGGCCTAGTCCGGCTTTATAACATGTATAATATTTCCCGTGATTGGTTGCTTTAGGAGTTGAAATTAGCCAGTTACACGGATACCTAACTTGGCCTTTATTTCTTTTAAACTAACATACAATTAGCATATAGACATACTTACAGTTATATCTTAACTGGACATATGACTTACAAGTACTTCCTCATCCATCTTAGTCATATCATGCCATCTCAGATATATTACATTCTAGACAAACCGTCTGCATTCCCATTTTTGCTACCGCTCCTGTGCTCAAGTTTCATTGAGTGTGTCTGTAGTGCCAGACTCCATCTCATCAGTCTTGGGTTTTGATTTTTCATCGTGTGAAGCCATTTCAAAGGATTGTGATCGGTTTGTACGAGGAACTGTCGTCCAAACAAGTATGGCTGGAATTTTTGGATGCTCCACACGATTGCCATACACTCTTTCTCGATAGTGGCATACTTTTGCTCTCTTGGCAGTAACTTTCTGCTTATGTATGCCACTGGGTGATCATCACCTTCATCATCCCTTTGACTCAAAACTGCTCCAATTCCCCTTTCTGAGGCATCTACCTGTACAATGAATTCTTTGGAGAAGTCAGGGTTTTTGAGCACAGGTGAGCAAGCAAGGGACTTCTTCAGGGACTCAAATGCCTGGCCACATTCGTTGTTCCACCTAACTAGTCTCGGTTCATTTTTACGAGTGAGGTCCGAGAGTGGGGCTGCCACTTTGCTATAGTTTGGAATGAACTTCCTGTAATAGCCTGTTAGGCCCAAGAAGGCTCTGACATCCGTCTTTGTTGCAGGCTGCGGGTAATTCATTACTGCCTCCACTTTAGCTGGTTCGGGTTTCACACAACCCCCTCCCAAAACAAACCCCAGATAGAGTACCTCCCTCCTGGCGACTTTACACTTACTAGGTTTTGCTGTTAGGCCTGCTGCTCTCAACCTTTCTAGCACTTCCCGGACATGGACCAGATGCTGCTCCCAAGATTCACTGTAGATGATAATGTCATCTATGTACGCAGTCGCAAACTTGCTTAATCCACGCAGCACCTGATCTACAAGCCGCTGAAAGGTGGCTGGCGCGCCCTGCATCCCAAAAGGCATCACATTGAATTGAAAGAGGCCAAAGGGTGTAATAAATGCAGACTTCCTCTTTGCATTGTCGGTGAGGGGAACTTGCCAGTACCCTTTTGTCAGGTCGATCGTGGTCATAAATTTGGCCTTTCCTAGCTCATCTATGATGGCTTCAATATTGGGCATTGGGTATGCGTCAAATTCAGTTACTTGGTTAAGTTTGCGATAATCGACGCAAAGTCGAAGGGTGTCATCTTTCTTTCTAACAATCACAAGGGGGCTAGCATATGGGGAATCAGAAGGGGAGATGATTCCCGCATCCAACATCTCATCTAGTTCTTTCTTTACTGTATCTTTTAACGCATGTGGGAGTCGGTATGCCCTCTGTCTGATTGGGCGGTCATTTGTAGTGATTAAGTCATGTCTCACTACATCCGTCCGTCCAGGTTTGTCACTAAGGATGTCGCTATACTCCCCCACTATGTCAGTCACTTGTTTCGTCTGTGCATCTGAGAGGTAGTCTGGTATCTTAACCTCAGATGGGGACACTTCACAGGTCATTGACTCGATGACCTCGTCTAATTCCTCACACTCGGCACTTTCAACGTCTATGTACAATGTACTCTCCCGCTCTCGCCACTCACGCAGCATGTTTGTATGAAACACGCGGTGTTTCTTTCTTTTGTCCCCCATCTCAATCACATAGTTAACGTCACTCAGCTTTTGTACCACTGGATAGGGGCCCTGCCATTTAGCCATTAGCTTATTAGTGCTGCATGGGAGTAGCACCAGCACTTTTTGGCCTACATTCAGGTCTTTTGCTCTGGCTTTCCTATCATACCACACTTGTTGTTTCTTCTGGGCCATGGCTAGGTTTGTCTGGGCTGCTTTCGTGATTGCGGCCAGATTTTCTCTGCTCCTTAGCACATACGTCACTATGCTCTCTTGTGAGGGAATTTCACCTGTCCAGGTCTCCCGAATGATATCTAGGGGTCCCCTTACTCTGTGCCCATACAAAAGTTCAAATGGGGAGAATCCCGTTGATTCTTGGGGAACCTCCCGGTATGCAAACAACACATAGGGGATGAGTTCATCCCAGGTCACATCCCCTTCTGTAGTGTAGGGTTTCAGCATCCCCTTCAAAGTCCCATTAAATCTCTCTACCAGTCCGTTGGCTTGGGGGTGATAAGGGCTGGTCCTTAGCTGCTTGATACCCAGACTACTACACAGCTGTTTCATTAGGAGGGACATAAAGTTTGACCCCTGATCTGTTAAGAGCTCGTCTGGAATCCCTACTCGGCTGAAGATCTTTATCAGTTCGTCTGCCACCTTTTCAGCCTCTACTGAGGGGAGGGGTACTGCCTCGGGATAACGTGTTGCGTAATCACAGAGGACAAGGATGTATTTATTGCCCTTTTTGCTTCTTGGTAAGGGGCCCACAATATCCATAGCAACCTTCCTGAATGGCCTGCCGATCACTGGGACTGATACTAGTTTTGCCTTCCCTCCCCGGTACTGACTTGCACACTTTTGGCATGGACCACATGTTTTGCAAAATTCTGCTACATCCCGGAATATCCCTGGCCAGTAGAAATTTTGCATCAGCCTCTGTTGTGTTTTACCAACACCCAAATGACCTGCCGTCAGATTGTCATGTGCAATATGTAGCAGCTTTCCTCTGTACTGCTTAGGGACTACTATTTGTCTGTATCCCTCCCCTTGGGCTTGATTTGCACCAGACCATTTACGCATGAGCACCCCCTTGTCCACATAAAAGTAGCATTTCCTGTTTCCATCCTCCTCCTCTACTTTCTCCCAAATTGACTTTAGGCCTGCGTCCTCTTGCTGGGCTTGAATTAATTCTGTTACCCCTATGTCTAATTGGCTGTGCCCTCTACTTCTCGAGTCTGTGGATTCTTTCTTCCCAATCTGTTCTCTTGCTTTGTGGCTACTTTCTTCCCCCTCGTGAGATTCCCCATCCATGGGAGCTTTGTCAGCATCAACTACTTCATCATTTCCCTCATTCATGCTGAATAAGTCTCTCACACGAACTTGGGAGTTCTCCCTCTCTGTTCTCTCGTTTTCTACCTTTTCTTTCTCCACGCGAGCCTGGCTCCGTGTCACTACCAAGCCCTCTTCCTTTCCACTCACTACGGGCATTTTCAACTCCGGGTCTTCTTCATGGACAAGTTCATTGCCCAGTATCATGTCTACTTCAATATCATCGACCACTCCCACACGAATCCACTTCTGAATACCATAGGCATCACTCCTCAGATGTACTCTGGCCACTGGTAGCTCTCTCTTAATGAATAAACCCCTAACATGGATTGTCTCTCCTGGGATAATGAGGTCAGGGTCTACTACGTCTACTCTAGCAAGGGAATGGGTGCAGCCTGAATCACGCAATAGGCTCACCTTTCTTCCTCCTAGCATAGCCTGGCTAGTGTATGCCTCTAAGAATTTGTGGGGTCTAGATCTACAAAAGTATGCAGGGTCTTGTTTTGCATCCCTTTCCTCCTTAGGGGTAGATTTTTGAGCGCTCTGACAGTTTACTGCTATGTGCCCTAGTTTGCCACACTTATAGCACTGTATCTTCCCCCGACTGCCTTTCTGTTCTTGGTTGTGTACCGGTTTCTGGGGTATGTTTTCCCCTTTCCCGCTCCCAAAACTGGGCTTTCCTCCAGATTTAGGGAATGATCTGAGGTCCTGTCTGCCTCCTGTGTATGCCTGGGGCTTTCCCATTCCTTTTCTACTCTGCACATATTGGTCTGCGAGCCTCGCCATGGCCTGAAGTGTTGGCGGCTCATGATCCCGGAGCCATACCCTTAAGTCATAGGGGACTTGCTTCAACATTTGCTCCATAAGGATTTGCTCCTTCAATTTGTCAACATCTCTGTCTGCTCCCGCCCCCTCTAGCCAACGCCCTAACAGGTCGGAGAGCTTCACAGAGAATTCTGTGTACGTCTCTTCTTTGTCGACTCTCAATTCTCTAAACTTGACCCGGTACGCATCTGGGGTCAGGTCATATCTACGCAGTATGGCTGCTTTCACTGCGTCGTAGTCCCTACTACTCTCTAATGACAGTCTGGCATATGCCTCTCTAGCCTTTCCTGACAACAGTGGGGCCAGTTGTAGTGCCCATACATCCCTAGGCCAGTTATTCAAATGGGCCATTTTTTCAAAAGTACGCAGGAATACATCTACATCCTCCCCTTCTTTGTAAAAGGGAAGTTGCCGCCTAATACCTCCGTCCACCACGCTTGCATTTCCAGGTGCTGCGCCAGGCATGTTTTCACGCTTTTCTTTTTCTAGCTCTGCTAGCCGCACTTGCATTCTCAACTTCTCTAATTCAAAGCGCATGCGCGTTTCTTCTAAAGACTCTTTGCGTGCAGCAGCATTTTGGGCCTCATCCCCATCTGTGCTAACAACAGTCGCCCCTGGCTGAGATGAAACTTGCCCTTTATTTGCCTCTTCTATGCCCTGAACCAACTGATTCCTATTCAGTCCTTCATGTGGCAGCCCCAACTCTTCACACTTTTGCCTCAACTCTTGCATTCTTAACTGACTTAAGTTGCTTTCCCCCTCCATATTAATACAGTCTTAACCAACAACCTGTCACAACACTTAACTTAAGATACAACAGTTATTATTGTAGTACTGTTTACCCCCTCTGCCTTGCCGTGAAATTGACCAAGAGAAGCTCACTTACCCCCTACGATAAGACTGTTGCTCTCCCTGTCAATCGTCCAGTGGCCTGGCGATGTGTTGTGGTCACCCTGCTCAGCTGTCTGCTGCTCCGTGTAGTCTCGTCCCTCCTGGGTCCCAGACTCCGTCCTGACGGCACCGTCCACGTCCTCGTCTCAGCCCGTCCCTGGACCGGCGTCTGTCTGCAACCTGGTCAGCCCGATGTCGGAAGCGTTGAAGACATCACAACTGCGTTGCAGACGACTGACTTCATGCAGCTCAGCTTAGCTTTTCAAATTGTTCTCTCAATGTTGGGACTCGCCAAACTTCTGAGTCTCAAGAAACTGTTCTATAACAGCAACATCACAACCAGCATGGTTGCTACTCGGCTACTCAGGTGATATTTCTGGATCACACAGAAACAGTCTCAACTGATGGTTGCTTGCTTGCAATTTCATGGGAGTTCATCCCACCGCTGCCACCAAGTGTAACGAGGTTTTCAACATTCATGGATGTTGGCGTACCTTTCACGCATCATTCACCTGCACACACACACCGGCAGTCGTTGAAAATCAAAGTCCCATTCCACACAAGTCGTATGTGAACCTTGGTGTCCGCTGGACTTTTATTCAGCCGAAAAATGATGTGTACAGTTGGAGTGAAATGATTCTTCACTCAATGAGCTACTTGAAGATGTCGAGTTGTAACTAACTATTTTGGGGTCTTGCACCCTGGTTTTGTTCAGGCTCTCAAGCTTCATGCATATGATTATTTTACTGAGTCCGCCCCTCTTGGAAACCAATTTAAAATGTTACATTAAATATGGCACATAGATGTCCCTCCCCTTGCCGACACAATTAACCAATCCTACAGATGACCATTGGTCATCTGATGAATAATTATGAAGTGGACACTCCACAAGGCACTGTCAGCAAAATAAAGACTAGTGTCAGCACAATAAAGACTAGTGTCAGCACCTAGGGACTAATGTCAGCACATTAAAGGGTGTGTACAGTTCTGGTCGAGGTGAGGATTTAGCTTTTAACGTTTTGCGAGATATTCAGAAACCACTCTATGAGATGTCAAAGAGCATGCAGTTCTAAGGGGTATCAAAAGTTTATTCGATGAAAATCGGTTTTGAAATGGCTGAGATATCCAAAAACAAGGTGAAACAAAGAGATCCTAATAAAGTTGTGGCATGTCGCCTTTCATTATTAGCACTTTTTTGGATATCTCAGCCATTTGAAAACCAATTTTCATCAAATGAATGGTGAATCCTTCTTAAAATTACATGCTCTTTCATATTTCATAAGAGGCTTTTCATCATTTCACTTAGGAATGTTCAGAACATGAATCCCCACCTCAACCAGTACTGTACAGTCCCTTTAACCCCCTAGTCAACTTAAAGCTAGTACTCATGGGGCAGATAAAACTGTCACTCCTCATCTTGTTTTGACCAGTGTCAGACTTCCACCAGTTATACCTTTTCTTTACAACTGGTATTCCCTTGTCTGATTCCAGGTGCCTACAGCTGACCATTAAAACACGTGTGATCCCTCTCATCGGATTCAGGATACCTTATGTAACGTACAAAGAAGGGTCATATCAGCACTTTGAGACACTTTCTTATTCTGTACATTGTCTACCAGGAACAATTTGTTATTATGTACATTGTCTCCCAAAATGAAGCTTCTCAGCAATTTCCTCATTTTAGAGAAAGACACTCATCAGCAATTTGGCTTCTCTTCTACTTTGGATGGTCTGCCTGGGCCGATCTACAGCTCTATGTCCAAGCACAATAATGTGCAATGAATATGTTATTAGTCATATTCATTATAGACCCTATATTCCTTTAATATGCTTCGTCACAATATCATATCTCTTGTCTAATGCCCAAAATCTGAGAAAAATAAATACATCGGTAATTTCTGTGTTTGTCAGTGAAAACGCTGTTGCCATGGTAACACAATGTATAACATGAAAAAAAAATCTACACAACTATGATATCATAGATCATATCATATCCCAAATTTCAAATCAAATACTAAAAAACAAAAAAGCAGTATTATTCTATAATTTTCATTCAAATGATGTTGTTAACATGGCAACGCACTTTTCAACTACACATATAACGTAACAAAAATTGAAACATCTAAATCATATAATGATCACATATGCCAAATTTCAAACCAAATACTCCAAATCCATATTTTTTAACATGATTTTTCATTCAAAATGTACTGTTACCATGGCAACACATTGTGCAACAGTTAACCAGAAAGCCTATCTCATCCACTGGCAATTTGAATGACCTTCAAAACAGAGAAAGGAAAAAAAAAAAAGAGAAAAGAAGAGAAAAGAAAAGAAAAGAAAAGAAAAGAAAAGCAAAACAAAATTCTCTCCGACAACTACCAAAGGTGGGTCTGCATTCCTACAAACTTGTAATACCATAGAAAACACATGTGTGTATATAACTTCAAGTCATTACCAAAACAATATTGCTTGCGAAAAAAGACAAAAAAAAAACATATACCAAATTATCAAATGTAATCATGTATATGATAATCACCAATACAGCATCTTAATATTGCCGACTTTTCAGAAACTGAGTACAAACTGTTTGCTTTGTTTTAGCATTTCTCACATCACCTGGAAAACTATTCCAAAGTATTGCACCATCAAAAGAAAATGCCTTTCTGCCACTTTCAGTTTTTACTTTGGGTACAACTAAACCTCTACTTTGAGCGTTTCTCGTACTGTATCGATGTACACTCATGGCAGCTAAAAACATACTCTGCTGATATACAGGGGCAGAATCATTCAGAATGTCAAACATTAGTTTTCCTTTCTGAAATTTCCATCTCTTCTCCATATCTATCCATTTTAGACGTGTAAACATTTCATTCGTTGAGGTTCGAGTGTTTGTCTGCAAAACTATTCTTGCTGTTTGTTTGTGTTGCTTGATAAGAATATCCTTTATTCTTTGACTTGAGTTTGTCCACACACTTGAGCAGTAATCATAGTAAGGTAAGATCAGAGCATTTGCTAATAGCTTAGCGCTCTCTTTACAGTCAAATACTTTCTTACTCTATGGAGCAAAGCTAGCCTGGAAGCAATTTTGGCAGATACCTGGGCAACATGTTCATTCCAGGTCAAGTGTTGATCCAACCAAACACAAAGATATTTGACCGTCTTCACATGTTCTACCGACACACTTTCAATCTGAATATCAATGTTTTCCCTGATACCATTTACTCTCTGTGGGGTGCCGACTAACAAAAACTTTGTTCAACCACGACTCTACTCGCCTCAGATCGTCATTCAATACAGTCTCTAGTTCTTTGGGACTCGAAGCGCTATACATAATAGCAGTGTCATCTGCATACAGAACGATTTTGCTGTGTATGACAACAGAGGGTAGGTCGTTAACAAAAAACGTGAAGAGCAGGGATCCTAAAATAGAACCCTGCGGTACTCCTGATTTGAGTGCCAGTGTATCAGATTTTTTCCCTTGGATCATTGTGCTTTGTTTCCGACCTATCAAATATGATTTGAACCATGATATTGCGTTATCACCTATACCTGGAGCGCCGGAAGCAGTTTTGGATTGGGGGGGGGGGGGGGGGCAAATATTGGAGGGGGCTCACGATAGACCATACATATGTTACACAATATACACATACACACACATACGCACACACACACACACACACACACACACACACACATATATATATATATATATATATATATATATATATATATAATATGTGTGTGTGTGTGTGTGTGTGTGTGTGTGTGTGTGTGTGTACAATGGCGTACCGTGGGTCGAGACATGGGGGGGGGGGGGCACCTTGTGCACGAAGAGCAATTTTGAGGGTGTGTATGCTTGTGCGTGTGTGCGTGCGCTGTCAGTCTGCAAACTTAATGGGACTACAATACATTACGGAATGTGATACATTCAACAACGCAGTCATTGAGCAACATTGTAAGTTTTCCTTACATGGATTATGGAATGACGGTGTGAAACGACAAGCACTGTCAGCAACATCAGGAGAATTGCATAACAATAAAATGCGAGCGAGCGGAGCGAGCGAGCTTGAAAATTTTGACATTTTACAGTCCCAAAACTGCCGTTTGTAGCTATATCTTTCGCTTTGGAAATTAAGGGGGGCGCACCGGGCGCAACTGCTGGCAATAACTGGCAGCAACATTAGGAGGATGGCATAACAACTCAATGCGAGCGAGCGAAGCGAGCGAGCTTGAAAATTTTGACATTTTACAGTCCCAAAACTGCCGATTGTAGCTATGTTTTTCGCTTTGGAAATTAAGGGGGAGGCGCACCGGGCTCAACTGCTGGCAATTACTGGCAGCAACGTTAGGAGAATGGCATAACGATTAAATGCGAGCGAGCAAAGCGAGCGAGCTTGAAAATTTTGACATTTTACAGTCCCAAAACTGCCGTTTGTAGCTATATTTTTTTTTTCGCTTTGGAAATATTAAGGGGGGGGGGGCGGCCCAGGCGCAACTGCTGGCAATTACTGGCAGTAACATTCTCTTTTACAATGACATAACGATTAAATGCGAGCGAGCTTGAAAATTTTGACATTTTACAGTATAATAACTGCCGTTTGTAGCTATACTTTTTTTCGCTTTGGAAATTAAGGGGGGTGGGACGCACCGGGCGCAACTGCTGGCAATTACTGGCAGCAACATCAGGAGAATGGTATAGCGATTGAATACGAGCGAGCGGAGCGAACGAGCTTGACAATTTTGACATTTTACAGTCCCAAAACTGCCGTTTGTAGCTATATTTTTTCGCTTTGGAAATTAAGAAGGGGGGGGGCGGTGCGGGCGGGGGTTAAAACACGTTAGTAACAACTAGCGGTGGAAGAGGGACGTATGGAAGATTTTTTTTTCTCAAGGGGGGGGGGGAACACGTATAAAATTACAAAACAAAGAAGAATTTTAAAAAAAGTTGCTTCAAAAGGAGGGTTGGCATGGGCCAGTTGTGCCCGCCTCTAAATCCGCCAGTGCTTAAAGCTAACATTTTGATATTTACACGATTTTCCATAGCCAAAGGCCTCTAAAAACTGCAACGGTTACCGTTGAATGCGGTTGAGATAATCTGCTCACGCGCAACGAAAAATGAATGTCTAAACATTTATGAGAGTTAGAATTACTAGTCTTAGCTAATAAATTTTCCTATTTGTATTTTATTTATATAAACATGTATATATATATATTTTTTTAAATTTATTTTTATCTATTTATTTTTTTTCTTTTTTTTCGGGGGGGGGGGGGGGGCAAAAATGCGTTTTGCCCCCCCCCCCCCCCACTTCTTGGATTGGGGGGGGGGGGGGGGGCGGATTATTTTTATTTGACACAATTTGATATTGGCAATACTCCTTTTTTAGTGAGGTCCTCAGATGCTAAGCGTTTTCACATCCGATGTATCGAAATAGCGCGCTATTTTCTGCCTTGGGAAATTGGAAAATATCTCGAGCTTGGGTTTTTATCGGGCTGATGTGAAAACGCCTATCTGGGGGGTGGCACCCCACCCCCTGGGTGTGGCACACTCTCGCTCTGCGTACTGCACTGCAAAACGATATAGAAAAATATCAATTTCTTAAAAGACACAAACACTCGACCAGACAAAACCCAGTATCAAAGAATGTAGTACACCTCGTGGATGGGTTGTAAACAAGAGTGTATTTTGTTTAGAACCCATCCACTAGGTGGTACATTCTTGATACTGGGTCCTGTCTGGTCGAGTGTTTGTGTCTTTTAAGAAATTAATATTTTTGTATATTGTTTTGTAGTATAGTTTTGTTTAGTACATGATATGGGACACGCCACGCAGTCACACTAACACACACACACTCACACACACACACTTTATTTTGAAATCATTTTGTATACTGTGATGTTATATACAAAGTGAAGTGGATGTCACATTTCACACTTTGCACTTTCACAAAATACCCGAAATTACAAGCCTGAATAAATGATTTTTTTTTTCCATTTCATTTTGTATGCCAGAATGTAGAAGATCAATATGTCAAAAGTGCAGAGTGTACAGACCCAGGGTGTGCGCTGTCAGTGCTGACTGGGTGGGCACTGTGACAGCACCACCCTATGGTGTCTGTACATTCTGCACTTTTTTGACATATTTCATCTTATATACTCGGCATACAAAATGAAATGGGTGTCACATTTCAATCTGGGCACTCTGAAAATAAAGACAAAAACAGATTCTGAAAACAAACTTTTATTTTGATTTCGTAACATATTTCTTCTTCATTGCAATCAACTGTACAAGATAATTCCATCAATCTGTATTTATACTAAAGATTTGATGCTTGACCAAGTCTTTGAGCGATTTTCAAGTCTTAAGACGAAACTGTCGTGAAGGGTAAGTCATGTTATTCAGCTAAATGTCTCGAGGCAACAAGGAATACTGTTGTACATAAGACATAAATCACAAAGCACGTCGCCAGCTATTTTGTTGGTTTCTTGGGAAGAGAATTGAAACCAAGAGAAGGGTTTAAATTCATTTATTGGAGAGCCTCCGTTCAGTTTTATGGTTTAAGATATTAGATTTATATCGTCTGGCAGGAAATACAAAAATGGATTGTGGATCTGATGTAAATATCATCTAACCTTACTCGATGTACAAATGCATGTTTTAACAGCAGTTCCACCCGAAAGTATATGTACAATTAAAAGCGAAACTTGTTCGCGGTCATTTGCCTTCTAAGATCATTCAGATTTTATCATAAAGGAATAAAGTTATCTGGGATGAAGCAAAGAACAACCAGTCCCCAAAAAGACAGCCAAGTCACTTAAGAAAGACTTTAGATGCATTACCGGGGATCGTAAAGGTCGTCCCCACCGTGATGAACAATGTGAAGTACGGGAGGAGAGGCCCCGGCCGTCGAAGATGGCTCTATATGGTCAGCTCTAGTGGGTTGTTTGAGCGTGGATTAGTCTCGTTGGTTGTATGCCCCACTAAGGCAATAAGATGCTCGGCATTCTGGGTCGTAGACTGGACAAGTAACCTGTAGAAGTCTATTAACTAGAGACATAAAGCATGATATCGTTCATAAACCTTTCCGCAATCTACATCTCACTACACTAATCAGAATCGGTACTACTTCTCACTTGTTTTTTTTTTTTTTTTTTTTACTTTTTCAAATAAAAAGTAAACCAAACGGAAGTCCGAGGATTTAGATGATATGGTGGCACATGGTATGTAGTAGCATAGCAATTTTCTATATTTTCTGTTCCAAATATGGAATTCAAAAACCAAAGGCAATGAGAGCTTACAGCCAATTATCACTGCTTAAAACCGTATTTTGCTAAAAATGATGTCCACTTGAGCTAACTGCTAGATTCTATAAATGGTTACGGAACCTGTACAAGAGATGAAAGAGATAAAAGTGGCCTTTCACCTTTTCAATTCACCTTTGATACGACAGGCATAAAAATAAGTAACCAGTTAATACAGGTTCTACACATACAATGTTACATAACTTGTAAACAAAAAAAAGCATTGGATGCACACATTGAGTGTAGTTTGTTCCTCACTAAGACCATACATCTATATAGTCTACAGATATTTCATGAAGCAAATAAATAGATGGATAAATAAATAGAGGGCTTAATGTGTTTTACTTATATTTGCTTTGAATGCCGGTACAAAGGAGCCAAAGTAGACAGCTGCCCGACTCCCGGGAGAGATGATGTCTACGTGTACGAAACGGCCGTGTAGTCCTTCCCGCTCCTCGCCGGCATGATGTCGGATGCCTTGCTGCAGCGAAAAATGACTCGTTCCGACTCCTCCATGTAGCATAGACTCTCCTCCAGCGGTGATACAGGCTGGTCTCTATCCACGCTGTCCCCTTTAATACTTTTCACCAGGGAGGTGGTCCCACCTCCCTGTTTTCACTGAATCTACCCCCTATGGCCAATGACAGGAGTAAAAACTCTCTTCAACGCCCATATGAGAAAATCCCTCGTTTTCATTGGTTCTCACAAAATCAGCAGTTTCTCAATATATTCTGTCACGCGACCCAAAGTGGGTGCGATTAACCCGTTCCATACGGGAACCTGGTGGCTTGTGTATTAAGTCTATGGGGATTTCAGAATTCAGTAAGGAAGGGGTTAACATTCCTTGTCACGGGATTCCAATCATAAGTCTAATTTCATTCAAATGCATGCGAATTCCCGCCAACTGATGTTATGTGGGGCAAACTATACTAGGAACAATACAAAAGGGGCAAACTGTCCACTGACTGCCCTATTGACAAAATACCGTGTCTTCATTGGTGCTACGAACAAAATCAGCTGTTTCTTAGGCTGGGTTCACATAGAAGTAGACGGTAGACGGTAGACGGTATTCGCTATTCGTTATTCGCTATTCGCTATACGCTACTCGGGCATGGAGGGTCACATAAGGTAGCACGCGTGTCCTACTTTAATGTTGTTTTGGCGCCGTCAAGTCGACCCAGTACACCATCACCCGCACCATCAACTCCCTATCCCATGCAGGGAGGATTTCTTCCTCCTACACAACCATCCCAGCAATGTTATTAGCGGTTTCTAAATTGAGATTATATTGCAACGAACCATTTTTGTTACAAGAAAGCTTTTAATTGAATATATGAATACAAAAAAACTGACCCAACTCCACTGGAGGTCATTTTGGGTAAATCAGTTAAAACTGATTATCTTTTAATTTGTTTAATAACATTATATTAATTTTGATCATGATACACAACACTGCATCAGAATATCAGTCTACATGCTTATTTTTGCAAAAGGGCAAATCCAGACCAAAATTTTCATCATTTCATAAACGGGAGATGCTACACACTGCACGAAAATCGAACAAGCACGATTCCCACTATACTTTACTATACGCAGCTATACGGCATTTTCGAATATTGCCCTCTTATGTGACCCGGTATTAGGAAATCCTATCGTTCAATTCAAGCTATTCGCGTGCCCTCCAAAATGTGCACCGTATACCCGAATAGTATACTCCCATGTGAACCCAACTGAAGTGCTTTGACCATGGACATTCATCACCCGTTAATTACAGTTTCTGTCAAAAGTGTTAAAAATATAACATTTTAAACATGCTTTCCTACTTAGATCCTATCATAACTGCCGACAGCCTACCTGGATGAAAACAAGGAGGCGTTATAGCGGTTTGGAACATGGAACTCGAAAGCCAGAAGAAATGCTACTTTTTCAAGTGTCATGCTATAGGGCCTACGCATATTAATTTGCAAAAGAGCGAAGAGATATCACTTGTTTTCTAGCAACCACCAGCCTGCGCCACCAAACTGAGTGTAGATAACATTTTCTAGTTAAGTGAATGCTTTCAAAAGCTGAATTTTATGCAAATGCATGCAAACTCTGACTGCCTGTTGCTATGTGAGGCAAGCAACGGCGAGCATTACAAAGGAGGAAAACAAACAAACAAGTCTCTTCCTTCAAGACAAATTCCTTGTCGTCTTCAGTGCTAACAACCAGAGATTCAGCAGATTTCATACACTATGTTACGCAATCAAAACAGCTTGTGCTTTACATGGGGTCTGTCATATGAATCCTGCAAACTGTGAAATATTGAATTTTATGATTACTCAAGCAATTATCGGCGCATGTTGCCTTTGAGACCAACTTCTGTAGACATAACCAAAGGAGCAAGATGTGTAGACCTACTCCCTGCCCTCATGACAAAATCCTTTTCTTCACCGATGCAAACTGAATCAGCAGTCCCCCCCCCCCCATCCAAGCCATTATATTTCATGTAATTAGTCGTAATATTGGTCTTAGCAGCCATATTGGAATTCAAAATGGCGGGCAAACCGTTCGTCAGAAAGATCACATTTAATTTATTCCATTTCCTAACCAAGCGTGTTATGATATTTATTTGCAACCAATTTCACCGACATTCGTCATTTAGAACTTAAGATAGGGATTTTCAACTTTTTGGTCGAGGCGGCATACTGAAATTCAAAATGGCGGCCATTCGATATGTTTGTCAGCGTATCCGGGCAATTACCCCCAGAGGGCAATTACCCCCGGCTAAATATAATTGGTGGTAAGGTTAGAGTAAAGATTAGGGTTAGGTTTAGGGTTAGGGTTAGGTTCAGGATTAGGATAAAGATTATGATTAAGGCGAGAGGAAGGGTCCGGGGTAATTGCCCAGGGGATAATTGCCCTAGACCAGTTGATCCGTTTGTCAGACATTTCAAATCCATCCGTCACATGAATTTGAATTTAGCATGTCCAAAAGCCCTTGTGTACGAAGCCAAGACAAGAATCTTTAAGCCCTAATTGTTTCTTTATGGCGACCATGATATTGGAATTAAGGCCCGACCAAGTGGTCATGTCTCTTGGATCCGGCAATTTTTTGAATCAGCGCCCCCAAAATACCTCTAAACACAAAATTTCATACTCCCATCTTTTGACACAAAAGTTGTCATGATCTCAGGTTTGCTGTTCCTCATCATCTGTATTTATTCAAAGACATTTCCGTCTGAAAAAAGGGACATCACCGAAACAAGACTGAAATGAGGGAAAAGATTCTTTTGTTAGTGACGATACATGATCTCACAATATCGTTATTGTCCAGACACCTGAATGTACTCATTAAGATGCATATAATCAGGTGTCGGCGACGATCATACATCGAAGAAAGACTGCAGAGAACAGTCCATGTATATTAGGTCCAGGGTAGGGCAAGCCTCCGGCAAGCTGTGCAACTTTTGTGAATCATAAGCATGCATGATATATTAATACATTACTCAATAAAGAAATAAAAACAGCGAACATCTATGCAGGAGAGGAATATAAGCTTTAACGGATTCATCATCTCATCTGATTTGTCTATGGCTGTTAATTATGACTTTGCTGGGAAATCATGAAAAAAAAGCCCTGATTTCCAAATGTTCCATAATAGAATATATATATATATATATATATATATATATATATATATATATATATATATATATATATATATATGTATATATGTATGTATATAATTCCTTAAGGTGTTTGGTTGATGTAATTATTTCTCTTATCAAAAGTCATGTTGAACAAACACTCGATTTTCCTTTAAAAGAACTATAGGGCCTATAATGCAAATGCTGTAGACTTTGCGTTGATTCATGATACACTCGACGGCATGTGGCATGACCAAATGAATGTCTAAATACATGTCATACGTTTCATAATAGTCTTCAATTATTTTTCTTATACGCCCACAAAAAAAAAAGCCCACTTCAAAACCAAGATTCTACCAGTGGCATTATTTGTCAGTCAACTAGGTAGTAAATGATTAATGAAAGAAATTGGAATGTAGGTTTTCCTAGCTAAGCCTAACTGGCATGCTTCCATGTTCAAACGACATTACAGGTAAACATGCAAGTTATGCTCACAATACTGTAAAGGTGCATTCCAATGTGTTTTGTTAATCAAGCAGTTCCTGAATTTGGGAGAGCTATGAATGTCAGGGGGACTGAGAAAAATAAAGGTACTGTATACAACACAGTGTAATTTCGTAATCAAATGTTAATATACGCAATATGGTTAGATATTACCTTTCTTATGAAATAATCAATATGCAGTTCGGAGGTATTGATAACAAGGAGATTTGAAGGAAAAAAAAACCCGTATTATTCCATACACGATTGTAACCACCAAGTTGCACACAAGATTTGAAATTTCTGCTTAAATACGGTTCAAAATTCTTAAAATAAAGAACCCCTTTTTTGATCCCCATATCCAAACTGAAATGCTAAGGGTTTATAGCGTTAGGGTTTATCATGCTATAGAATCCATATGCTATTCGCACAAATTGCAAAGAGACTCCACTTCTTCTCTATTATAACACTTCCCTGGTGTAGTAGTGGAGAGCTTAAGCTGTTACTTTAGACGCGGACGCTATAACAGCTGTTGTCTAGTACTGATCAGTGGGAATCATTGGAAATGCTGAGGGATGATTGTTCCAATTCTTGTGGGATTCATTTAAGAGTACATTATATATCTATTGTTGTGTGAAAATTATTTGCTTCAGAACGGTCTCATATTCAAGTAATGTGCAGTTTAATGCCCCGTCACTGTACAGGCATGCTAACCTGGAAACATTACAGGGGCGGATCCAGGAATTCTGTAAAGGGAGGGGGCGCATGTAATATTTCTGGTGCCACTTCCGGGTTTCATTTCTTTTTTTTTCTTTTTATTTCTTTTGTTTTTAAAGAAAAATAAAGGGGGGCGTGCGCCGGTTGCGCCCCCCTCTGGATCCACCACTGCATTAAACTGCACATTACTTCCCCTTTAAGCACTTCACTTAATTCAAAGCGACTTAATGCATCAGCTTGCCCAACATAGCAATTTATGGAACTCGTATTCAATTAAAGAATGAACCTGCGTAGATGAAGTGACCAGAATGGTTCGTCAGTCAACACTTTGGGAAGCATCAATTGTGCTGTTTTGAATACATTATGGTGTTTGTATTTTTCTGTTAACATTGCCAAATACCTGGCACGCTTGCTGTCAGGTGGATGTACTGTCGGGCACCATTTATAAGGATTACATGAATAATCATAGCATTACAGATGCTTATCTCAGTGAATTTAAAAACCAGTCTTGTCTCTCAGTACAAATGACCTTTTCTGCTCATGCTCAAACTGGAACCCCGAACTGGCTTATTACAGCATCTGGACCTGGCTCTTCGTAGGCCACTTAGTCGTCTCGAAACAGATATCGATCAAGTAAATCCATCCTATCGAAGAATGACTAAAGTCACGTTTACCTCAGTTCTTCAAACATCTCATTTCAACAGTCAACTAAAACGCGGAAAATCATTTGTATTGAAATATTAAAATATTTTTTGACCGAATAAATGTCGGGTAGATTCTTTTTTTTTAATGTAGAAAATGAAGAACAGAATGATTAATGATTACTTTGAAGGCCGAAATACTAATTAATGCAAACTCAACACAAACTCCTATAAGACACAGGTTAACGCTATCATATGATTGTGAAAACCACGTAATATCGATTACAAATATCGAAAAACGACACCCCGAAATACTAATTAATGGAAACTCAACATAAACTCCAAGACACAACGCTATCCTATTGAAAACCACCTAAATCGATTCTAAATATCGGAAAATGACACCCCGAGTCCAAGAGACAACGTTCTAGCTACCCTATGTGAAACTGACCTAAATCGATTACAAATATCGGAAAATGACACCTCGAAATCTTAATCAATGCAAACTCCAAGACACAATGTATACCCTATATAAAAACGACCTGATTCGATTACAAATATCGGAAAATAACACCCAAAATATTTTAAAAATCTAGATATTTGACAACCTAGGTCTCACGAAAAGTTGGTACATCAAATCTCACTCTAGCAGAAGCAAAAAGTTTAGTTCGCGCCACATTAAATGAAAATTATAAGGAAGAGTGGCACAGTGATGTCATTGGATGTATATAGAAGAAAATAATTTTAATCCCAATGTTTGCACTATCGAATTTTCAAGCAGGAGCTTCATTATAAGAAATACCTCCAACACTGGAATGATACGCAGGGAAATTTTCATGCAAATTCCGTTGTGCTAATCACAAATTCCCAACAGTTTCTGGAAGATATTCAAATACTTCAAAATCAAAGATTGTGTGATTAAAAGTGGTGATGAATTATATTACCTTTTCATTGCAGCCTTTGCATGAACAGCGAAAGAAATAGACCTGCTTAATAAGATAACACAGAAAAATACCCCAAATGAAAGTGGATCATTTAATTGTGAAAAGTATGAAAAGAGCACAGTTCTTTCTAGTTAAGTTAAGTTTCGTAGTTATATATAATGACACATGTTAAGATGACTATATTTCGTCCTTTTCTTATATAGTTACTGCATAAGCCTTTTTACAGACTGTGACTTCTTTATCTGTAACGTGTCTTTTCACTCTCCCCCTCTTTCTCTTCATTTCTCCTCCTCTCTCTCTCTCTCGTATCCATTTTTCCTTCATTCTTTGTTTGTGCTGCACTGATAGTCGTTCAACCATGTTTACTTTTATTCTTCTTCGTCTAAATAAGGGTGTTTAAGTCCACACATTTAATGTACCAGTATCCACGTAACGTTTAATATTCGTAAACTGTTATTTAGTGAAAGCACATTCAGGTTGTAAGAGGAGGCGTCTCACAATGCAATTTTAAGACTCTGATAGACAAGTTAATAGAGATAGATAGATAGATAGATAGATAGATAGATAGATAGATAGATAGATAGATAGATAGATAGGTAGGTAGGTAGATAAGTAGATAGGTATGTATGTATGTATAAAATAGGTAGATAGATAGATAGATAGATAGATAAGTAGGTAGGTAGGTAGGTAGGTAGGTAGGTAGGTAGGTAGGTAGGTAGGTAGGTATAGGTAGGCAGATAGATAGATAGATAGATAGATAGATAGATAGATAGATAGATAGATAGGTAGATAGATAGATAGATAGGTAGGTATAGATAAGTAGGTAGGTAGGTAGATAGATAGATAGATAGATAGATAGATAGATAGATAGATAGATAGATAGATAGATTAGATAGATAGATAGGCAGATAGATAGATAGATAAGTAGGTAGGTAGATAGATAGATAGATAGATAGATAGATAGATAGATAGATAGATAGATAGATAGATAGATAGATAGACGGACGGACGTATAGATTTATGGACTAACAATAATAATCAGGGGAGAATAAAGAGTCATTGTAGTCCTCGATGAAGAAACCTCTTATTCAATGTTACTTAACAGTCGCATATAACATTCGTAATAGACCAACTCTAAAACACCGCCAGCAAACTCAAGCAACATCGTTCCTAACAGCCCATGTCTCATAGCGAAAGAAGGGAAGAAAGTGGAATGAGACATTACAATCACACTGCACTCGGCAAACAAGATAAATCCTTGTACCATAGTTGTTGTTGTTGTTTTTTTTTTTTTTTTTTTGGGGGGGGGGGGGGGGGTCTTTTAGGGGGAATGTTTAACAATCCTGAACACACTTTTCACATTTCTTTTGAGTATGAATAATAAGGTCAGAAAAAGCTGGATATTTCTAAATGTTTTTTTTTAATGCTTGTTTGCATGGTTGTTTGTTATGCTTGTTTGCTTGTTTCCGCAGTTGAAAGACCAATGATGTCAGGGATTCATCACTACGTTGTTTTCCTCTTTCTGTGCACAAAGCAACATGATGTTTGAACGGTCCTCATCTCTTCCGGGTACCCCCCCCCCCCCGCACACACACACACACACACACACACACACACACACACTTTTCAATCATAATATCTTATCTTAAATATCTCCTCATTCTCTTCTCCTCTCATCCCTTCTCTTCTCTTTATTAGTACCCTCTTTTTCTTTCCTCTTCTCTCCTATTTTCTCTGCTCTGCTCTACTTCCCGTGTTTCTTCTCCGAACAAGATGGTGGTTTGATCATCAGCCATATTGTCTTTCCTATCTATCTATATATCTATTTATTTATTTATTTATTTATTTATTTATTTATTTATTTATTTATTTATTTATTTATTTATTTATTTATTTATTCATCTATGTATCTATCTATCCCTATCTACCTTACATCCCCTTATCTCTACCTAAAACCGATTTAAGTTTCTATCTATGTATCTATCAATATTATGATTCATTACCGACTATAGGATATACATTCTCTTTTCTCCCTGCGGATTTCTCTGTTCTCGTTTTATAGTAAATGTTTGTTAGATGACCATCAACCTCTTCATCTCCGAGTTACCATGCTCATTTCTATTGTAAACCTACTTAACTTTCATTCATTTTCTTTGTTACATTATTGTCATAGTAGCGACCGCAACCGATCAAGCATTTGGGATGTTTATAATGCATGTTTCTCTTTTTCTAAAAAGTAATAAGTATGATCGTTTTATTCGAAACAATGGCATTAGAATCAATTGTGGCACAGCTGTGCACTTGACGTTCGCTGGTTTTTATCTGTAGAGGGGCTACGTGACTGTAAAATGCCTAACTCACAGCATGTGACTGTCTCTAGCTGCGTTAGGCCTGTCCGATATTGCAGACCTTATTTTGTTTTGTTTTGTTTTGTTTGTTTTTTTTCAGATGGGACATAGGCTGGTCATAGAATGCATATTAATCCACAGTCATGACGGTGTTTTGGGGGTTTCATTTTACAAACTTTAATTTTTGCTTTAGTTCTTGACGCTTTTATATTAATCATTTTGACGCACGCCTTATTATAGTATACACGCTATTTTCAAATTGGCAGATTTACAAAATGATTCTTCTCTCTCCTTGTAAATATCAATATCTCTGTTTCTCATTAATTTCCACAAAAATAAACAAGACAATTGCGTTGAAGCAAATACCATGCAAGCAACTTCAAACACAAAATGTACAAACAAGAAACACGAACATAATTCATTGCGGAGTGGGATTCAAAGGCCATTAAAGTGTCTGCCAAGGGTGAATTATGTCATGAGAAGTTACATACATTTGATTAAACAAAATAATGTGAAAACAAAATATACATACAAACAGGCCTACATGAAAACATAAGAAAGACAAAAAGAGACAAGAAAGCAGACCCTACAAATGAGACAAAAGGGTATTAAGCTATAATTCCATCTATTTTTTATAATGTAGGAATTAGGGTGAATCGTGCAAAAGAATCTATATTCGATTTAGATTTACAGTTACTGCTAGATAAAATATTGGCAAGTTTTGATGTCAACATCAGAGAGCTCAACATCAGAGAGCTGTTCCACAGATTGGACAGGACCACAATACGAAGTGTACTCAAACTTTTTTTTTGCACCATATAAAGGAATACATAAGGTGTCACCACTTTGCCCCCCCCCCCCACACACACACTCTAAATTCGTTGGATTAAAAAGTAATCTAATAGACCATGAGGAGGGACAAATCCAAGTAAGATTATTAATTCCAAATCTAATGGATTTAATTTCTAAATCAATTAGACTAAAAATTGTAATCTTATGTGGATTTGTCCCTCCTCATGGTCTTATTAGATCACTTTTTAATCCAACGAATTTAGAGTGCCCACTTTCTTTACCCCGGAAGTGCGTAAGTGACACTAGAAAGAAATACTAGTTGATAGAAACCTTGAAGTGTGAGCGCGGTAAGGCTTTGTTTTTGCGCTGAAGACCTTTTTTTTTTTAGCTCATGAAACCCGGAAGTGTCCCTCCCCCCCCCCCCCCCCCCCCACTTTTCAAAACATGGCGCCGGCGGTGTTATGTTAATGAGGGGAAAAAAAGAAGAAGCGCTCATTCGAAAATATCATGTAAATACGAATAAGCCTATGTGAAAATTCAGACATGCATTTTATGAACACAATTTATTTTCTGTTGAACCGATCTTTACTCTGCATGTGAATTGTGATCTCATCGAGGGGATCATTGTACAGATTCACCCCACTCACGCGCATGGGGAATCCCCGAGTTGAGAAAGACACACCGGGTACCCGAGGCGTCCTTTTAGCCTGGGAAAAACGCGCGCTCTAATGCCTTCACCGTCCATGTTTGATTAACTGGTGAATAGAGATCTGTTGTATTATGTACCCTGGGACAACCCCAACCGCTAAAGGCGATGAAGATTTCCAGATTGTAGGCATCGTGGCATCGTCGAGGCTGTTTTTTACTCGATTCCATTTTGGAGGTGGGAAAGCCAAAAAAGGCTCGCAGTTCATGCCGCACCATTGGCCATCCATGGCATGGGAGCTGATGAGCCCCACGCACCTGGGATAGCACCCGGGACAGGGCAGGCGCAGCGCAGGCCAGGGCGGTCAGACAGAGGCCTACGCCCAACGGTTAGAGGGTTACCACCCGCGAGCTCGTCGTCAGTGCTTCACCACCCAAGCCTCTGCTGCCCCATTCGATCTGGCGGTCGTTTGTAACTGATGCAGAACTCTTCATCTTGGTAACCTTAATAGTAGTACCGTATTTCACGATATTCATTGTTATCATTTGGCTGTCCTTGGTTTTAAGTTTGCATATCTATCATTATTGAACAGAGAGTAGCCTACGGATCCAAGAAACAAGATTCAAGAACCAGCAAGAGTCAGACTCTATTAGAAGAACAGTGCAGTGTGCCAGTACACGTTGTAGTGACTGTACTTGTAGTTGTACTACTACTAGTAGTGGCAGTTGGCTAGATAAATATTTCAAAGACTGTAAAGTCTTGTTCTCTTTTGCCAGTTTTGGTGAATGCTTGATGGCTGGGGTTCTACACTTCTACTATAGTGGCCCAGTGGGGTCTATGTATTATTATTAGTAATAAAATGGTGAATGGTCACGAGTGCATAATGGTACAAGATTTCGCATGAGGTGAAAGATAGAGGCGCTCTATTCAACGAGGCGAAGCTGAGTTGAATAGTGCGCCTTATCTTTCACCGAGTGCGAAATCTGGTTCCAATGCGCGAGGAAAGACCATACACTATTTGTTTTTATACAATACCTCGAACGTCAACAGATTTGGTATACTCAAAAGAGTCACAGATTCTTGAATTTAGCACAGAAATGGCAACCATTTGCCGTGAAAGACGAATGAGTAGCCTCACAGTCGTTGTCACCATGTATGTACATGTGTACGTACGTATGCGAAACGAAGTTGTTTACAAAAATGAGTGACAAAAGTATGCACTTATAAGCGCGCATGTACGGTAATTGTTGAGTGCGCACGGCACATGTTTGTTTATTGTGACATCGGAGCTCGTGCAATGGAACATTTTGGTGAAACAAAATTGCACTGCTGAGACAGCCAGAGCGTGCAGTGGAACTTTTCGCTAAATGTCACGTGATGGGCAATCGACCAATCGGATAGCTACATTCTAAATAGGTGTTGTATAATATATGAATCATAATCTTGCATAATTAAATCAACATGCCACTCATTTAGTTACTGTGAGTCAGATAGAGTGAGTTGTAGGTGGGAGGAAGATTATTTTAGACACACAATGGAAAATCTGATTAAAAAATAAATTACATTTATTGCCAACGGTTTGATAGGCAATTCATTTATCAGGTAACTTCATGACCATTTAAACCAAACTGGATTTTTATTTTCTAATCCTTCTAGGGACTATTCTATGGTTTTGCAGTGTTTAATTGCAGGACTAATATAGTACAGTCAAACCTGTCTATAGCGGCCACCCAAGGGAGACGGAAAAAGTGGCCGTTATAGACAGGTGGCTGCTATAGACAGGTAATCCAACTTTGTGTGCATTGCTTACAATCATGTACATGTATCATCGTTGTATCCTTACATGCACTGTACGTATGCACACATCGTGTGTTTCATTCATTAAACCATGCCAGTGTATATGAAATTGTTGCGCAGTAGTATGTGTATTGTCGTGAAGAAAGCTTAACACTAGTGCATTATTATGACTGAATGAGGGATAAATGCAGCGGTGGTGATCACTGAACATTGCCCGCACGGCTACAAAGCAGAAAAACATGCTGAATTATCGGGTCGGCTACGGCTCCATTGGGTTTTTGGCCGCTATAGACAGGTTAAAATCTACCACGGGAAACAAAATTTGTGGCCACTGGCCGCGTTAGACAGGTGGTTGCTATACACAGGGTCTTTAACAGGGCTTTTCTCTCCAGGGGTTTTTCAGTGGCCGCTATAGACAGGTGGTCGCTATAGACAGGTGGCCGCTAAGGCAGGTTTGACTGTATGTACTTAATATATTTTGTAACATCATTATCATTGATCGTGTTCTATCATGTGTTTATTATTTGTTCAACTCCTTTCAAGCCATCCTTTGAGTATCTTTTAGATGAGGTGTCCATATTGCACCCCTACTGATATAAATTTTCTTTTTCAAGGATTTAAAGACGAGGATTATGATTTCCTCATGTGTTTCAGAGGAATTTCTGAGTCCAAATGAGGATTTGTCCACACAGCTGAGCACTTTGAAGCAACAGACAGTCAAATACAATTAAGACAAGTGTGTTGTCTCATGCAGTTTCTGTTTTTGGATGTATACAAAATGTAGTTAGTGATTTGCTGTAATTCGCTACAATTTAACTGTATTTTTTTTTTTTTTTTTTTTGGGGGGGGGGGGGGTTAAGATCAGTAAAGAATTAAGTCATCTCACTGGAATTTGCATCATGATGTCCAATTTCTGTATTTCAAATCATCCAGGCTGTAGATACGCAACCCTGGGCAGTCTTGGTGATCTTGGAATCTCGTTTCATCATTTCATCAGTATATGTGCTTTTAGTCTGCCTTGAACTTATTTCCATGATGGAAACAGAAGGGCAAAAAAACCCACCCCATGGACATTACCATGACAACAAGTGGAGAAGCAACAAGAGGCAACATGAGTATCGCTCTCATGACCAAGGGCGTGGTCAGCGGTATGGTGAATGCAGTTTCCATGGCAACAGAGGGAAGAGGCGGGGCCAGATGAGAAGGCGAACGTCGCCGGATACTGTCCAGCAGGAGGTCAATGCACTCTTCAGTAATAGCTTCAACTTTGATAAGACTTCGGTCAAAGAGCCATGGGTTCTTCCACCAACGGAGGACGTGTTTCCTGGAATGGACTTCAAGGAAGAAATGGTATGATGCTTCTCCTTTGGGATTTACACAAGCCCTGGCATACATCATTTTAAAGCTTAAAGTCTGCTCTTTCAAAATATGGTCTTAGCTAAAAATTCATGTCTGGCGACTTTTTGTTTGTTTTGAGGTCCAGGGTCACATATAGAGTGGTCTAGTGCAGGTTGTTTTGGGTAGCAGTGGCGAATCGCATAGAGGGTACAAATGGATTGGAGTACATACATAATTGTATTGTTACACAATGCAAAGAAAACATATTCTATCGTTGAAGTGCGCTTTATTATTTTTTTTGTTTAAATGCATATCCCTACTCCAGTTTTCCTTATAACTAAATGCCAGATGTCTATACAAGTAAGAATTAATTTCCTTCAATTCAATCAGAGAGTAATAGTGCAGCTAGAATTATATACATAGTATGTCATTTTTTTTTGTTCTGTTTTTGTTACTCATAGGCCCGAATTCACAGAGATTGTAGTTTTGTATGGGGCGCCAATTGTTGCATGGCCTATTTCGTTACGACACTTGGCACCCCATATGTTTGTCGGTTTAAACCATGGACAAAGATTGTACCACCTTCATGAATTTGGGCCATAGGGTCACCAATCTTTTGCCAGAATTTTAGCCCCAGTTTGTGGGACAATCCTGATGTTGAAGTTGAGGAGATGATAAAAAGTGAAAAAACAAAAAACAAAACAAGAATCACATCCACACGGGAGCAAAATTTAAACGGAAATCATGAATTAAAATGCGCAGCAAGCAAGAAGTGAGATCGGTCTGTACCAGACTTTCTGTCAAACTTTGACAATGTGTTGTGGAGATAATGAAAAACAGTGTCAACATCACAACCTCTTTCTCTATCTATTTTGATGATAAGGATGAATGGAATTTTGTCGTGAGTGAGCTGAAGCAGAAATTGAGGAGAGTCCAGGACGGCCTGAGCGACAAGGAAATCACGGACTGGCACAGCCACACCTCCTCCACGCACCGCGGCGGTCTCGTCATGTCGCACCTTCGGCGGCGCTACCACATCGAGCTCGGCACGCAAGCCTGGTGCAAGTTTCACGAGATCGTCTCGACCAGGTGTGCCTACATTCATAACATTAATCGCTCAGGGATGTTCCTTGAAGGGGATCTCAAGCACTAAAGTATTCTGCTCTTAATGACATGTACAATGTGTGTGTGTGTGTGTTTGTGTTTGTGTTCATTTATTGATCAATTTTCCTGTATACTGTAAATGTAGAAATTTTCATGCAATTACCATTTTGCACTCAGCTGGGTTGAATGAATTTTGTGTGTTTTTAATTTGGTAGATTCAAAGAGATTAATATTTTATTACATTTTTGCACAAGTTTGATGTTGCACGAAATGCACGAAAATTTATACACCATAAAAATGCCCACTGTGACAGTCGATGTAAGAACGGCATTTGAATGGAATATATTGTGCATCATGTACAGTGTATATGAGGTGCTAGAACTTGTTTTTAACTGTATCTCAGTTTTATCTATCTGTGCTGATATGTTTCCTTGTGTTTGGTTGTTTTTCCCCCACTATCTCAGACACTTGATACCAAGTAGCTGCCTTAAAACTGGGGAACTCAATTCTGTTCATATCTGTGAGGCTCCCGGGGCCTTCATTGCCAGCCTCAACCATTTCCTCCAGACGGACCAAGAGAGGACGAGCGTCGACTGGCGGTGGCTGGCGACGAGCCTGAACCCCCACTACGAGGGTAACAGCCCCAGCTGCACCATCGTGGACGATCGGCTCATTCTCCACACCCCGGACTGCTGGTACTTTGGGGAGGATAACACGGGTGACGTTATGAGCCCGGAAAACCTTCAAGGTCTGCGGCAGCTAATTACCTCCAGGATGGGTGGGGTGGTGAACCTTGTGAGTACAACCTGTAACTGCATCTTCTCAGGATGTTGAAGAGAAATTCAATTCAGCTTGAATGCATCCATAGGGGGAATTATTGAAAGGCAAAGTGAATTACTGTTTTGCACATCAAATTGGTGACTTGCACAATTTTTGTTCAAAGGCAAAGTGAATCACTATTTTGCCCATCAAAGTGGCAACTTGCACAATTTCTATTCAAAGGCAAAGCAAATCATTATTTTGTGCATCAAGTTGGCTACTTGCACATGTATATACACACTGTATTTCTGCATTCTGTTTCATTGAATTGGAAGGCAGATTTCTGGTTGATGGAAATAAGGTAATATCTGTTATCAATTTATTGATAAAATATTTGTGCTTGGACCGGAAAAAAATGTGAATGGTAGTCTTTACAATAAGTTGCCAAATTGAGGAATTCTCATACAGAAAGTTCCATGTTTACGGTATACTTTTTTTTAGTAATAATGGATTCAAACAAATTGGGAAACAAACTATAGAAATATATAGTATGAATGAAATGAGCGAAGAAAATGGTATTCTGTGGAAATCCCATTTTCTTTGATCATTTCTTCTAATATTTTTCTTTGTCACCAAGAATATCAAGTTTGGGATGTGCCCCATAATCTGTAATTGATGAGTGTAAACCCCATCTTAGGAAGTCAATGCAATTTAGTGTGTATACATCTGTGATTGTATAAAGATATAGTGAAGACATTGATTTGAAATTTCCTAATGCATTCTACAAACTATTCAGTAGAATCAGCTGGTATGTATCATATTTTATTATAATAAAATGGTTTTATGGATCCAAATCAAATGATTGGCTGAGAACAGTCATGTGACCAGTCTTCAGTTTTACCTTTTGGTTGCATCATTGTAACACTGGTGTTTTGACTGTCGTAATGACATGATATTATGAGTTATTATGTTGCATGATTAATGAAATGTTAATAAAATGTTAATTTTTCTCCCAACAAAATGTGGAAACTGGTGTGACAAAGTGAATTTCAATATATGTTGAAGACTAGTCCTGAATATACTCAGGCAGGTGTCTGTGGGAATTGTGTGCTATAGCAAAATCAGTTTGTCCTCAAAGGGTTAAGACAGTCTTTAATGTGATATATAATGGCCCCTTATTCCCTATCCCATCTCAAAACATGAGAGAAAGCTTGGTTTACTAAGTGAGATCACAAGGAAGTTTCTCATGCTTTCTGCTTTTCTGTTTCCAAGGTGACAGCAGACGGCAGCGTGAATTGCCAGGATGACCCATCCCACCAGGAGCGGCGCGTCTTTCCCCTCCTCTACTGCCAGGCACTCACGGCTGTTCAAATCCTGGCCCCTGGGGGCTCTTTCCTCATCAAGATGTTCACCATGTTCAACACAAACACAGCATGCCTCATGTACATCCTCAACTGTGCTTTCGAAGAGGTGCGCTGCAGAAAATCTTAAGCAACAAGAAAAAGTGTGGTAATAAATAGCCATCCTCCAATTGAGGAGCAGATTACATACATAGACAGCAAAAGAACTCTGTGCAACTAGGGACCTTGGTCATGAGGTCCTTAGTTTAAGTTTTCTAGTAGTGTTGGTTGTCCCCTCAGGTGATAGTACCCAATCATAGTCCTTCAGAGGTTACTTTACACGTGAAGCCATTCATTGTCTCATTGTAGCTTGCTCATACGCACTCCATGGTTCTTCCATAAAGATCTGTAGTGGACACATGAAGTATCCAGCCTAAGCACACACAGAATTTGTGATATTGCATGTGTATAATAATGAACCGCAAAATACTTTATGTGCACTGTCTTGATTCATATCCAGTCACTTGTACTGTATATGCCAAGTACTTAGCAATCTAAATTTTCGCGAATCGGGACTTCCCGACGATTTCGCTAGTGGTTGAATTCGCGATGATGGAAAACAGTCACTCTGCGGAGAAATGCATACATGTGCATCACATTCACATTGGACTCGGGGTCATTATTTTCTTGTGTCTTTGATTTTGCAAATAGCGTCTAATTTGCAAAATTCGCAAAAATAAAAACCTCGCAAAATATTCGGTGTATACGGTATCTCTTGAATATGGCTTGTATAATTGCATTACTCGTTTGCATACCAGGTGACTGTGGTCAAACCGTCGTGTAGTAAGGCGGGAAATTCGGAGGTGTATGTCATCTGCAAAGAGTTCTGTGGTACAGACAAGCTCCAACCCCAGCTGACCAAGTTACTGGAGCACTTTGGTAAGAACTGGCTTTCATCTTCTTTTGCCATATTCTCATTATATTGTACAGATTACATTTTAGTTACGACAGATTTTCCTTGCTCTTCATAACACTCATACTCGACCATAGTAGGCATATATTGTGAACCACATGCTCAAATTAACAAACTTTTCGAGTGGACGCTGATATGTGATTAAATTTCTGGGCTGAGCCATTTTCAGTGAGATTTGTCAATTTATGATTTTATGCTTGTCAGTATTTTGTGTAGATTGTGATGCCTCAAAAAATGCTTGCCTGTTATATTGGATGTGGTAATTTTTGTGTTGAAAATAATCAGTGCATTACACATGCAGTGCATCTTGTCACGAATCTATGCATTATTTTTTTTCAGTCAAGTTACCAACACAAACTGGGCAACGTATGTGTGGCCTTTGGACAGGGGATGCAATTGATGCCTTACTCCTGGTCCCCCCCCCCCCCCCTTCCACCCTCTCTGCTCAGGGAGTGTTCAAGGGTGGGTCACTGGCTAGTGCTTCACAAGATTTTTCTGTGCATTATTGACCGAGTTTCCCTGTTTGATAAAACACACAATGATATTTTATGAGTCATGCTATTTCATTTTTTGCCCCCCCCCCCCCCCCCCACCCATTCCTCTACCTCTCAGGACCCGAGGCCGGTGACACACCCCTGTTCAGGCCGTCCGATCTTCCCAGGTCCTTCGTCAAGGAGTTGGAGGAGTGCTGCCGAAAGTTCACCGAGTCCCAGGTGAAGGCGATAAGGGAGAACCTCCTGCTCTACCAGTCCCCGGATGAGGCCAAGCGGCAACACATCCAGCGCGTGAGGGAGCAGTGCGTGGAGGCCTATGCCAGGCGCTGTCACCTGAGGGCAGTGAAGCGGAACCAGAAGCTGATTCCGAATTATGGGTCAAAGGTATCTGCCGTAGCTCTCGTCAAGATTCTTGATTTGACCTGATGTGGGAGTTTTCCACTAAGATAAATAAAGTCTCCAGAGGTTCCTTTTTGACAAAACTGATGTCCTGCAGCTTCACTTTTCTTGTAAATGCTGTATGTACAGCCACACTCCTAATGGATTTTTTTAAATACTATATTATGTGTATCTTGACACAATCTACACAATCTACACTTGAAGATGCCTATTGTTTTTAGTGATAGTTCCTCCAGTTTTGTGACAAGATGTGTGCTATGGTAAAACTGCAATAGATATCCCCCAGTTATGCTGCCGTCTTTGTTTGTTTTCTTACAGGACCAAAGGTCATCATGACCAAATGAGCATATATAGACAAATGCTTCAAATACAATAACGCATTCATTACTCAATGGATTTCATTCAGACTTTGGAAATTTGCGGTTGGTAATTCTAGCTTTATGTGTAGTGATGTCATGTTAGGTTGGGTTATTTGGTGATGCTGCCCTCTATGTCGCAACATTCACAAGGCTGCCAGTATTCACACATCATAACCAGGGAGGATCCAAGCAGCTTTCAGGGCCGTATTTGTGTGTTATATGCATCTCAACTGGCATCAACAGTTTCCATTAATGAGGTTAAATGTTCTTTTGAGGAGTCAGGACTCGAAGAAATCATTCAAATTTCAGCTGCAGGCTTCTTGTAGAATCAGGGAGGATTGGTAGCTGTGCATTGACAGGCAGCTGGTTCGCACTCCTTGTGTTCACTGTACTTGCCACATTTTTTTGCCTGATTTCATTCAAACTTGCTATTGAGGCATGACATGGAAAAATGTTAATTTGGGCATCCTCATTCTGACCTTTAGACCCAAGGTCTGTAATTCCCCAGATATTTTTTTTTTTTCAATGATGTCTTATACTATTGGAAAAAATTCTGAATAACTGACTTCATTCACAAGAGAGAGAACAAAGCTTGCATACAAGTGAGAACATAGGTTTTTGTTTTTGCCAAGTTGATAAGATAAAGAAGTTGTGTTGTCCTAGATGTATCTAACATAAAACACAATTCCAAGTTCAAGTTAATGTAGAGTTAAAGTACCCAAGCAGAACAGTACAAGTTTTATCAAGATCAGATATGATGAGAAAGTTTTCAAATTCCACAATCTCCCTTGGTTTTTTTTTTTTTTTAATGAGACGGTGCTACATAGGAAAGGGTTCCATAACTGTCTCATTTGATCTCTCTTATGCTGTAGGTCAATGCTGGTGGTATGTTTGCCAAGCATCTTCGGGACAGACTCAGTGGTAGCCTGGAGGAGAGGCAGGAGAGAGAGCACAAACCCTGGGCGGAGCAGCTCCTGGACATTCAACGGAGCCTCTTGGAGCAAGGAGTGGGTGGGACGCAAGGAGTGGGAGACGGGCATGCACCCACGAGGAAGATGGGTGATGTGGAGTCATGGAGTAAGATTACTGGAACTTGTGCTATCGACCATCGAGGAGATGCCACCATGGGGGACTGCTCCGTGGAGTCAGAGAATGCAACTCCAGGAGCTGGTGGTGCTCATGGTGCAGGAGATGCCTCTCGCTTGACTCACACTGAGGATGCTGGAGGAGATTGGAGCAGCATCTGTTGGTCACGGGACAAGAGATGCCTGAAGTCCTGTGATGCAACTTGCCCGCAGGAGGGGGCCATGGAAGTCGATGGAGACCCTGGCGGGATGCAGGAATCCTCCGCTTTAACACAGTTAGGAAGATCAGAACTTGATGCAGGAGGAGGGCAAGCTGATCCACAGACGTCTTTGCAGGAGGTTCAAAGAACGTTTGGTTCTCTCTGTCAAGAACTAGCAACTCATCCCAGTAGTCCACATGAGGAAGCCTCGCTTGGGGTTTCCCACAAAGATGCCTCTGACTCGATACATGAGAGAAGGGCTGATGATGTTCGCAATGATTGTTCAAATCCAAGCCATGCTAGTGTCAATTTAGCAAAAGGAGCTGACATGAAGACTCACCAAGAGAATCCAGGTGCCTTTTATCAAGACAGCTCAGGGGTCTCCTCAGAAGTTGACGCCCTCGTCCAAACAGACGTGCATTTGCAGCTGGTCACAGACATTGAAACCTGTGCCGAGAGAACTCCAAGCAATTGCAAGGATGTTGTAATGGAGGAATCCCACCCAAGACATCATCAAGATGGTGGTGTGGAGGCTGGCATTGAGGGCGCTGTAGTTTTTCCCTCATCAATATCAGAGGATATGGACATGGATGATTCTGCTTCTTCTGTTTGTGACAGAATTATCAGACAAGACATGCCAATGGTGAGATTTGGAAAAAAAGATCAGAAAGATATGGTTTTTCACCTTGACAGGTGGCCACGTGTCTATGTCTCCACACGAATATTGAAATGCATTATGATAGATTGAAATCAACATGAACAAAAAAATTAGAAGCTTTATTTCATCTTTCAGCCAGGTCTGTACTCAAGACTGCTTTCTCAGTGCAATCCTTTTCACTTTACACGAAAATGAGACTGTACATCAGACTATTGTATTCATTCACCAATACCAGAATTTCGTTTTGTGATAACAATATGCCACCACTCAAATTATTTAGTATGTACATGTTTGAAAATGTCTTTTACTCCCAGGCCTGTCAAATTTTCAGAAAAAGAAAATGGAGGAATGCCTAATGCATGCAACATTATTGTTTACATTAATGAGGGATATGAGAATTTCTGCCCCCTGTTTGTTTTATGTTTGCATGTTTCTCTGTCTGTTTAAATAGCCAAAATTGGTTTGGACAGTCAAAATTTGCAGATAGTTAGATTAGAAAAGTGTTTCTAACTGGCTTACCAGTGTAGCAAACTTAGGTGATATCAGTTTCAGAGTAGAGTGCAGTGGTGTAGACAGAGCTTGTTTGAAAACTTGTGTAATATTTCTTAGAAAGAGCTTCTAGAAAAATGGTATCTTCATGGTGTCTTACAAGAACATTCAGTGTGAATTGGTGTACAGCCAACCAATGTAGACATTTCCCCACACTGCAGATCTTGAGATCATATTTTAGGTTTGAATGCTACCGGCATTAAAGCCCAAACAAAGTTCTGGTACTGCTTGCAAAAGTTGTCAAATTTCGCTCCCAAATGTGAACATATGCCTAGGAAATGTGCGGAATAACGCTATTATAACAAGATATTCGATGGGTAACGACGAAAATGCGGGGTCAGGCTAAACTCGGACTCGGGGATTACTCGGCCTCGCTTTGACGACCCGTGGCATGAGTTGTATTGGTTATCCCTCTGGATTGTACAGTGTTGTAACTATGGGAGCGGCCTGTATAAACTACTTCATTGTAGCGCTTAGGGTTACACAGTGTTACAGGCTACTCGCAGTAATGGTCCGAGTTGTTACAACGCGCGCATCAAAAACCTCTTTGGCGCGCATCAAAAACCTCTTTGGCGCGCATGCAAAATTAGTGTGCGCCTATCAAGCACCTCTACAAACAATCAGAGACGCTTGATAAACAACAACAAAAACTTCAAAGACCAAACGTCTCAGCAACTGAGGTGATAACCGCGCGCTGTCCATTTGTTTTGTACAGGATTAGCATGCACTGGGTGATTTCAAGTTCGGTGCTAGTGCTAGTGCTAGTGCTAGCCCCCGAATAACAGCGTTAAATCGAGCTCCAACACCGACTGTCAGATTAACGAGGCGATACCGATCAAAATTATCGATCACCAGCACTAGGTGTTGGAATCACAGCACCGCGAGCTCCGCGAGAATTGCGCGACGAAAAAAGTGATTGCGCGTGATTACAGTCAAATATTAAAAGATGTAGCCAAAATTGCTTAGTTTTAGGGACATAGTGGGGAAGAAATATTAAAATGCCACAAATTTCATCCACTCCCCAAAATACAACTATCTTAATTTTGCTCCCAGGCTCAGATTTATGAAGCCATGTCGAGAGTGTTCGTGTACGTTACGTGGGCGACCACTGCATTAGCATAGACTTTGCACGTAAAACGTGCATCTATTATGGACGTGAATATGAGTCTCGCACGGCAACGCTAACACCAGCACCGAACTTGAAATGACGAAAATGTTAATCCCTAGGGGCTAGTGTTAGTCAATGGCGAAAAAGCACATAAATCGCTAACACAATCGGCGGAGCTCGGTTCAGCCATGGTTCAGCAGACGACATTCAACACCGAGCCCAGCACCAGCAACCGGAAATACGTCATAATTTTGAGGTCAATTCCCAACACCGACGTGATTTCAAGTTCGGTTTTATCGCCGGTGCTAGTGCTGAGATAGCACTAGCACTAGCACTAGCACCGAACTTGAAATCACCCAATTTCCTGTCTGTTCAGTTAGGCCTCGTTTCGTATTATACAGTAGAGAATATGGCGATCACGAACTGCGTGCAAATTGTCTGAAATAGGGTCGAGTTTTTCCTGAGACCGAGTTAGTCTGGAGCCTTCTTGAATAAAAGTCAGTTTTCCGACTTTTGTTATTTTTCTCAAAATACTCCAAAACGACTCATCATTCTGGCAAACCACGTCAGCCAGGTAAGTTTCTATGTAGACTCTTTCGATATATTGCAAGCAAATATGAAATGGTGCCAGACGGGTTGTCAAGCCCTTAAGGGGGTATCTCACTGAGCGGCGAACGTTTGCGAACGTAGCGAATTTGGGATTTCGCCAGGGTTCGTAAAGGGTTGCAAAATGTTCGTTAACAGTCGCAAGAAAGTACGCAAACGGTTTTTATTGTCGCAAACAGTTCTTTTCGCAAAGAAATTTTGAACATGTTAAAAATTTCTTTGCGAACCTTTGCGAACCTTTGCGAATTTGTATTTTCGCTAACAGTTGCAAACAGTTGCAAAACACTCCTAAGAATTCGCAAACGGTCATAATACGGTGTCGCTATTAAAACATTTTTATTTGATTCGCCACTGCTAGCGAACAAGTAACCATATGGTTCCTATATAAAAGCTTCTGAAACAGACAAGGTTCCACTCTAAGAAAGTTCTTGAAGCTCTTGACATTTCCATCATGATTGTAATTGCTGCAAATGCTTTTCATATTGACCAAAGTCTGTCCTCTGCAACAACCACTCTCTGACCCCAACAGTCTTTTTTTTCTTCCTCCTTTCTTGTTTTTCTTTATTTTCTTTCTCTTATGCTGCACAATAGCTATAGCAGCAGCCAGACAAAGCAGCTCTTCAAGGATAGCAACACGTTGAGCCTCTTCTTGGCAGAAATTTATTTCCATACTGGAAATCCATCTTGAACGGTTGTCACAAGAGATCTGAATTCAGGGGAAGGTTTTACGTTCGTTTTATGGGTCTGACTACACATAATCGCCTGGTACCTGTCTAGGTCCAAGAACATTCGCAAATTGTCGCAAAGGATTTGCAAACAGTTGGTAATATTTGCAAAACTGTCGCTAACATTTGCAAAATTGTCGCTAACACTTGCAAAATTGTCGCTAACATTTGCTAACATTCGCTAATAGTCGCCACCTGTGTTTCGCAAACACTTTCGCAAACATTCGCTGAAGTGTTGCTAATTGTCGCTAAAAGTCGCTAACTGTCGCTAATGGCAGAAGCGAACTTTGATTTTTCGCAAACATTCGTCAGAAAAGTTGGCGAATCTCAAATTCGCTACGTTCGCAAACGTTCGCGGCTCAGTGAGATACCAGCTTAACCAGAACTTTGTTTTCACTTTAACCGTTGTTTTTGTGCAAAATATAATGTGCAACTTCAAGACCGCTCCGTAATAATTTCCTCTGATCTGCATCACAAGGGAAAATCACAATTCATAATGCCACCAGCTAAAGCCTAAAGGAAAAATAAACTTACTGTATAGCAGTGACTGGGCGGAACATGAAAACTTGTGAACCAAGATTACAGTGCACTCCCGTCATATCAAAGAGAGTTATAAAAAAATTCTGTTACGTTGAAAGTAAGAATTCAGGTCCCAAAATTATTGCCTATAATATCATTATATGATTTATTGTTCAGCTATAACAAGATTTTGATATAATGAAAGAAAACTACTGGTCTCAAGGACTTCGTTAAAACGGGAGTCGCCTGTATATATAACAAATGTGTGTTGCAAGAGTGAGGCTGTCAGAAGAGTTCAAACTTGGTGCACTTTTTCTTTTCCCACCCTAGATCGCGTTGGAGGGCCATGGCGCCCTACCAGCATCTTCCTGGAAGCCAGTCACGGGTCGACCACCGGAGGCGGTGCTCATGTCACCGTTTTGCGAATCGCGGCTGTACGAGCAGTGGAGGAAAGTCCGCAGCAATGTGCAGGTACCGTAACATTGTTTATGTTGTAGTGCTGTACTGTTCTGCAGATGTAGTTATGACAAAAGCCATCAATTTAAGCAGCATCACGTATGTTTTCAAAAGGAGTCTAGACTCGTAACTGACTGGCAGCTTGAAGTGATTAGTTGGAAGTGGTTAATACATGTGACCCGCTACGACAAAAGGATCCTAAAGTCGCTGACGGCTGAGCCGAGAAAATCGAGTTTGAAGTCGCATCACCAAAATTGGTCAATACAACCGGATTTCTGCTTTTGGCATGATTTTGTAGTCTAATGTTTTGTCTATCATCTGCCGAAATTTTGAAGCTAAATGATCGAAGGAAAGGCAAGAAATAGTTTTTCTGGGCCATGATTTTCCGACTTTCAACGTAAGTGAAACGTATCCAAAGATTTGGATTTAGCGCCGCAGCTAAACTCCGCCCCTAGCAACGAGGGAATGATCTTATTGGTCAGTGCGTGGCATGCTGATTACTGATTGGTCATGCGTAGACCGCTGGCACTATTAAGCTTGAATGAACATCATGAAGATTGCTAGGAACATGCCTTCTATAGTCAAGCGGTGAAAACTGATAGCGTCGGAAGGAAAACTTTGAAGGTGTTTTTCTCGAAACTGATTGCCTCAACCACTTGACATGCGCTAATAAAATCATTGATATCTCCGCAACCGAGTGTTTTTTATTAGTTTTGCTATATATGAAATTAAAGTAGAAGATTAAGGGAATAATGTCATGCCATTTTCAGAAAATTGTCCTCCCCCGACTTTCGGATGCTTTTGTTGTAGCGGGTCATATACACTGTATGAGCTGCCAGTGGGGCGTATGCACAAATGCCCATTTGGGCCAGTGGAAGAAACATATTCTGTAATGTCCCATTTGCTTTCAAGATTGTGTGTGTGTGTGTATATATGTTTATATGTTTTGTTAAATACATTACAAATGTATTAATCTGTTCCACAGTAGCCTGAAAGTGTGGACAGTAATAAGTGGCATTGTTTACCACTTGCAGGTCCTCAAGCAGACTAGTGCGGATGACTCTACAAGTCAAGAGGTTATCGACCTCCCACTCCCCGTGATCTCAGAGGTTGAGAATCATTTGAACCAAAGAAAGAGAGCTGAGGATGTGGCGAGCAAAGAGGTGTGGCTGCTTGTTGGGCGGGGTATGGAGCCCCTCGGTAACCTTGCCACTTCCCATGGAGTGAGGGTGGTGGTGAGTGAATGTTTTAGAATTTTGTTTCCATTTTTTTGTTTTATATCTTTTATCTTCGTCAAGTAAGTCCGACTTGAAAGTTAAAGGGATAGTATAGTATTAGATGTAGATGAGGATTGGGCTTTTAACTCTTCGCGAGATACCAAGAAACCATTTTTGAAATCGGACAAGAGCATACCATTCTAAGAGGAATTCAAAGTTTATTTGATGAAAATTTGTTTGGGAATGGCTGAGACATCCAAAAACAAAGTAAAACAAAATGATCCTAATAAAAGGTGGTTCCCCCTTAAATTAGGATTGCTCTTTTTGGATGTCTCAGCCATTTCAAAACCAATTTTCATGAAATAATCGTTGAATTCCTCTTGGAATCCTAATAAAAGGTGGGTCCCACCTTATATTAGGATTGCTCTGTTCTGGATGTCTCAGCCATTTCAAAACCAATTTTCATGAAATAAATGTTGAATTCCTCTTGGAATTACACGCTCTTTCACATTTCACGTGAGGTTTCTCATTATCTCGCCAAGAAAATGTCAGAAATCTGAAATTAGGTCTCAGCCAAAACTATACAACCTTCTTCTTCATTGTGTCTTGGAGTTTTGTTGTTTTATTTCAATATGCAACAGAGTCATGAGGCAATGTTTTTGTATGTTTTAGTGACATCTATAAACGTCCCGCCATATGGTGTATGCATGGCATTGGAGTGGGGCAGTGGGGGAGGGGATGAATGGAATGAATGGGGTGAAATAAAATGTACACAATCAAGTTCTGGCCACTATTTGCTTCTTTCTGGATAGTACTTTATTCAATAAGTAAAGTCAGTTGTAAGTGGGCTGTTTGTGTGTGTGTGTGTAGTGTAATGCATTGTCTGTTTGTTTTTTTCCTCTGCATTTACTTTCTGCATTTTACATTTTACATGTTTTTTATTTTGCTTGTGTAATACAAAGTGTAATCTCTGTTGTATATTTCTGTAGTGTTATTTGTCTGTTTCGTTTGACTTTTATGAATGAGTTTGTGACACAGGGCCTCTAGGGAGAACAGTGCGTTGACTACTGATAGGGCCACCCTGTATAAATATGACTAAATAAATAAATAAATAAATAAATAAATAAATAAATAAATAAATAAACAAAGTTTCAATATATATTTGCTTGTTTGAGTTGATAGATTTATATTTGATTTTGATATACCCCCCCCCCCCCCCATGAAATATGGGTACAGCTGAAACTGCAACTGAATTTTGCTGTAAAAATAATCTCCATGTATTGATGGTATTTATATGTACTTGAGTATGAAATGTTACATTATTTCTTTAATCAACAGCTTGAACCTGCAGGCATGGAGAGTGGTTTGTGTCTGGAAACACTTGAGACAACAGTCTGTCAGTAAGTAAATCTGATCTTCACCGCCAGCAGCTTAACCCGTTGAGGATGGGCTGGTTTTGCTATAACATGCATTTTCCATAGATACCTGCCCGAGTATTCTGGGGACTCATCTTCAATGGGTTAAGTGTATTTTTCTGTGATTTGCCGGCTTAATGAGGTGTAAAAACCAGGGAGAGAATTCATGTGGCAAGCATTGTAACCCAGAACATTAGATATTGCAACTGATTGATGAATTGCCCTTCATCAAAGCAAATAAACACCAATTATTCAGTGTTTTAGTACTAGCCATGGTGATAAAAATCATGGGCATACATACTCAGGCTGGATTTGAACGAATCATATCTTCTGATTGCTAGACAGGCGTCATATCCACTAGACTACTGCGCTTCCACGTGATAAAGAGTGATGGTTCAAATCCCTTGTAGCAGTGAGCACTGTGTATTTATTCAAATTAATGACTTTTGCATCCAGTTGTGTTTATTTTATTGGAACTGACTGACAAATTGCCCTTCAACTGGCAAAATTTCATTTTTGTAGCATAATGAAAGAGTCAATGATTTATCTCTTTCAGAAAGCAGGGGGAATGATTAGATACCCTTTAATAATAAATGTTAGTAACATGTCAAAGGAATGTATACTTTTTATGAGATATGAAATTTTGTGGAATTCTTTGTATATTTTTTCATATCGTTGTTCTGCAGTGCCATCGTGCAGTGGCGTATCTAGGGAAAACGGCGCCCGGGGCAAGCGCGAAAATTGCGCCCCTAATTTCTGAAAAAGTGTTCAACCCCAACCCCATCCCGGTAGGGACTTTTAGAAAAAAGGTCCACATATGCTTTTTCAAGCACTTAAAAGGGGTCTTTTTGAGGGTGATTTAAATGTAATAAATTTAGATAGATATTGGCGAGCGAGCGCAGCGAGCGAGCCGAAAATTTTTGTATATTTCGCGTCATCATCACGTTTGGTTCATATCTTCTTCTTTTTGACAAATTTTTGTATTTCAGCTTACAATACATGGAATTCTTGTCATTTTTTGCTTACTAAATCTTACAATTCTAATCAAGATATTGTGACGGCCTTATAGATAACGATTTATACCAACAAACTTAGGACTTGAAAAAATACTCCAAATTAGTACTTACGAGTGAGCCGAAATTCGTATATTTCCGCGCCATCATTACGTTTGGTTCTTATCTTCTCCTTCTTCTTTTTTTTTGATAAATTTTGGCGAGCGAGCGCAGCAAGCGAGCAGAAAATTTGTGTATTTCAGCTTACAAAACATGGAATTCTTGTCGTTTTTTTGCTTATTAAATCTTACAATTCTAATCAAGATATATAAGTGACGGCCTTATAGATAATGATTTATACCAACCAACTGAGGAGTTTAAAAAATATTCCAAATTAGTACGCACGAGTGAGCCGAAATTCGTATATTTCCGCGCCATCATCACGTTTTGTTCTTATCTTTTTTGGGATAAATTTTGGCGAGCGAGCGCAGCGAGCGAGCAGAAAATTTCTGTATTTCAGCTTACAAAACATGGAATTCTTGTCATTTTTTGCTTATTAAATCTTACAATTCTAATCAAGATATGTAAGTGACGGCCTTATAGATAACGCTTTATACCAACAAACTGAGGAGTTGAAAAAATATTCCAAATTAGTACGCACGAGTGAGCCGAAATTCGTATATTTCCGCGCCATCATTACGTTTGGTTCTTATCTTCTCCTTCTTCTTTTTTTGTCCCCGCCGAACGAGTTCGAGCAGGGGACTATGAAACGGGCTCCATACGTGTGTGTGTCCGTGTGTCCGTCCGTCCGTGTGTCCGTCCGTGTGTCCGTGTGTGCGTCCGTGTGTGATCAAAATCTTCAATTTGCTACTTCTCTGTCATTTATGAGCCAATTTTGATTCTGTTTGCTTTATATGATAGCACTACATGGGAGCTTTGAAACTTCTACACAGTATTTCAGTCGTGACCTTTGACCTTGACCTTTGACCTATATTGTACATTTTGCTACAAAATGCTACTCCTTCGCCATTTCTAACCCGATTTCGATTCCGTTTGCTTTATATGATGGCACTAGGTGAGGGCTTCAAAAGTTCTACACAGAATTTTGACCTTTGACTTCTTTGACCTTTGACCTTGATTTTTGACCTATATTGTACATTTTGCTACAAAATGCTACTCCTTCGCCATTTCTAACCCGATTTCGATTCTGTTTGCTTTATGTGGTGGCACTAGGTGAGGGCTTCAAAACTTGTACACAGAATTTTGACCTTTGCCTTCTTTGACCTTTGACCTTGATTTTTGACCTATATTGTACATTTTGCTACAAAATGCTACTCCTTCACCATTTCTAACCCGATTTCGATTCCGTTTGCTTAATGTGATGGCACTAGGTGAGGGCTTCAAAACTTCTACACAGAATTTTGACCTTTGCCTTCTTTGACCTTTGACCTTGATTTTTGACCTATATTGTACATTTTGCTACAAAATGCTACTCCTTCGCCATTTCTAACCCGATTTCGATTCCGTTTGCTTTATGTGATGGCACTAGGTGAGGGCTTCAAAACTTCTACACAGAATTTTGACCTTTGCCTTCTTTGACCTTTGACCTTGATTTTTGACCTGTATTGTACATTGGCTACAAAATGCTACTCCTTCGCCATTTCTAACCCGATTTCGATTCCGTTTGCTTTATGTGATGGCACTAGGTGAGGGCTTCAAAACTTTACACAGAATTTTGACCTTTGACTTCTTTGACCGTTGACCTTGATTTTTGACCTGTATTGTACATTGGCTATAAAATGCTACTCCTTCGCCATTTCTAACCCGATTTCGATTCCGTTTGCTTTATGTGATGGCACTAGGTGAGGGCTTCAAAACTTTTACACAGAATTTTGACCTTTGACTTCTTTGACCTTTGACCTTGATTTTTTACCTATATTGCACATTTTGCTACAAAATGCTACTTCCGGCGGGGACATATATTACGCACCGCGTAATTTCTACTTTTCCTTGTTTTGATAAATTTTGGCGAGCGAGCGCAGCAAGCGAGCAGAAAATTTGTGTATTTCAGCTTACAAAACATGGAATTCTTGTCGTTTTTTTGCTTATTAAATCTTACAATTCTAATCAAGATATATAAGTGACGGCCTTATAGATAATGATTTATACCAACCAACTGAGGAGTTTAAAAAATATTCCAAATTAGTACGCACGAGTGAGCCGAAATTCGTATATTTCCGCGCCATCATCACGTTTTGTTCTTATCTTTTTTTGGATAAATTTTGGCGAGCGAGCGCAGCGAACGAGCCGAAAATTTCTGTATTTCAGCTTACAAAACATGGAAATCTTGTCATTTTTTGCTTATTAAATCTTACAATTCTAATCAAGATATATAAGTGACGGCCTTATAGATAACGATTTATACCAACAAACTGAGGAGTTGAAAAAATATTCCAAATTAGTACGCACGAGTGAGCCAAAATTTGTATATTTCCGTGCCATCATCTTGTTCTTATCTTCTTTTTTGATACATTTTGGTGAGCGAGCGCAGCGAGCGAGCAGAAAATTTCTGTATTTCAGCTTACAAAACATGGAATTCTTGTCATTTTTTGCTTATTAAATCTTACAATTCTAATCAAGATATATAAGTGACGGCCTTATAGATAACGCTTTATACCAACAAACTGAGGAGTTGAAAAAATATTCCAAATTAGTACGCACGAGTGAGCCGAAATTCGTATATTTCCGCGCCATCATCACGTTTTGTTCTTATCTTCTTTTTTGATAAATTTTGGCGAGCGAGCGCAGCGAGCGAGCCGAAAATTTCTGTATTTCAGCTTACAAAACATGGAATTCTTGCCATTTTTTTGCTTATTAAATCTTACAATTCTAATCAAGATATAGTGACGGCCTTATATATAGATAACGATATATACCAACAAACTGAGGACTTGAAAAAAAATACTCTAAATTATTACGCGCGAGTGAGCCGAAATTTGTATATTTCCGCGTCATCATTACGTTTTGTTCTTATCTTGTTTGATTTTTTTGCGCCCCCCCCCCCCCCCCCCCCCCCCCCCCCCCGTAATGTTCGACACCTTTGGTACCCTCGTTTGATCCAGTAGGCGATCGCTTCAGAACGAAAGAAATAAAATTGCAGCCGCTGCTCCGTGTAACATTTTGCTTTCTAACAATGGCATGTGTGAACACAATATACATTGTCATTTTGTCCGCGTTATCATCACGTTTTGTTCTTATCTTCTTTTCTATTCATTTTGTCGAGCAAGCGCAGCGAGCGAGCCTAAATTTCAGATTACAAAACATGGAATTCTTGTGTGAACATAATTAACATTGTCATTTTTTGTTTTTATCTTGTTTGATTTGGTTTTCTTCCCCCCCACCCCCCCCCCCCCCGGTCCGGGCGAGTTTTTTTTTTTTTTTTTTTGTCTTCTTTTTTTTTTTCTTCTTCTTCTTTTTTTTTTTCGTTTTCGGCGCCCCCATGGAGTGGCGCCCGGGGCACGTGCCCCCCTTGCCCCCCCCCCCCCCTAGATACGCCACTGCCATTGTGGACTGTTGTCGTTTTCTAATCCAGCAATGGCAGCACCAAAACTTTATAAATTTATGACATTTGAACAAATTCTCTGAATTTTTTCTCAAACATCACTGATGTGTTCTACTGCTATTGTTGCATTAGACAAATCTACATGTACAATTGTATATTTGCCTTAAAGATTGAATGCATTACTAAACACAGCATACCGGTATTACATTTTGGCATGAACTTTTGATTACTTTGAAATTCTTTTGTACCACTGCTGTTAACATTAAGACTCAATTGTGATGTAATGATTACATAATTAGTCAAACCTGTTAACAGGGGCCACCTTTCTAGAAGAGCCTTCTGTATGTGTTCCCTGAGTGGTTGCTGTTTGCAGGTTTGAGTGTACTGATATTGTAATCCCATTATTTTTTGAAGCTCGAAGGAGATGTTTGAAAATGAAGTTCTCTGTCCTATCTGAATTCATGCCCAACCCTGTAGCAATTGTGAGGATGGAAGAAAGAAGCTGTCTGGTCTCTGTGTTAGACTCCTTAATCCAGCACTGCCTACAGAGGGCGCCAAACCTTGCGCTGCTGAGCTGGATGCCAATGTCAAGCGGAGCTTTGCCCTCACCTGCCTCGCTGCTGTCAGAGTAAGATCCGGCAAAATTTTGCCATCAGTACAGTGGACTCCCGTTATAACGAAGTCCTCGGGACCGGCAATGTTCTTTCGTTATATAGAAATTCCGTTATTACCGAACAAATAAACAATAAAGATACTGAGAGTGGATAATGTTGCGGCCTGATTTTTACTTTGTTGTAACCGGAATTTTGTTATAACCGTGTACGTTATAACGGGAGTGTCCTGTAATGCACAAGTGTGAAGGTGCTGGAAGATAAACCCGCAAGAGCGACGAAGAAAGAAAAGCGAGGAAAGAGGTCAAGGGCAAGGTGAAGAGAGGAAGACAAAGAAAAGGAAAAAGAAGGATGAGGAGGGAAGGAAGAGAGAGAGAAGAGAAGAAAGGAAGGAGACTAGGAATGATGGAGGAGAAGGAGATGGAGGGATGAGCAGAGAGGAAGGAGGGATGGGAGAAGGAGAGACAAAGGAGAAGAAGAGGAATGGAGGAGAAGTAGAGTGAGGGATTGGCAAAGGAGGGGAAGAAAGACAAGAGAAGAAGAGGCATGATGAGGGAGGGAAAAGGAAGTGAGGAAGGGGGCAAACAAGGGGAAAGTAGTGAGGTGGAGAAGCAGGAGGTTGGGTGGTAGAAGGCTTAATGGTGCACCACGCATTCTTTCTAGGGTTTGTGTGTGGCCCCGAAAAGGGCCTACCCAATCCTGACGTTTCGGCAAGCATTTTCTCACCGTGAGAACGGTAAGAAGATGCTTGCCGAAACGTTGGAATTTGGTAGGCCCTTTTCAGGGTCACACACATACCCTAGAAAGAATGCGTGGTGCACCATTAAGCCTTCTGCCAACCAACATTCTACCGCCACGGATGCCTTCAAAAATTTCAAGAAGCAGAAGGAAAAGATGAATGATGGAGGAGACTTAAGAAGGGGTGTGAGGAAGGAGAGACAAGGAATGAAGAGAGGAGCAAATGGAGGAGGAGGAGGAGAGAGGAAGGAAGGAAAAAGAAATAAGGCAAGAAGGAGAAGTAGGAGGGGTTGAGGGAGGAGAAGGAGAATGACAGAGTAGGAGGGAGACAAGGGAGGAAGAGACATACGAAGAGGATGATGGAGTTGGAGGGAGGGAAGGAGGTGATACATTGAAAGAGAGGGGGAATGATGGAGGGAAAGGAACGAGGGAAGGATGAAGGGAAGACAGGAAGAACAGAAAAGAGGAAGAGAAGGGGAAGGAGAGAGATGGAGTAGGAGGAGAGGAGGAAGGAGGGAGAGAGAGGAGGAGGATAAAGGAAGGAGAGAAGGACGAGGGAGAAGAATAAATTGGAAGAAGGAGAAGGGAATGATGGAAGAGATGAAGAAGGAAGAGAGATAGGAGGAGAGAGGAATGAGGGAAAGAAGGGAGAGGAAGAATGAAGAACAAGCCATATACTGTATATGCCATATATTTAGCGAGTCCAAATTTTCGCAAATCACGACTTCCTGACGGATTCGCGAGTGGTTAAATTCGCGATCGTGGAGTACTGAACTGAACAGAGAAATGGGCATACCAATATGTCACATTCATATCGAGATCAAAGTCAAATTTTTCGTGTGTCTTTAATTTTGCGAATAGCACCCGACTCGCGAAATTCGCAAAAATAAAAACCTCACTAAATATTTGGCGTATACAGTAATGTAGACATCAACATGATCAAATCCAGAAAAACAAGCAGTACAAAAAACATCAACCAATCTCATCAATGTTGCTGTCACTTTGCTTCGTGCAGACTTTGGACACTGGGGGCGTGCTCTTCATCTGGGTTCCTGGCCTCTTGACGAGTTTCTCTGCTTGCCTGCTGTACATCCTCTGTGCGACCTTTGATCGGGTGGCCCTGGTCCAAAATCAGGCCCATCACCTACGAGGACGGGAGAGCCTGATTAGTTGCGTTGGCTTCCAACACCATCCAGTTTTGCAAGAGGTACGTGTATGGTCATAATTCTACATGATACTCTTTTAACTTTGATAACAGCATTGGCTGTTATCAAAGTAAAAAGACAAGATTTTCTCTTTAATAGACAAGATTTTCTCTTTAATAGAGCAGATGTTACTTATTGGAAATTCTGGGAAGATCATGTCTTTATATGGTAAAAGATCTAACTGTGAAAAAAAAAAATACAAAACTGGGGATATAACGAAAAGGTAAAAAAAAAAATGGTAAACCAGTTTGGCCTGCATTAAGTCCTCCTGTATAACTCACTCAAAAGTAGAGTCAAAAGGGACCTGAGCTTTTGATCCTTGCAGAATCTTCATCAGAGGCAAAATGACAAACAGGCAGGGAAAGCAATCACATAAGGACTTCACACAACAGGAACAATCAGGGACAGGCTAGGGACACAGAACAAAGAAAACAAAAGGAGAGGGTAGGAGGTCATGGGCAAGGAGCCCAACAGGTAAAGGGAGGGGGATTAGAGCAGGAGGATGGACAGACAAAAGGCAGAGGAGGGTCAGTGATGATTCCAAGGACCATGGAGGCAACCACTGAATGAAAAGGATGAATAGGGAGGCAACATCAAACAAGAAAGGAAAAGAGTGAAATAGCAACAGCAAGGGGAAGGGGGGGGGGGGTGGGGGCTGAGCAACCAGCCCTAATAAGGTGTACTAAGAGGAGGTAACAAAATGAAAGTGAGAGTCAACCAACAAATGCAAGTAGTCAAACATATCAAAGTATGTAAACAATAATGATAATTCCAATAATGATAATGATATTGATAAAAGAAATTGAAATAATAATAATCAAACCACATGTGATTATGAAAAAGGGGGTGGGGACACAAAATCCAAGGGTAAGAAAAAAATGTATATGTTGATAAGCACGCATAAATGTTCATAGTAAGCACAAATATGTATAAACACAAACAAAAAAGTGTGTGTACGTGTAGGTGGTAAAAGGCTGAATAGAAGAGACTCTGACAAGAGGAAGGAATCAATGGGGAATAAAAGGGTCTGCAGTTTGAAAAAGCACAAAACAAGAACAAAATAAAATTTAGAATTGAAAAGAAAATGATGATAATAATAGTAATTAAAAAACAGTTATATATAATATATAAAAATAAAGATGGTTAGTCATTTTCCTCCTGGCTATTGAGGCCATGAGGTTGGATTGTGTGAAGTTGTTTTATCCAGAGCTTCTCTCTGCTGGTTCTGACTGTGTCTGGACGAGTGCCTAAAGATTCAATGCCCTGTAGAGTCATATCAGTGATGGAATGATCGGGTAGATTGAAATGGTGGCCCACTGGAGTATCGAGCTTGCCTGTGTTGATGGTAGATCGGTGTCCATAGAAGCATCTTTTGAGTGTTGTCTTGGTTTCCCCAACATACTGGATCCTACAAACTCTGCAAGTGATGAGATACATGACATTTCACTCAAAAGTAACCAAAGAGTTCGGCTACTACTGATTTTTACCCATTTTGATCCAGTTACAATGTAGTAGTATTGATGGAAAGTTTCACATGTATTCCACAAGTTTGATATACATTGGCGGATGGCTCTACGGCAATGAAAATTGGTATGCATATATGGATTGAAGTGAGAAATAAGTTTGTAATACTTTTTTGTCTCGCCCACCGGAGGTGAAGGCGAGACTAAGGGATCCAAATGGCGTCCGTCCGTCGTCCGTCGTCCGTCCGTCGTCCGTCCGTCGTCCGTCCGTCGTCCGTCCGTCGTCCGTCACAAATGTTAAAGTTTACCTGCAAGACTCTCTTATGATGCATAACTTGGCATCTGTTACAGCAATGGCAGCCACACTTGGGTGATAGAAGCACTAGGGGTATCTTCATGTTATGGTGTTGTCAGAGGTCATGTGATGATGTCAAAGGTCATTTGAGGTCATAAATTAAAGAGTATGTGCAAGACTCTCTTTTCTATGTTAAAGTTTACCTGCAAGACTCTCTTTTGACAAATAACTTCACATAAGTTGCTTGGATTACAACCTAACTTGGGTCATAGATGCACTGGGGGTACCTTCATGTTATGGTGCCGTTTCATAACTTTTGATCCCTTTGTCCGTTTGTGACCAAACTTCGATGGAAGATGTCCCTTGGGGAGGTGAAGGTCGTCACAAGGTCAAAGGTCACAGACGGGTCAACAAACTTTTAGGGCCCAATGTTATTTTTTAGGGCACGTTTTGATTGTGGCTCATAACTTTTGATCCCTATGTCCGTATGTGACCAAACTTGGACGGTAGATGTCCCTTGGGGAGTTAAAGGTCATCACAAGGTCAAAGGTCACAGAAAGGGGTCAACAAATTTTTAGGGCCCAATGTTAAGTTTTTATGGCACGTTTCGATTATGGCTCATTACTTTTGATCCCTTTGTCCGTTTGTGACCAAACTTGGATGGTGAATGTCCCTTAGGGTGTTGAAGGTCACCACAAGGTCAAAGGTCATAAGCAGGTCAATTAACTTGGGGGAGTTATAAAAAATATTAATTCCTTGTACGCGAATGGGCGAGACACAATTCGGCGATTGCCTTGTTTTCAGTATTTTATTTTGTTGAAACATGTGTAAAGCATTAAGTTCTTGTGTGATATGCATTTTTTTTTTGCATATTAAATGTACAAAGTTTTTGCAATATCTCAAAATTCTGATATCTTTGTAATCTGAAAGTGCAAAGTGGCTTGGAATTTGATCATCACTGGGTGAATGGCACTTATTCGTGAATGAAAATTGGTTTCCAATGTATTTGATTTCCAATTCTTGTATATTTGTTTGTTATTTTTCTTAATTTCTCCATATTAAGTCTTTTTCTCTATACCCACTTCAAGGGGGAAATGAATGGGAAATTTTTGTGAACAAGTAAGATCTTATTATGGCTAATTGAAATGCAAGAACAAACTCTTCCTCATGTCTTCCTCCCTATTCCCTTTTTTACAGCAACTCCAGAGGGTGTGCAACCACATGTCAGAACAGCACCAGAATGCCTGCCACAATGTCTTGCGATTCATTCCCATGATAAACCTGTACGGTGAGTTCTCTCTCTCTCCGTCCCTTGCCTGTAGATATGCAGCTCGTCCATACCTACACAAGCTATTCATACCCTCTTTCATTCCCCCTCCCCACCCCATGTCAATTTTACCCCATTGGGGGGTTGGAAGCTCAGAGGAGGTCATGGTTGTGCCATGCTTTCCGTTTGCGCAGACCGAGTCACCGATTCTCTTGTGTGGCACTAGTCTGTCAATAGAAACTTAAAACGCTCTCAATGCACAAGCGCATATTGAAAATGCAATTTGAGGTACATGCAGTCTATATATTTAAATCCCCAGTGAAAAAAAAAAACCAAAAAACACTGCATGTAGTCTTGTGCATTAATTTTCATTTCGGGGGTGGGGAGGGGGGGGGGGGGGGAGTCAAATGAATAAACAGACCTGTCTGTGGGCAAATATTTGAATGCACAAAATTAGCACTGGGATATAGATTAAATATAAATTGTTGCATGCAATCATACAGCTCTATTCTCTATTTCTGTTATAAATAATTTGATATTAATTGTCCTAAGACCTATAGGGAGATCATTAAAGAGCTTAGAAGCTGAGTATATAGTGCACTTTTTCTTAGGAAATTGGTTTGTGGTTTTGGGAGTCCCCCTCCCCATCCCCCCCCCCCCCCCCCCCACACAAATATGACTTCTCAAATGAGTGTGGAGCTGTGTCCTTGCCTCAAACCCTTCGTGAGTTTCATAATACACACAACACACTATGAAGTCTGCGCACAGATGTCTAGAAACTGATTTGCCAGTGAATAGAGAGATGACCCAGGAGTCCCATCTCCCCTAATCCCTATTATGTCACCTTGGGAGCCTTGTTGGACTTGATTGGCACATTTGATACTCTTGAGCGGGCTTGCTAATCCCCAGCTTGTCAAGTCTGGATGAATAATAGATTCTCTATGGAAGAGCCTGGGCATGTTAAGAAAAGCCCCTGGGCATATATAAAGAGAGCCTACGTCATCTTGCTTAATACTTACCTATCCATTTGATATGTACCATTCTGATGTCAATGAGAATCAACCTTGGCAACTTAAAAAGGTCTTTGAACTCTGGTTGCCCCAAGTCGGAATCAACCTCGGCAGCATTGAAAAGGTCTTTGAACTCTGGTTGCACCGGCAACCGCTGTGGAGCCCCGTTCCCACACACGTGACTGAATTTCAGAGTTTAGGTAACCTCCCAACATCCTTCCTGGGCCCTGTTTTATGAAGAGTTAAAATTGATAATAAAGTTGATTTTAACTCTAAGTCTATGGCAGCCTGTGTGGTAAGGAAATTCGAAAATGATTTTATCTTTTGATTAAACGGGTGCCTGGATTTGTTTACCCAATGCCAAGCCCTTCACTGATGCCAACTACTCTTTCTTATCTCCAAGTCTCCAGTGAATTCTATAACTGAAGGT